>NC_091123.1:100587253-101187253 GCF_040183065.1 Periplaneta americana
TAGCTAAGGCAACGAACTGTGAACTGAGAACTGACATTTTTCTTTTGTAAATAGTGGTTTGTGAACATTAGTTGAGACAAGCAGTACATTGTTGTTCTCAATAATCCATGTGAATTGTCATTGTCGTCTGTGGAGTGCAATAACGAATACTGTGTTGCTGTGTGGAGTGAAATAGCCATTGTTGACGTGAGTGTTTAAATACAGATATAGAAAGTCATTATTGTTGTGAATAAAAGCAACATTATTGTTGTGTGAATTATTAAAAAATCACATTTGGCGTCAGAAGCGATACATTGTAGACACAATGGAGAACCTACAGCAGATCCTGGAGCCATCAAGGAAAAGAACAAACAAATCAGTAAGGTGAAGAACGATATTAGTGAGGTGAAAAACGACATCAGTGAAGCAAAAACAAATATGAACAAGCACATCGGTGAAGTGAAAATCGACATAAGTGAGCTAAAGGCAGACACGAAAGACGACATGAACAAGCACATTAATGACGTCACTAGACAAATTGGAAGCGTTTCGGCCCACGTAGATGGAATTGTTACCATCGTGAGAGACGAACTCAAAGCCGATTTTGACAAACTAAACGAGAAGTTTGCAACTTAAACGAGACAGTGGCCAAACTAAGACAGGACGTAGACCATTTCGACGACATAATTCGCGCTCTCAAACGTGGTCAATAGGAAACGAGTGAGTTGCTGGACAAAATGAGTGTGGAGCTGGATAAACATGCGGAGGAAAACAAGAACATACATACGTTAGTGGATCGCCAGGGTAGAGAACAGAAACAAATAATTGCAGACGAGGTTCGACGAGCCATGGAAGAAGCGGCAACAGAATTGAGGACCCCATATTGTTGCCTAGTGGAACCATCGCCTTCAGCCAGACATTGGAAGGTCAAGACGCCAAAGTTCGATTGAACGACGTCTTGGGCGATTTTCCGTCTCCAGTTCGAGGCACATATTCGGTGGACGCCAGCGGAGAAGACTACCCAACTGCTGACCGCTCTTCAGGGACAGGCTTCGGAGATAGTTCACAGCGTTCCAGAAAGTGGGACAACCCCTGAGATAAAGGCGGCCTTGGAGGAACGTTATAGTGACTATCAACTTATGGCAGCGTTTAGGATCCAATTGACAACGTGAGTCCAAAGGTCGGGCGAGTCGCTACAAGGATTTGCGATGGCGGTGGAACAACTAGCCCATAAGGCTCTCAGAGGCCTACCTCCTAATTTCGTCGCTGGAGAGGCTGCCTACAAATTCGGCAGCGGAGTTCGAGTCCCCGAGATCAGACAACAGCTACACTTGGCCGAAAATCGGACCATCAACGAAGCTCTGGCGGCGGTCTTCAGGATGGAGGCGGTCAAGTTGACAGCGAACGTCTCGGCATCGCACCGGATTAGGAGCGTCGCGGCGGCCGACGTCGAGGAATGCCAACCAAAGTCACCCGAGCGACGGAGACGAGGAGTGCCCACATGCTGGTCCTGCGGCGAACTTGGACACTTAAGGAGAGACTGTGACCGATCCGGTCACAGAGAGGAAAATTAAAAGGGGCTGATGCGAGGAGGGGCACGTCGGCGCAGTCATTACCATTCACCCGGCTGATCTTGAAGACTGTCAAAGAAGATGCGACGATGGCTGATTGCTGACGGATGGATAAGAGGCCGTCCATGCTGATTACTGGGAGACACCGGGGCTTCGCTCACTATCGCCAGGCTGGAAGTCGTGCGTAGCCTACCTGGGATTACGTCCCTGCGCCGATATGAACTCCGTACTGCTTCAGGCGAGAGGTTGCCCATCCAGAAAGAAGTTTTCCTGAATTTAACGTTAGGAAAGAGGAGATTGGAGATGTTGGTGTTTGTCGCCACCATAACTGAAGACGTCACCCTGGGAACCGACGCCATGCGGATCTTCGATGCGCCGTATCTTCGTTTTTGTCAGGTTGAAGTGTTCCTGAGGGACGTCGAGGAATAACCCATGGCCGTCAACCTCACTTTGAAGAAACAAGTGATAATCCCAGCAGGCTGCGAGATGGTGGTGACGGCTCGACTGCATGGACAGCCTGAGAGAAACCTGCTCCTCGATTCGCAAACCACTCCAATAGATGGGCTTTATGTGGCCAGATCCCTACTCCCGAACCAGAAGGTGGTACCGGTGAGGGTCCTAAATGTCACCAATCGGGACAGGAATGTGCCTAGTGGAACTGTACTAGGTAGCGTCGAACTGGTTGTGATGTTTTAGGCCGATAAGGAGGAGTATCACCGACCACGTCCATATCTAGACCCATCACTGCAAGAGCTGGCTCGAGAATTGGCAGAGAATTTAAGCAAAGGAGAAAGAAGACAAGTCAACGATCTATTGAAAGAATTTAAGGACGTGTTCAGTCTGTCTGAAAATGACTACGGGGGAACGGAGAAATTTCAGCATCCCATCGACACCGGAAATGCTCGCCCAATCAGACAACCTCATCGATATGTCCCTCTAGCTAAACAGAGGGAGATTGACAACTTCCTGGACGGCATGAATCGAGTAATCCGACAGCCCTTGGTGAAGGAGAAGAATGGGGACATGCGTTTCTGCGTGGACTAAGAAGACTGAATGATGTCACCAAGAAGGGCTGCTTTCCCATTCCACGAATTGATGACATCTTAGACACCCTGGAGGAGCAGAGTGATTCTCAACGTTGGATCTCAAGTCAGGATATTGGCAGGTGGCGCACCATCCTGAGGACAAAGAGAAAACGGCATTCTCTACAGGCCAGGGACTATGGCATTTCATCGTTATGCCGTTCTGCATCTGTAGCACCCCTGCTACATTCCAGAGACTAATGGAGTCCGTAATGAGAAGCCTGACATACGATACTTCTTTGCTGTACCTTGATATCATCGTGGTCGGCAAATCTTTCGGCGAACACCTGTCGAACCTAAGGAAAGTGTTCGAGAGACTGCGACAAGCCAGGTTGAATTTGAAACCGAAGAAATGTCATCTGTTCCCGAAGAAGGTCGGCTACCTGGGGCACATAATAGGGACCAATGGAGTGGCCACGGACCCGAAGAAGCTGGAAGCCGTCACAGACCAAGGGACATGCAGGAGTTGCGCCGCTTTCTCTTCCTCTGCACTTATTACAGAAGGTTCGTAGCGGGGTACGCCAAAATCGCTAAGCATCTAACCCAGCTGGCCGAGGAGAAATGAATATTCCAATGGACGGACGAGGCGGAGTCATCCTTCTGGTCGCTGAAATAGGCGTTCTGCATTGCTCCTGTGATTGGATACCCCATCCCTGGTAGGAAGTTCGACACAGCCGCTAGCAACATAGGCCTTGGCGGAGTACTCTCTCAAGAATAGCACGGGCAAGAGAGGGTGGATTGTCTACTTCAGCCGAACACTATCCAAGGCTGAAAGAAACTAGTGCGTGACACGTAGAGAACTTCTTGCCATTGTGGAAGCCCTTAAGCATTTCCACAAATATTTATATGACCAGGAATTCCATCTGAGGACAGACCATTCTGCACTCACCTGGTTTTTGGGCTTCAAGACTCTGGAGGGGCAGACCGCCCGTTGGTTTTAACGTCTGCAGGAGTACAACTTTACTTCCGAACACAGCCAAGGGAAGAAACATTCCAACGCTGATGCCTTATCACGACGCCCGTGCCCGGATGGCTGCAGACACTGTCTGAAAGTAGAAGAGCGAGATGGCGCATACGCAGTCCGAGCAATCGCTGTCCAGCCGAGCCCAGGATGGGATCACGCCGCCATAAAGAGGAAGGAATTGGAGGACCCAAACATTGGACAGCTACTGCGTGATGTGGAGTCCGGACAGAGCCAGTATGAGCCGCTATCGCCAACCGTATCACCACTTACAAGATCTACTGAGCCCAGTGGGAATCCTTCACTGTGAAGGACGGTAACCTGAAGAGGATTTATGAGTCGTCCGATGGAAGGACCCGCATAGAATAACTTGTCCTGCCCAGGAGCAGGGTAAAGGAAGTGCTGGTGTCGACTCACGCTGGCGTGACTGGAGGCCACCTAGGAGCCAACAAGACTCTGGACAGGTTAAGGCAGAGGTTCTACTGTCTGCATCAGAGAACCGACACGGAACAAAGGTACCGAAGTTGCAACATATGTGCAACCAGTCGCGGTGCAAAAACACGCAGCAGGGGAGCCATACAGCAGTACAACATGGGAGCTCCTTTTGAGAGATTCGGCATCGAAGTTGCTGATCTATTCCCAGCCACGGATCGAGGGAACCGCTACTTGCAAGTAGCCATGGATTACTTCACAAAATGGCCAGAGGTGTACGCGATTCCCAACTAAGAGACTTCGGCGGTGGCAGATGGACTGCTTGACAACTTCATCTACCGATTCGTTGTGCTCCGATAACTGCGTAGTGATCAGGGGCGCAACTTCGAATCCAACCTGATGAGAGAATTGTTCGAGCGTCTGGGGGTGCATAAAACGAAGACCAATGCCCTCCACCCACAGTCCGACGGCATGGTCGAACTATACATCAAAACCGTGGAAGAGGACCTGCGGAATGTAGTTCGCAACCATCAGCGAGACTGTTCCTCTTGGCCTACAGAACTTCGGTCCACAATACAATAGGGACGACAACGGCAAACATGGTCTTTGGGAGAGAGCTGCGCCTGCCCTGTGATCTGCTGTTTGGCACGCCACCCAGCGCCGACGAGCCAGCGACTGACTATGTGGCACAACTAATCGAGAAGTTGAATGGAGTCCACCAACTGGCTAGAGAGCACCTCAAGATGGGCAGCGACAGGATGAAAGTGACAAATTAGCCTAATCTGCAGGATTCTAGGAGGGCGACCTGGTGTGGCTATATCGACTTACAAAGTCCAAAGGAAATCACCGAAACTGCAGCATGCCTGGGATGGTATTCCGCTTGGTGACCCGGATCAACGACGTGGTGTACCGCATACAGCGACAACCCCGAGGGATTATGATGGTGGTGCTTCTGGACCGATTAGCTGCCTACCAAGGGACTGACCGGGACGAATAGTCCTAAGGAGGGAGCAATGTGGCGGCAGGCCGAATATTCTCGTCGCGTTTGGCCACTTCGAGGAGATTCGTGCGCGTCCGGCAGAAAGAAGGGCGCACGAGGAGGCGGAGCGGCGCGTGGTGAAGGGAGAGGGAGAGGAAACCGACTGCGATTGACGTAAAGGAAGTCTGCAGTCTGAGTGACGGGGAGACTGAAAATCGTCCAGAAACAGAAACTTCCAGGTTTGAATGGTCGCGAAGTGTGGTTTAACTAATACAAAAACGAGCAGCCTTCGAAGAGAGCCAGTTCAGTTTAGAACAGCGAGTCAGTCTTATGAAGCAGCAGTGAGCGAGCAAATAAGCCAGCCTTCGAGACCTGGGTTCGACTTGAGGAGGATTGCAACAGTGACAGCGACCAGGCGAGTGCGGCGTATTCGGAAGATTTGAGTTCGAGTACAGAGGATTGTCTCAGGAAGTCTTGGGTTCGATATACTGTGAACTTGAGTGAATGAGCTAGAGGAACTATAGTCGTGTCGCTGTTATTTCCGGCGTGACTCTCCTCTTTGCTTACGTCTTAGGTAGTGAAGGCTCTATAACGTCTAGGTAGGTAGTATCGTTCGGAATTTTTGTTCTTTCGTTGCCGAGCTACCAGACGAGGAATCTATTTGCCGCACCGTTAAACATTATCATGTCGTAGCTCCTACGATAATAAATTAAATGCACTTTAATTCAGGAAATAATTGAGCGGCAAATAACGTCCTCGTGTGCTTTCTGCGAACGCCAACGAAAGTGCCAAAATGGCGGGCGATTATATTAAGTATTTATGGGGCCTTAGGAAATGCATAACATCATCATCATCCGCGAATCGTAAGACGCACACTTTTAAATGTAGTCGACCTGCAACGTAAATCGATGCCTGAAATAAGAGCGACGGGACTATAGCTAATGCAACGGACTGTGAACTGAGAACTGACAGTTTTGTTTTGTAAATAGAACATTAGTTGAGATTCGCAGTACTTTGTTGTTCTCAATAATCCAAGTGAATTGTCATTGTCGTCTTTGGAATGCAATAACGAATACTGTGTTGCTGTGTAGAGTGAAGTAGCCATTGTTGACGGGAGTGTTTAAATTCAGTTATTAAACGTTGTTGTGAATAAAAGCGACATTAGTGTTGTGTGAATTATTAAAACCCACAGCATTATACGGCATGACTTCTGACGATGACTCAATAGAGTCGACAACGTCAAAAACTATTAAATAATATGTACAAATAACTTTTAGTTATTTTGTTTCAAAGATAAGCATAGACGGATCTTGTATAACCCAATTTAATATAACTGCTTATCGGCTTCAACATAATTTTTAAATTCACTTAATAAAGGATTATACTTACCGTAAATTCCCCTAACTATTGTCCACATTTATCATATTTTTTTATGTTCAGTACTATTCATCCAGATTAAGTGAAATTTTGCTTCGGTCTCTTGTAAATATATACTAATAAACATTGACATTTGTGTTTGAAATTATTTAATTACAGGTGTTAAAAAATAATAAGCATTGGTACATAGTTGTATTCTCATTTCCCCAACTATTGCCCACTTTCATCTTTGAAAGCATGAATGGAGCTGTAATTATTCGTAAATCAATTCATTGAGTTTCTAATTTAAGGGTCGAAACATAATCTAGTACAGGAATATTAAAAATAAATGGAAACTATATGGATTATTTTTATTAGTACACAGTGCATAAACACAAAATAAACAAGTGAAATCTGAAAGTCATTTTCCTGCAATAACGAACAACTACACTCTCCGGCAAAAAAAAAAAACCGGGCTACCTAAAGTTTTCAATTTTTTTATGAGGTGAGAATCAGAAAACCTATTATGAAATGAAGAAAACATTTCTTCCCAGAAAAAAAACCTTTTTTATTATCACTTCCGCTATTATTTTCAACGCCAAAGAATGGACATAATTAAAAGGTGTAAAAACTTAAAAAATATCAATTTTCTTCCAAATGTTCAACTGATTTTGTGGCTACCCAGTTGTTCCTAATAACGGTTATTGCCTCCCCGTGACTGTATGACTGTTACCATTCGCCGATTCCAGCCTTCGATCAGATTTTGGATGTCAGTCTGGTGAATTCTATTCCAAAATTCTGTACAAAATATATTTGATTGCAAGTCTTCACATATGAGATAATAAAATGACATGATTTAAAAGTGACTTTTAAATCATGTAATTTTATTATCTCATATGTGAAGACTTGCAATCATATATATTGTAATCTATACGTGTATTTTAAGTAAGTGACAAGCAAGGCAGTCATACAAGAATGTCAATGTGTATCACAACAATGTTGGTTTTTAATATGTCTCATTTTGCAGGCCACTAAATATGTTTTGTATTTGTAGAGATTATGTAGAGCGCACTGATATTGCTGAAATGTACTTCGTACCTGATGATGTTGGCGTAGACCAACGAAAACGTTCATACGTCCTTTAAACATGTAATGTAAAGGTGTAGCACCTTAAACATATGCTGTGAAATCAGTGACTGAAATAAACACTTTTAAGATACAATACAGACGTCTCTGAAAATTAAAAATGAATTGTAAAATATCCATATCATTGCCATGTGTAATGGCAGATGGAAGCATCTATGGGGAACATAATTCCATCACAATGGCGCCTCAAATGGCAAACACCGAATTCTTGGGGGACTAAGTATTATATAATGCGTTTTGGACCATATTTGGGTGCTTGGACCATAGTTATGGGAAATGACGGTATTAATAGTGAGGACTGAGCTTTGGTGCCAAATATTGTATATAAAATTCGTAATTTAGAAATAAGTCTAAAGAAACTATATAACGAGTCTCATATGAATTAAATTAAAAATTTCGCATTAATAGCTTTTTAATCACCACAGTTAAGGAAAAATAACTAAAATTAAGTGTTGGTTCGTAAAATTATCTACGATCATATCTTTCAGTATTTCTTCCTTAAAGGAAACCGAAAACATTCTATCGAGATAGATAACACAAAGTTTCAAATGATACCTGACAGTTGAAACTCTTGACCATTAGCACGAGGTTCTGCACATAAGAATTAAAATTGCATAGAGCACGGCGTTCTTTGAGAGAATAGTGCCTAATAGCGTTCAGTTGAGAACCATTTACTGAACAATACAAAAGACAATTCTTAGTACTGAATTTCGGTAACTTTCCGATTTCTACCATTTTCACATAAACATATCAAACAATTTCATGTAATTATTCGACAAAAAAATTATTGTACTTGATGTACATAATTACCGGAATAATTTTCTTGTAAAGAATGAGTTCGAACAAAATGTGGATAGCATTCAGTAGGAAATGTTTGTCGTGCGCCGGCCCCCGTTGACGTTCTTCCTCTGATTACTGTGGTCACAAGTGGAGAGAGGGGAAACGGGAGTGACGGGTAAAGAGGAGCCTAAGTGTGTGTGTGGGAGAGAGGTGATGTTACGTCGATGTAGAAGAGAAAAACTCAGGTTACATATATAATTATTTATTTAAGCGATTTGCGTTCTTCTCTAGTTCGTGGTCAGGGGAAACGGGATCGCCGTTGAAAAGCTCTAGAATACTAAGGTCGTTGGTCCTATGACTCTAATGAGCTAACTCGAAAATGTGGTGATACCAGGACTGGAGATATAAGAAGAGAACGGCAATGGGCGTGTCTGGGGAAGTGAAGGCAATACAAAGGGGAAGTAGCGATGGTGCTAGTATGAAAAAGGAGAGAGGGAAAACGGGAGTGACTGGGGGAACTGAAGAGGGATTGCTCAAAATGAAGGGGCGAATTTTTTGCGTAGGAGAAACTGAGAGACGGGACTCAGGTTAGAGGAGAAGTTCTCGTCTATCGAAGCTCTGCGAACAAGACCCGCGATACGACGACCGATGAGAACCACCTCCAGCTGCCGAAGCTCTGCAAACAAGTGGCCCGCGATTCGACGACAAATGGAGGAGGAGGGGGTACTCTCTCCTAACGAGTTCCGCTGACAAATGACCGGCGATGGGCGACCACAGAGAGGGAAGTCAAGGATAGAAAGCGTAAGAGAGGTCGAGCACGGTGAAATAAAGACACTGTCATAAATGGGGGTTGTAGCCAAGAAGAACAATATGGAGATAGATTGATTAGGGAGATTGGGACGAGGAAACGGAGACAGAGCCGTCGATGCGTTTCTGTCCCGCTGAAAATGTAGGTCGTGAAAATCCGGTCCGACAAAGTACCAGCATGCTGGATCAGAGAAAAAGTGTTGTCTGTGGCAGGGAGAGAGTGATAGCTGTCCCTCTAGCTAGCAAACGAATGTGACTTATGGAAATTTAGTCCGTCTTATATAACCACTCGATGCACGCGCCATCAGTCCTCCCCTCTTAGCTTTGCGTGGGTTATGGTGACGCTATTGACGTCACAACGATCCGCCAAATCTTTGTGTCTTATATCTAGCCCAGCATTCTCTTAGATTTTGCCATTTGGTCATCCGACTGCTAGGCGCCGGGCTCCCACCCTCCTCCATACTAGAGCACGAGGGTGCTCGCATCCGGCATTAATATGAGAGGGAGATGGTTGTTAGTGACATGCGTTGACATGTTACTACTGTAACTTGAAAATACGAAATGTAAGGAGTTCGCACGAATACAAAGAAATAACATAGACACAACAAGTTGAATTTTTTTTTTATAATTCTCTCATTGTCGTACGTCAACCAATAGGACTCATTGTACAACACCTCAGCCCATCATATGAGTACTAGCTCTGTATCCTTGAGAATTTCCATAACCTTCCAGTCGAGTTAGGGTCAGTCATACTCATTTGTGACTGTGTTCCAAAGACTTGGATTCTCCTCCTCTCTCAGACCAAACTGTGCTTTGCAATTTTTCTGTGTGCTGCTTGCTTTGTAAATGTGTCCTGAAATGACAGTGACTCAGTAATTAACCCAACTGATCTCTTAAGCTATCTTCTTTATAGGCGCAGAAGAGACTGTATAGGATTCATTTTACCATAGGCCTATTGAAATGTTTATTTTCGTACAAATCGAAAATTATGTTTTCTACAACACTTCAATCTTTAAATCCACTCCGCATAAGAAGTAATTAATTAAAAAGAGACGAAGGTACTAAGTAGTTCGAATATCTTTATTTTGGTCCTCTTCCGGATAAGAAAGAAATAACGAAATTAAATATTGAACACATACAGATGGAACCGTAAGTAATATCTTTAATATTACGGGGTTATTCTTTGAGATATTTCCAACAAAAATGTTTAACACATTTCCCCTCCTTTTTGCTTCCTTTTAGAGATAACAATTATTTTACAAGAAACATTTGGTAGCATGTTTTGGGTAAATCATTGAACCATTGATTTAATTCCAAATGTGCTCAGTCATTTTATGAGAACAGTGTATTGTGATTGTAAATGTTTGTAAGAATTTAATTTTGTCCTTTAAATGTGCAGAAATTTGATCCTAATAAAATAACATTTTAAAATTGAAGACATTATTACAAAAACAGCCCTTGTCAATTTTTAACGAAAATGAGTTAAGAACACCATCACGTGAAAGTGCATTTTTTCCACAATCTGAAATGTGTTTAAAAGCCAAAAACGATCTGTGTCAGGTGCAGTAGCCATAAGAAAAAACATCGATTCTACAAAAACAGCCCATGTCATTCTGGTTTCGTACAAAAATTGCCCTTGTCAGCTGACATGGGTTGTTCTTTTGTTAAATGTTTTCAGAACTGAATTGATTAGGTACATTATGCATATATAATAATTATTGGCAGCATTGTATTAAATTGAATAAATATTTAAATGTTTCATATTGCAAAAATGAAGTCATTGAGCATTCCATTTTAGTCTCTTGTACAATATTGGCAAAAAAAAAAAAAAACAGACCGACCCTTGTAGCTGATTTCAGAGCCTTGTTCACTCCAGAACACGATAGACTGGTAAATAACACTTTCGTGGTTCGAATCCTGCTCTGGAAGGATTTTTTTTGTTCCTTATTCAAATTCATTCTCAATACTTCTCAATTGCTGGTAAAATTCATGTTCTGGGAATAATGAGTTAATTAAGTAGTAAAATATGGCTGCAGTCGAAATAAGGAACAAAAAAAAAAAAGGTTCCTTCCCAGGCAGGATTCGAACCACGAAAGTCTTAGTTACCAGTCTATCGTGCTCTGTAGTGAACAAGGGTCTGAAATCAGCTACAAGGGTCGGTCCGGTTTTTTTGCCACTACTGTACATTAATGATGGAAGTGGATTAAATTTTCAGAAAAGAAATCGAAATGGCAGAAAGGAAGATTTTATTAAGAAAATTATAGTAGAGGGAAAATAAAATACTAATCACGTAGGGAAATATGTGGCAGCTTGTATTATTAGGTGAGAATAAGTTCAGATGGATATCCAAAGATGTGCCTGTTTGTCGCAATGCGTTTATGAGTTTGCATGGGATAACAAGAGGACGTCTTCGTACTGTACAGGCATAATTGCTGAACTATCAGAAATCTCCTACTGACTTCAGAGATAAACACACTAATCGCCCCAAGGCGGTTCCAAAGAAAATTGAAACGCTGATTATTATCATTCAAACCCCGGCAGTATCATTACTCTATACGGAGAAATCCTCATAACTGTACCTGCTAGAAACACTTTCAGTTAATGAAATGCGCAATATATTTATGGAGGTACATCACATTCAAGTATCCTACCATATCTATTGCTATAGTTTTGCAGAAAAATTTATTATTTCCTTCGGACTACCTAGATCTGATACCTGAACCTTATGTGATACCTTGACCCAACAGATAGAAGCTTGTGAAAGCAATGATGAAAAATGTCAAACTCATGACCAGAAACAAATAAATCTTTCAAACAGAGGCTTTCTATGACATGAAACGATCATACAGAGAAAGAGCTCGTAGAGCATAGCTACAGTATCGAGTTTCGTTTATATGCAGAATTTGCATGTCCCATATCTAAGATCCAATGTAACCTACTACTCTCGCCAGCTTTGACATTATTGTTTTGGAGTACATGATTTGTCAAGTGATGAGGTAACACTGTTTACCTATCATGAAACAGTTGGTAAGAAGAGACAAAATGAAGTTATGTCTTTGCTCTTTGGTCACCTAGTATCAAACGGCTGACCAGGCCAAAATAAATATTTTGGTATGGTGTACTTCTTGTACATGCCAGTACACTGGTTTCGAATGTTCAAACGAGTTATGCACTTGTTCCCCATAAGGGGACACTATTTTTGTCAAATGATCAGGACTTTTTCTTAATTGCAAAGAAAAAACGATCTGGTATTGTGCAAACTCCAAATCAGTGGGAGGGTAATATAATAACTAGCTGCAGAGTTCATGCAAAACTTTTTGAAGTGAAGAGGATTCATACACCAGCTTTTCTCAACATCATCAAGGCTACAGTGGAGCCCTATTTTGCTCAGTCTTCTAGATGTAAACTGAAGCTAAAGGAACTGAGAATGTATAGGACTGACAGAGACTCCCCACATGCAGGAGTAAGGGACAGTTATTCGGGGCCATGGAGAACTGTGCATATCCATAAAAGGGTATCAATACCTCAAGAACTAACGTTTGCCACTCTTTACAATGAACCCTTGAAAACAAGCAATAAAAATTGGAGGACCTGAAAAAACTGCATGACCTATTGTCTCCAGAAAGTCGCCGGTTCTTTGAAAGTCTCCAACCTGTTTCAGAAACGGAAACTATATTGAAGGGTCCAAAAACAGCAGTGGAGAAAAAAGTTATTAATAAGTGTTGTGATTTCCTGATAATTTACTGATATTACAATATAATATTAAATATTTAAATATTGAATTAATATTATTACGATCTTCATTTGTATTATTTTAATACAAAAATAACCCATGTCACACGCTCCCAAATTCAATAATTAATTATAGGTCTCTAATATGTAAAAACTTATATGTGTTTATCATATATCTGATTCTTATATCCTGAAGAAAGAGTCTATCTTTTTTTATTTCGATGTTATAATTTACATGGGCTGGGGGTTGTTTTTTTTGTTCTCCTGAAAAATCGACATTTTTGACAAGGGCTGTTTTGCAAATCAAGATTTCAGGTATAACTCCCTGTAAAGTTGATTTGAATAATCTCGAGGGAAAAATTGTTCCGGAACCGGGTATCGAACCCGGGACCTTTGGTTTAACGTACCAACGCTCTACCACTGAGCTACTCGGGAACTCTAACCGACACCGATCCAATTTTTCCCTCTATATCCACAGACCTCAAAGTGGGCTGACAACCGTCAAGCAACCAACTTCGAGTGCACACTAACTCCGTGTGACTTAAATTGTGGCTTTCTGTTAACGAACAGTGACGTGTATTATGCAAATCAAGATTTCAGGTATAACTCCCTGTAAAGTTGATTTGAATAATTTCGAGGGAAAAATTGTTCCGTAGCCGGGTATCGAACCCGGGACCTTTGGTTTAACGTACCAACGCTCTACCACTGAGCTACTCGGGAACTCTAACCGACACCGATCCAATTTTTCCCTCTATATCCACAGACCTCAAAGTGGGCTGACAACCGTCAAGCAACCAACTTCGAGTGCACACTAACTCCGTGTAAAACAGGGGTGTATGTTACACATACTTTAACTGCAGTATTCCGCAAACAATATTTATTCACTTTTACGTACACATAACATGTGAACTATTAAACATAGAAAGCTGAAACTTTTCACACTCTTTTATAACTATACTGTGATGCTGGAACTCTAGAATTTTTAATGTAGCTTCAAAATTGTGCTAGTTTATAAAAATGGAATATTATTATTTAGTAAAAATAATTTCATTATTAAATTACTAAATATTCATTACATACTTAAAAAAGGCTTTTAAGGAACCCCAGGTTCATTTTCACCCTCACATAAGCCGGCCATGGGTCCCTATCCTGTGCAAGATTAATCCAGTCTCTATCATCATATCCCACCTCCCTCAAATCCAATCCAATATTATGCACCAATCTACGTCTCAGCCTCCCTAAAGGTCATTTTCCCTCCGGCCTCCCAACTAACGCTCTATATGCATTTCTGGATTCGCCCATACGTGCTACATGCCCTGCCCATCTCAAACGTCTGGATTTAATGTTCCTAATTATGTCAGGTGAAGAATACAATGCGTGCTGTTCTGCGTTGTGGAACTTTCTCCATTCTCCTGTAACTTCATCCAGTTTAGCCCCTAATATTTTCCTAAGATCCTTATTCTCAAACACTCTTAATCTCCGTTTCTCTCTCAAAGTGAGAGTCCAAGTTTCACAGCCATACAGAACAACCGGTAATATAACTGTTTTATAAATTCTAATTTTCAGACTTTTTGACAGCAGACTAGATGACAAAAACCTCTCAACCGAATAATAACACGCATTTCCCATATTATTCTGCGTTTAATTTTCTCCCGAGTGTCATTTCTATTTGTTACTGTTGCTCCAAGATAGTTGAATATTTCCACTTCTTCGAAGAATTAATCAACAGTTTTTATATTTCCATTTCGTACAATATTCTGGTCTCGAGACATAATGGTACACTTCATGTTTTCGGGGTTTACTTTCAAATCTATCGCTTTACTTGCTTCAAGTAAAATTCCGTATTTTCCCTAATCGTACGTGGATTTTCTCCTAACATATTCACATCATCTGCATAGACAAGAAGGTGATGCGACCCATTCAAATCCCGAAAAGACAAAGTCTCGTGACCAGAATTTTGTACGAAATGGAAATATAAAATTGGAAATTTATTTTTTTAAGAGGTGGAAAAATTGAAATATCTTGGAGCAACAATAACAAATATAAATTACATTCTGGAGGAAATTAAATTCAGAATAAATGTGGAAAATGCCTATTATTATTTGGTTCAGAAATTTTTGTCATCCAGTCAGCTCTCAAAAAAGCTGAAAGTTATAATTTATAAAACAGTTTTATTACCGGTTATTCTGTATGGATGTGAAACTTGGATCCCCACTTTGAGAGACGAACAGAGGTTAAGGTTTGTGTGAGAATAATGTGCTTAGGAAAATATTTGGGGCTAAGGAGGATGAACATACGGGAGAATGGAGAAAGTTACACAACGCAGAACTGCACGCATTTTATTCTTCACCTGATATAGCCTAATTAGGAGCATTAAATCCAGACGTTTGGATATTGCATGTATCAGTATGAGAAAATCCAGAAATGCATATAGATTGTTAGTTGGGAGGCCGTAGGGAAAAAGACATTTTGGGCAGGCCGAGACATAGATGGGAGAATAATATTAAAATGAATATGAGAAAGGTGCGACACGATGGTAGAGACTGGATTAATCTTGCTCAGGACAGGGATCAATAGCGGGCTTATGTGAGGGCGGCAATGAACCTCCGGGTTCCTTAAAAGCCATAACTAAGTAATAGTGATAAATTTTGTGTGTAGTTAATAATACTGGAAATATGTGCATTAATTTTTTTCATTTGATGAAGAGTGTACAAGTAGGCTATTAATATGTGGAATATTTTCATTTGAGGGATAAGGTGACGGACTAAATTTTTAGACTTGTCCAGGTTGCCGCCATATAAAAAAGTTTGGAAAGCACTGCTCTACACTCATAGATGTTTCCTATGTAAACCTGTACCAGCCCGATCATGTGAAGTACTCGCAGTCAGCAATGGATATCACTGCCAAATGTATCTATGTAAAGAATCTACTGGAACAAAAAGAGACGAAAAAATATTTAAATTTCATTTAGAGTACAAGGAGACAAATGTACAATGAATTTTAATAGTAAATGGAATGACAAATCGAAACAAACATAAATACCATCTATTATTTTATGCTTCATTAACCCGTAGAAGATATCTAACTCATTAGGCCACAGTAAAGGTCAGAAATATGTGTGCTTTCGAGTAAATATTTAAGCGATTCTTGTCGTTTCCTGCGAATCTTCTTCCATGTGAGCATACATTTAGAGCGCTCTCTCGAACGCGGGACCCGCGAACGATTACGAGCAAACGAAAAATTTGCATTGCAGTGTACTGCCGTCTATGGCTGGTGAGAGGAAATGATTCGTGAGTAGGTTAAATCTTATTTTAGGAAATGGGCAAGATCTGATACTACTTACAGAAGGTCTGGGCGTTATTAACTCGATTGAGTCATTCCTAAGACAGCTATGTTTCGGTGCTGTAAGAGCGGCAGCAAGTCAGTGACGGATTGTACCAGGCTTTTACTAACTTTCGACTCTCGCTGGTCACATAAAAATCTATCACTTATGCATAGAGCCTTACTCTGCGTTTGTATAGCCTATAAGACGGTGTAAGCGAAAAGGACATGGACGGGGGTTTCTACGTCACTTTAACTTCTCCTCTTATGCCCAGGGCTGATTTACAGTTCTTGCTGTATAGGCCTAGTGTATGAAAAAGCTCCAAATTGCTAATTTCGAAAAAGTTTGAGCATTGCAGTGAGAACAATTATTAAGAGAATAACATCAAAATTAGTGAAACATATGCAATTCAGACAAATACTGAAAGAGACGGGTGATGGATACGAAAATTTGTTATACTAAACACAAGTGATGTGGCTTAGTCTTGAGAAAATGTCAAGTACGTTTTTTTGATCTGTGGAACACCGTATGTGATCTGCTGAACAAACAGGTGCCCTACAGTTTGTATTTCAGTAATAAAAAGTTAAATAATAATGCAACTGCTGTAGCTTAAAAACAAGTAGTAGTAGTAGTAGTAGTAGTAGTAGTAGTAGTAGTAGTAGTAGTAGTAGTAGTAGTAGTAGTAGTAGTAATATTAATAATAACAATAGTAATCCTATTAATAACGATAATACTAATAATAATTTATTTCTTTTCTGGGTGAAACAATAAATGATTTAACACACAAGAGGTGGGTTATTGATTTGGCTTTTCTATGCGACATAACCATCAGTCTTAAAGACTTCAATATTTCTCTTCAATTAAAAGATACGAGTAAAAATATCGATGAATTAAAAGTATGTGTGTCCCAATGACACATTCCCGTTAATGATAATTAATAACTAACAGAATTTATCACTTCCTTTTTTAAAATTACTTAGTCTGTCACTCGATGTAAATATTAGACACTGCAGTTAGGTATTGGAAAATTTAATGAGAGAATTTACAGAAAACAGATTCATGGCCGGTTTCATCAAGCTTCAATAAATCAATCCAAATCAAATATTAACTAGTGAGCATTAAAATATGTAACATTTCACTAAAATGTGAGCTGTTCACCAACCAAATTTCCTTAACATTTAATGAAGACTAAGTAATGCTTGATTATGGATAAATGTGCTTAATGAATTTTTCATAATTATCACATTTCTATGAAACCACAGCCTACTATATGGCAAATCGTGAACCTGCTACATCATTCGCATGCGAACCAACAATAAGGAACGCTGTTACAAAATATAGAAAATGAAGGAAAAGTATTATTATTATTATTATTATTATTATTATTATTATTATTATTATTATTATTATTATTATTATTATTATTTTCGCTATAATTATAACTGTTATAATTAGTGCTGTCGATCTATCAAAATATTTAATCGATTAATGATTTGGGTTTATTCGATTAATCGATAGATGTATATAGTGTATCATTGTATTACAAAACAATACTATTTTAGTTATTTACTATCATATTTATTATCTAACCTTATAATTTATTGTGTCAATTCTCCGGGGATTTTCGAGACAAACACAAATAACAAAGTTCAATTCTGGTGGTATGTAACGAAATATAGAAATTATTAGTCGCTATGATTTAAGATATGACAGATAAATTGTTTTTCTCTCTATACCTAGGAAAGGACTCGTGTTTTTATCCAGCTCCGGATACATTGTAGGTTATTGGCTTGTTGGATGCATATTAAGGCCTATTACTTTCCGATGTGTCTCTTGGAAGGCTCTGAGCTCTCAAGGTTTCATTTCTTATCGTCTTGAACACATAGACGTCTTGGTCGACATTTTTGTTGCAGTGGTATCTTTCCGTGATGGGAAGGAAAAAAATCTTACCTCTAATTTATTTGGAGGTAAATCAAGAACAGGCCCATCTCTCCCCTCGTAATTCTATGACACGGAAGACTGATTTTACTTATCTGTCAAAAGAATCCATGACCATCAGTCGGATTTGATCCCGGGAACTTTGCACCCAACAGAAAACGTTTTAACCTATGGGCTACCTAAGAATATGAGTACGACTGAGATGGACATTATTCGGACAAATCAAGTTCCAGTTCAGTCTTTATTTTTATCTTCATTTTCATTTCAGATAGATACATTATCGTAAGTGACATGAAGGCTATGTTTCAGGGTTTCAAGAGCATAATATGTGCAACTTCTTTGTAACTCGCCTCTTCTTCGCAGCCCATATAACGATCTCAATTGCCATCTTTTCCCCTCTTACATGACATTCCTCTTTCTCTCTTCCTCAGAAGAAGCATCTTCATTCTCGTCTACTTTTACGCATTCTCTTTTCACATGTTAACATTCAGCTAGTCCCCTCTGTTTCCTTCGCCCATCCCCTTCCTCAGGGTGAAATAGATCTCTCCTACTTCAACGTTACTCCGACTCAGCGTTTTCAAATTCCACCCCAAACACTCTACCCTTACCACCAGCGATTCTCCCTCCATAGGCTTCTCAGACACTAAAGTATCGACTTGACGTTCCGAAGCTTGAGAAGTAACCTTACTTCTGGAAATAACCTGATTTTGTAAGAATTCACGATCGCAGTCGTTTTTAATTTTTAATATTTTTACTAATATTTGCATTGCTGATAGTACATATGACCCTACAAGTTATAAAAGCGAAAATTTACTCAATGAATTTATTTCATCTTCTAATATTCCTTTATGAAACTGACTGAAATTAATTATTTTCATTTAAGTAATTTAATCAGAACATCGATTTACTTAACTACAGTTATAATTCGATATCTCTTATAATTTCATAATTATTTTACAAATTAAGCGATCCTCACGGAAAGTGTAAAATTTTCTGTAACACAACACAAGCTGAGTATGTATTCCTGCTCTATTTATTCTTTCTTACCTTAAGCAGTGGTCATCGATCGCATTACAATCAGGACTTGGAGATCTCGCTGCTTCTAAATGTGTTTCTCCGGAAAACAATTTTACGCAGATAATTTTTTAAAGTTACGGGCTCTTAAAGTTAACCACATATCACAGAAGTGATAAATTGTATAGTTGTCAAATTTACGTATTAAGGATCTGTATAGTAATTCAGGCGTTCCCTGGAAGAAAAACTCAACATGCATTAGGTTGTATTTCCGTTTGCACCATATTATACTGAATCCTTAACAACACTTCTCTCTCCTGACAAAATATTACTTCTCTCCAACAAACACAACGCCACCTAGAAACATTTGAATATCATTCTCCGCAATGCCGTTATACCAGATCTAAAATGTTTGCTGCTCTGTAGCTCAAATTCAAGATTTTGTAGTTAAGCTCTTGTTCCAGAGAACGAGTCAATTACATATCGTATGATTACGATTTTACTAGTGACCACTGCGTACTAGCATAGTCTAAGTGTAGTGAGAGTTAATCCCGTTAGTAGGCCATCTGTATTCAAATCCCACTTTCTGGTCAGGTTTTGTTTCGCAGTTTCCCTAAATGTAGGCGAATTTCAAGTAACTCCTGGACGAATTCTCGTAATAATCTCACCAAAATTTTACCAATTTCAGTAATTATAGATAGGCTAATAGCGCATTATTCAGAGTTTTGAAATAACCGATTAAAGGAAACTTGTAATTAAAAAGCATCTTAATTTTTCTTATTGAGTCTAATCTTTAGAACGGAACAGAAAAAGGCACTGCTTGTCAATCTTTCTATATACTTGACACTCCTTTATTTTTGCAAGCTAATTTACTTATACAACGTTAAGATAGATGGATCGTATGCCGAGACTAAGAGGAAGGAGAGAAAGAAGACTAGCTAGTGCTGGATTCGCAATAAAGGACCTTCTTGGACTGAGAAAGGTATGAATTTAGTATTGTGTATACTCGTGAACTTTTATGTTATTTTTAATTCTCCTATTCTTCCTAAGTAATGTGATTTTGGGCATTCACATGAAGTTCGTACCTTGAAATGCTAAGATGTAATTTAATTTTAGTAGAACTGCACGCATTGTATTCCTCTCCTGACATAATTAGGGACATTAAATCCAGAAATTTGAGATGGGCATGGCATGTATTACGTAAGGGGAAATCCAAAAATGCATATAAATGTTAGTTGGGAGACCAGAGGGAAAAAGACCTTTGGGGAGACCGAAACATAAATGGGAGGATAATATAAAAATGTATTTGAGGGAGGTGGAATATGATGGTAGGGAATGGATTAATCTTGCTCAGGATAGGGACCGATGGCGGTCCTATGTGAGAGCGGCAATGAACCTCCGGGTTCCTTAAAAGCCATATGTAAGTTGCAAGTGAAAATGCAAGCCAGGTTTTTTTTTTCAGAGATGAAAGAAAATATGTCTGGTTTGAAACAATTCCAAGTCCACACCTGTGGAGTAACGGTCAGCGCATCTTGCCGCGAAACCAGGTGGCCCGGGTTCGAATCCCGGTCGGGCCAAATTACCTGGTTGAGGTTTTTTCTGGGGTTTTCTCTCAACCCAATACGAGCAAATGCTGGATAACTTTCGGTGCTGAACTCATTTCACCGGCATTATCACCATCATTTCATTCAGACGCTAAATAACCTACATGTTGATACAGCGTCGTAAAATAACCCAATAAAAAACAATTCTAAGAAAAAAATAGAGTTGTAGTGTTGGATTTATCACTCACTTTCAAGAAATTAATGGTATAATATAATAGAATAGAATATTTTATTTTCGCTGGCAGAGTTAAGGCCATAAGGCCTTCTCTTCCACTCAATCAGCCTTAATCAATACAATAGTTACATACATATATAAATTATGAATATTTACAATACAGTAAAAATTCTCCGGCATATTCTTCAGTTAAATTTTAACGACTAGTACATGCTTATTTAATTTGAGATAAAGCCTACACGAAAAAGTAATAACTTAATTTATGAACTAATATAATTCAATTCAGTCTATATGCAATAAATGAAAACTTATAATTAAGTAGAAGTAGCTAGTTGGTTAAATGATGAGAATTAATTTAACAGTACACTAGTTCACTAGAACTATGTTATAGGGAGCAAAATATAAATCTAAAACATATTGATGTAATGAGAATAATATTAATTCAATGAGATTTAGCCGTTAGATATTTTGTATTCTACACTAATGTTTGTGAAAATTGCAACACCAAGAAGGATACATGTAACTGAAATGAAGTTGATACCACAGATTAGGTACATGACAATACAAAATTGATTACAATTACAGAACTTTACCTGATATGTGACCGTGAGAGCTTCTCTGGATTACAGTGACTCTATACAGTCACTGTACAACCGTAAGTCGTCAGAAATGGTTTTCACTCTTACGTCTTATTTACAAATTTCCACTACAATAAATTGATTTGGGAAGAGTACAGGTATAATAAGATATTTACTTATATCCCCAAGCATATTGTGGTGCGCGACACTGATAGTTCGTTACTTTTAAGCAAATAAACAAAAGTTGATTTTACGTACCGCACGTGTGTTATTACAGGGTCTACCAACAATATCGGTAAGGTTGTTAAAAAACACGATCGGTCAAATAATATTGTAACTTTTATTCAAAACAATAATGTGATTTTATTCTCACACCAATAATAATTACTTTCTACAATTTAATTCTAATTTCGTCAACAATGGGATTTGCACTCCACACAGCAACACAGTATTCGTTATTGCACTCCACAGACGACAATGACAATTTACTTGGATTATTGAGAACAGCAATGAACTGTTAATCTTAACTAATGTTCACAGTGCACTATTTAGAAATCAGAACTGTCAGTTCTCAGTTTACAGTTCGTTTGCCCTGGCTAGTTCTTCTACCTCAGTCACTCGAGTTCAAAGTATCTCGAACCCCAGATCTTTAGAGACTGTCCACTGAACTTCGAACTCAGGTTCACTGCACTCAAACTCAGGACTTCGGACGCTCACACAGCTGCGGACACACTCAAGTCGAACTCCGGTCTTGAAGCTGGTTTCACTGGTACACAAGACTGGCTGGCTTGCTGTCCACCGTCTATAACAACAACAACAACAACAACAACTGCTCAAGTTCACTCGCGTGTCGTAATTTATAACCAAACCATAGCTTCGAGAATGTACGGTACTAGAAATTTCTACGGATGTCCAGAGATGGCACTCTCGAATTCTCTGGATATCTCCCCTCTCTGCCACGGTCGCTCTCTCTCCTCTCCTCTCTACGCCACAGCACATGCCATAGGAAGCAGATGCGCGTGCAACTTCCGCGCCGAACTACGGCCGACCTTGCCTCTTCTTTTGCCGGTCGTGAGATCGAATCTCACGTAGGTGTCACAATATTATAGCACTGCCAAATCGTTTCATATTGTTAACTTCATAATACAAGTTATGCCTTCTTAATAGAAGTTCTGATGTTTTGGTTGTCACAGTAATATTTTTACGGCACTAATACGATAATGTGGCATATTATGCACGATTTTAACTAAGTATAATAGTTACTGTAATTATGCAACTAGTGGAATATGAGCATCTTTACCGCTCGAATGAGTTTTGCAAGAACGAGGTTTAAGCTCATCCCACTAGTTGCAAACAATATTTGAAACCTCTAAGTTCTAAACCCCCTAAAGTCCACTTTGTTCAGTACTGACTTAAGCCCACATAGTGTTTGCTGAGAATGAATTCTAATGATTTATTTTATATAGTTTGAATTCAAAAAGCCACTAAATTTAAACTAAAAGGTGTATTAAAAGTCACTGTTAGGTTGAAAGTTACCTGTATTTGCCACCAGTTACTGTCAAAATTCTTTAATTTGTCTAGATTAAGTAAATTTACATATCACATTCAGTGCGGCAATGAATGCCATTACAGCCATGGAGATACGACGATGAATAAGTAGACCTACCGATATCCAATTTCATACCAATTCGGATAGACTGTTTATAATGCTGAAGAACAACAAATTTGATTTCTAACACACTTCGATTTTATTTTCATTAAATATTCGGTGAACACAGTCAACGAATAAAGCTCATTTAACATTATGTAAATGTAATTAAAGATTTAAAAATTCTTCTTTGTTGTACTACGATCGTTTTCTTCAGCCAATTAGAAATAGTTCCCTCCCACTTTAAGTTTTAATGTACATAATAATCGGTAAACTTATTAACTTAGATACAAGAAATCAAATTTTCCGAGCCATATAAAAGTAACTGTGTTACGTTTCCATTTCTCGTTGTCTCACCCATCCATTTCTTGCATACGCGAGCTGCATTTCTCCAGGTTGTTTTACAGTGTTGTCATACCGCAACAGGTTTTAAAATTCCTTTGAGGACGAAAACTTACATTTGTTTGGATTAAATCTCTGCATATTTAAAGGACGAAACTAAATTTCTTCAGTTATTTATTATCATAATATACTCCTCTCTTAAATTCACTTACTATATTGGGAATTTATTCAAAGCTTTCTCAGATACACTATGAAATGTTTCATATAAAATATTTTTTTCTCTCTAAAAGGAAGCACAAACGAGTAAAATTGTATTGCAATGTTTTGTTTGAAATATCGCAAAGAATAAGCACTTAAAATTAATGACATTATTATATATATAAATCAATG
The DNA here is from genome assembly GCF_040183065.1 of Periplaneta americana. Classification (NCBI taxonomy): domain Eukaryota; kingdom Metazoa; phylum Arthropoda; class Insecta; order Blattodea; family Blattidae; genus Periplaneta; species Periplaneta americana. The sequence continues at coordinate 100,611,090 of NC_091123.1, forward strand.
ATGGCAATACAATAGTTAAAAATTCTTTCCTTCAAGGAAATGTACGAATATACTGTATGAAAAGTATTGAGTTTGAGTGGACTAAACCTTCCGTCAGTCACGTAAGTCGTCCTGATTCGATTTCCGATGAGGACTGAGATTTTTCATTGCAAAATGCATAGTGACAAGCATTATGGACAAGTTCGTAATTGGAGTTTTCTCGGTTTCTCCCATTTCTACACGTTAAGCATCAACATAGGCTAATTCTGTTTCATCTCAATTTCTTATCATTCCCCAACCGCCGGCTTTTCTACGGACGAATGAAATTGCCAGCTCAAAACCTGAAAACCCAGAGTATTTTATTGTAGTCAGCTGGTCAGCTGGTATAGGTTGAGAATGCGCTCAGCTGGAAGTCAGTATAAAAGTTCTCTTAAAGGAACATCACGCTAAAAATCGCCCTCCTCCTTCAGGAAATCTAATACATAATATATCTCACGCACATGTAATCAATATGAATCTTGGCTTGGCTTTCCGAGAGCTGAACCCAGGACGGGTCCGTACACTGAGGCACGCTTTGGCCCCTTATCCGTCCTGATTGTTCAAGTCCGATAAGTGGCATGGTTGCATTCGTGAAACTGGCACTGACAGGTGGACCATTCTGCCTCAGTCAGCCCCTGATAGAGCCAGGACCCATTTCGCAGACGAATAGCCCGATAAGCCCCAGTAGCCTGGAGCCCCTATCCCTTTTTGTACCAGCATCGGAAACTCGTACTAGTCCCAAAACTTCATCCGAGCCTATTTTTACTGTTGCAAGTGATATATGAAACGAGGGGAAGTTGGAGAGTGTTGGTGGAATGATTGAGTGAAACTCGAACACCCCGGGAATAATTCTCTGCAACATCTGCTTATCCACCACAAACTCCATCATCACGACAGAACCAAAGATTCAATTCAATAAAAGAACCAACACTATCTTGGTTTCACTAGCACTCCAGCCAGATGTGTTTCTAAAAGTAAACAGATTAAGTGGGCCACTTATTGTTGGCGGTAACAGATTCGAGTTCGATACCTACATGATGTCAGATAGGAAATACATCTTACAAATTGTGAGAGACTTGAATTGTGCTGGCTGTCTGGCTATTCGAGAGCAAAATTCGTACATGTACTTGGGCTCACATTGATCCATTGTGTGCCCTATATGCAATTATTGTTCCATTTCTACAGGTGGCCTAGGTGACAATCATAAATCAGACGTTGACAGTTGGGTTATCCTGTCTGAGCCCAGACATACAAAGTTCCTTCCTCAGTGCATGATAAACAATAGGTCCCGGAGCCCAAAGTCCTTAAATCCTATATGAATACGGCGACACTATCCCCAAGACTTCATCTCAGCCTGTTTTTAATAATTGGAGATGTTAGATGAAATAATGGAGAAATGGAGTGTGTTGGTGAAATGAAAAAATTTAACGGGAATACCCAGAGAAATGTAAATTTTGTCAACCACATACTTCACCTAGATCTGATCGGGGATCGAACACGGGCCGCCTGGAAGGTCAGCGCGCTAGCACTGTAGCCACAGAAGCAACCATCTTGTACTTAGGCTCACATTGACCCAATGTGTGCCCTTTATACGACTATAGTTCCAATCCGACAGATGGGCCAGTTAGCAGTTTTGTAAATAATATACTGACAGGCTGGACATTCTGTCTGAGACCAGATAGATTCGGGTCCATAGCTCAAACATTATTCCATTAAAGATGAGGGTTATAAAGATCTAACGTAGTATAATAAAAAATCGGCGCCATTATAGTTAAGTAATTTATTAATCGTAGGCCTAATACTTACGGACATCAGTGTTTATGTAACACATTACGACATCAGTTACATTTTGCACAACAGAATCATTAAGCCTACCTGACTCACTATCACTCCCAATAATATTGGTAGACTACATGTTAATCTGATTGCACTGTGTGGCATAGACGAAACAGATAGGAACCTCTTTTGTAGTAAAGTTCTGTGGCCTTAATTGGTGAAAAAGAAGTCCATAAAGTATCGCTCGTCTAAAATTACCACTTCTTGTCTCTTATGGGAACTGTTAAATTTTTTGTTATAATCTTGAATCCTATCTGATAGGTGAAGTTCATAATTTGTAGTAATATTTTCCAAATTGATCGAATTTAGCTTATTCAAGTGAAAATAAATATTTAAGAAAAGTCTTTTGGGTTCATTTTAGTTGGTTTTTTAACGGTGCTGTATCAACTATTGGGTTACTTAACGTTGAAGGAATTGGTGATAGTGAGATGGTATTTGGCGAGATGTTGTCGAGGTTTCTCCAAAGATTACCTAACATTCGCCTTATGATTGAGGAAAACCTTGAAAATATCCAACCAGGTAATCAGCTCAAGCGGAAATCGAATCATCGCTCGAGCGCAACTCCGGATCGGCAGGCAAGCGTCTTAGCCTACTAAGTTACGACGGCGGTTTTTTCGACTATCATCGAGACTTATATCTCTATTCAACTATTTTTTTTTGTAATTTGAGAGCATATATCTGCCTTTTATGTCCTGAGTTCGTTCAACATCCACAACAAAAAATCATTATCTGAAAAAAAAAAAAATAGATATTAAGATCTTTAGAATTCGAGTCCTGGTGGCATTTTCCTCAAGTAAATGGGAACATGGAAGGGAAATTTATTCAGACTCATGCTCCGTCTAATCGGAAATCTTATTATTTTAACTATTGGGTTGATCATAAGTTCGTAGCGTTTTTCCATAAGTTTATTAAACACATCAGGTATACATAAGAGAGAAGTTAATCATCAACAATATATTCCCCTTCACTCTCTAAAACAGTCTGCCAACGCTGGATTAGTTTGTCGATTCTACGCCTGTAGAAATCGCGTGGTTTTGAGTTAAAGAAGTCTTCAAGCCATGATCGGAGCGCATTTTCATTCGGAAAGGAAGTTCCTTGAAGGTTGTTCGATAGAGACCGGAAAAGGTGAAAATCTGAGGGAGCAAGCTCAGACGAATAAAATGGGTGCGAAATGACATCCAAATCCAACTCCTGGATAGTGTTTTGTGTCAGATTAGTAGAGTACTGGCAGATGTTATCGTGGAGTAGCATCGCTTTACGCAGTCTTGTTCGTAATTTTTCTTGGATTGCGTGTACAAGACGTCTCAGTTGGTGGCAATTAATGTAGGTAGTGATGGTTACACCTCGGGGAATCAATTCGTAGTAGAGCATACCCTCGCAGTTCCACCAGTTGCCCAAGGGCAGGTCTTTCTCCAATCTATCTATTTTTTGCCTTTCTCTTCGTTTCCTCATATGATCCATATATCTTAATGTCGTCTATGATCTGATATCTTCTTCTATCCCGAACTCTTCTCCCGTTCATCAGATGTATACCGGTAACATCTTTTGTGGATGAGCGTTGGCCTATGTACGTGGGGTGGCTTTCTTGTTCCGGCTCAACCATTTCTTTGTTTTCCTTATGTTAGCATAAAGACACCATTTCTCGTCACCAGTAACAATATTGAATAGGAATTTAGATGATGTTCACAAACCAATCGATGACGAGCAAGCAAAGATGCACATACTACCACCCGCTGATTCTTGTGGATTTGACTTAGAGCAGGCGTCGTCAGCGGAGTGCACGCTCGTGCTGCGGTCTCTTACCCGCTAGCCCTCTAGTGCATTCGTGGCAACGGACGGGTAAGTAATATTTCAGTGGCGGCTTTTCGTTCGTACCATAAATTACGTAACTCAGTGGAATTTAATAGTACTAATAGTGTAATGAAGCACCCAATGTTCACATGCGTATTTAAGTAAGCATATTTTACATAATTAATAAATAGCCAACTCACGATTTCCGTTTTTAATTTGAAACAATTTAAAAAGGTCACCTCTGAAATTGTGGAGTTGAATCAAAGGAGAAGACAAGCCATAAATCCTGATATTTCACTGGAATGTGAGGAAATAATTTCTCCGGACTAAATTCTATGACAACATTTTATTCTAATGGTAGGTAGCTGCTCAGGACAGAGTTCTTCGGCAGCGTTTATTATACATTCTTCCATCAAATCACCATCTGTGAATGGTCGGAGTTTTCTTCCAAGACGTAGAGCAGTTTCGTAACTAACTCGAACACTGACATCACCTTCATGAACGTCTTCCTGTGAATAACATGAAGTATTAAAAAATCCTCAAGAACGATAATGTGAGCAAGGCCGGCAGCATACTGCATGGAATTTCTTCCCGGTCAACCACGGGCACGACATCGACCTGTAATGTCACCTGAAGTTTCGTCCACTAGCGGACAAGATCGCACATTTCTTTCTTCGCAAGTGCGAAGTCTGCTGTACACTCACTCATTCACGTGATTTGCTATATGTCCAGCAGGGGGAATATAATTTCATTGTTACATTGTATTTACAACCATTTTCCAATTGAATAAAAAATGGATAGACTTGTTATGTGCATGCAAGAACCCCCACTTTTTGTTTTACATTGAAAAAATATATCATTAGGAGAAATCTAATATATGAGGAGCATTCAAAAAGAAATGACCGGGAGGCTTAGGAACAGAAACCAGTACCTCTATGTCAGAAGTATTGGTCCTGGCTGTTGAGGCACTAGACCCTCTGAGACACAAGGCGGTGAATGGCTGTCTCGTAAAATTCCCAAGGCTGCGTTGTAAACCAGTTCCGCTGGTATTGCTTGACGTCGTCGTCCGAGGTGAATCGTTTGCCCGTCAGAGCCTTTTTTAGGGGACCAAAAATGGCGTAATCGTAGGGAGAGAGGTCTGACTGTATGGAGGGTGACCGAGAACCTCCCACTTGAATTTCTGCAATAGTGCCATGATTGTTTTCGCCGTATGAGGCCTTGCATTGTCTTTTGCCATTAGAGCCTTTTTTAGGGTACCAAAAATTGTGTAATCACATGGAGTGAAGTCTGGACTGAATGGAGAGTGACCGAGAACCTCCCACTTGAATTTCTGCAATAGTGCCTTGATTGTGTTGGCCGTATGCGGCCTTGCATTGTAGTTTGCCCCTCACAGCCTTTTTTAAGGTACCAAAAATAGCGTAATCGCAGGGAGAGAGGTTTGGACTGTATGGAGGGTGACCGAGAACCTCCCACTTAAATTTCTGCAATAGTGCCGTGATTGGTTTGGCCGTATGGGGCCTTGCATTGTCTTTTGCCATTAGAGCCTTTTTGGGGGACCAAAAATGGCGTAATTGCAAGGAGAGACTTCTGGACTGTATGCAGGGTGATCGATCACCTCCCACGTGAATTTCAGCAATAGTGCCTTGATTGTGTTGGCCGTATGAGGCATTGCATTGTCCTTTGCCATTAGAGCCTCTTTTAGGGGACCAAAAATAGCGTAATCGCAGGGAGAGAGGTCTGGACTGTATGGAGGGTGACCGAGAACCTCCCACTTGAATTTCTGTAATAGTGCCTTGATTGTGTTGGCCGTATGAGGCTTTGCATTGTCGTTTGCCCCTCACAGCCTTTTTTAGGGTACCAGAAATGGCGTAATCGCAGGGAGAGAGGTCTGGACTGTACGGAGGATGACCGAGAAGCTCCACTTGAATTTCTGTAATAGTGCCTTGGTTTCTGTTCCTAGGCCTCCGGCTCGTTTCTTTTTTAATGTTCCTTATATAAAGTACGGAAAGATGTTTTGAAAGAAATTTATGTACTTAAACTTCTATTTATGTCATTTTCTTCTTTTAAACGCATAAAATAGTCGATCATTGCTACGATTTTGTCGTCTGTTGCTATCAGGTCGCAATTGACAATAGCAATGTATGGAAAACAAACTACGTACGTCGTGGCGATACTGTGGTCGATACTGTCGACAGTTCTAGAAAGACCCAACCAGTCTTGTCCAGTGTCAGACGGTCCGAGACGAAACTGTCTCGTGCAAGATACGATGTCCGATGCAGTATTCTGCGGGCCTAGGGAAACGTTCTCTTACTAACTGCACATCAGTATCGGAATAATAATAATGATAATAATAATAATAATAATAATAATAATAATAATAATAATAATAATACCTGTCTTATATTGGTGTTTTTAACTGTTCCACCATTTCGATTCTTTCGTCGTCTTGAATTTGTCGTATTCATTAGCATGACAGTTGTCATAGTGACGCTACAGGTTATATTTTTATCTATCACATTGAGCATCTTACTGCAAATTAAACATCTTGCTACATTTTAAAACTCTGTAAAAATGCCTCCTCCCATTAAGGGTTAAAAAACTTAGGAGTGGAATATCTACGTAAATCACTATTTGAACTTTCTACCATCGTGTACGTACACAAACCACTCACAAGTATCTAGTACTGTACTTAGTACTCTAATCTCCACTGATCGTCCGCATCAGCTAAGTTCAGATTCCTCCCTCTCCCTCCCTCGATGCATGCACGGACGTGCAGGGTTCCCTGCTCTCTTTACCCAATACCCATTTCAGCTAGTGCTGACGACCACTGGCTTAGAGCATGCGGTAGCCATACAACTGATTTTTGAACCTTGCCCATTGAATGCAGATATCGCACGATGGTGGAATGGTCATAGTTGATCAAATTTGCCTGTCCTCGGATACACTGACGTGGATCATTGTGGATTAATGTGTTTAAACTAGTTCTGTTGATCGATCAAAATATTTAATCGATTAACTGTTTGAATTTAATCGATTAATCCATAGATTATTGTTAAATTTAACTTATGTTCTGTGATAAGCATAAGTAAAAAATATTGTATATCTGTATATATTGTATTATTATATTACAAAACAAATATTTTAATTACTTACTAACATATTTATTATGAGGCTTTTAATTTATTGTGTCAATTTCTCCGGGAATTTTTGAGAGAAACATAACTAACAAAAAGTATGAAGATGCCCCTAGTTAATATTGCTTCATTCATGATTTTAAATATGTGAGTGCATTCACATATGTGAGTGCAGCTTTACGTCTAGTAACAATGTTTCCTGCATCACTAAAGAGGGGGGGGGAAATCTGTCAAGCACTTCTCCACTATCGTTAAATTTGAATCCACATATTTCACCGAATTTACCTCTCAAATTCCCATATGATATAATAGAGTTTTCACTTTTCACAAAGAAACAAAAAAAAAAAAAACAGTTTTTTTCCTTTATCAAATTAAACACACAACCGTCATATACAAACTCAGTACAGAAATTTCAAGCACCTCCAGAAGTACAGCGTTCGAAACAGAAGACTGGCCCCTATAGTAATCCGAATTATCAGATTTTAGGAAAAGAAGGGTATAGTTACGCTCTCACTTGCACACAGTGTAGACATCGCTATTTTATAAGGGATGAGAAGTATGAATCCCAGAAAAGTATGTATTTCATATGCTAGGAAGATGAGCTGACAACAAGAATATGTCGGGAATGTTCCACTTTCTTCACTTGACACTCCACATCGTAGCGTCCACGGCTCCACTCACTATCTGCAAAAATGAAAAACGTAAACTCAAGCACAACAGTTGAACTTCAAATAAAAAATGATACTCAATAAATAAACCCATAGCAAACGGAGTACCAACACGCGAAACAAAAACGCTACGAACTTATGCACCAGCCTAATATATAATTACAAAGGGTGGCATAGCATCATGTTATTTGCCTTACTTATGCTAAGTGAAACTACTTTTATATTGATGTTGCCTGCAATGGACGTGTCTCAGACGGGGCAGTATTTATGAATAGTACTCTATATGCAACATTATCTAATGGAACTCTATAAATATACCCCATGAAAATTATTTACAAGTTGGAAATAAATGTGTTCCCTATATGGTGCTTGGCGACGAAGCATTTGCTCTAACTACAAGTTTAATACTAGTAATAAACCGTGGCGCTACAGCCCGTGAAGGCCTAGACCGACCAGCCGGCTGCTGGCCTCACGCCCTCATACCGAAGCAGAGGTGGACGATCATCCAACCAGAATGGAAGTGTCATGTGGTTAGCAAGATGATCCCCCCAGACGTTATAGCAGGTTTTCGAAACGGGATTTTCGAAACCTATCGTAGCTCCCCAAGTGCATCACGATGCTGGGTAGGCACCGGTCCCATACACTGTCCGAAATTTCATGAGAAAATTTATTCTCCTATGAGGACTGGAACCAGCGCGCATTTCGTAACACAACTCCTAGGCAGGATGCCTTAGATCACGACGCCACAGTGCGGGACATCTACAAGTTTATTGCACTTAAATCAGTTTGCACGAAGTGAGGATCTAAATGCTAAGGAAAAGTGCTCAATTATCGTCCAAGCTGCATTACATCGCGTCGTAGAAAATTCATTTGGCATTTTAGTGCCCAGATTTCGAATTTTTAAACGACCAGCCTGTCTCAAAGTCGAACGTAAAAGGTATGTAATTTTAACTGCACGTGTATTGCATTACTTTGTGAGAAAAGCACTTCACATTTTTACGTCTGATAGCGAAAAATTGAATAAAATCGTACACAATATTGAAAATCAAGGTAGTAATAACACAAGTCTGTTAGCAAGATCTATTCTTGTAAGGTTTGCAGAATAAGGATATGGAAAAATGGAAGATGGGATGGGAAGTACATGAGGAAATTCATTGTGTGTTTGAAGATGATTCTCATAGAAGAGTCGATATAATTGCCATCAATAGAAGAACCCAGAAAGCGATGGTCTTAGACCCTACGATTTGCTTTGAACGAGACACAAATCAAGCACTGCAGATTAGTAATGACAAGCGAGCTAAATATGTACCTTGTCTTCCATACCTCAGTGAAAAACATGGCATTTCGGTTTACAACTGGGATGTTGCAGGCTACTATTTGGAGCGAAGAGTTGTTTACCAAAATTTACATGTAATATTCTCCTTTTATGAGATTCAGAAGATTGTAATGGAAATTCTGAAGACCTCTCTTCAAATTTTACTTATCATCTATATATTAACACGTAAATTTATATTTAATGTACAAATCTAACCCATATTTTGTCCGTTTCATTTCCCTTTATCTTTTATGTTTGTTAATTCCGGATTCCAGTGGTCCATGGTGGAAACATAGTAGAGGTGTGGGACAAGCTGTGCGTGTTTTCGTTCAGTCTGCGCATGACGTCACCTTTACTGCAGGCCGCACTCGAATGACACAGTCAACATAACAGATTGTTGATGGTTAGATCTGCGTCCATAGATTTAAATGAATAAATAAAACTCATGGTTTGTGTATTCAGTAAATATTGACAGTATAGGCTATAATAGGGTCTATCTTGAAGTGATAACATTATAAAATAGTGAACAATAAATTAAATTCAAGAGTCAAGAAATAATGTAATATGGTAGTGCAACGTTAATAATTGCCTTCTGTAATATACACGTACTTTTATAATAATTATAATACATTATGCTACAAATATGCACAAAATTAGGCCCATATATTACACAAATTATATTACACATGAATTCAAGTACAATAGGAACCACCTTGAAATGATAACGTAATAAAATTATGATCTATTACATATTAAACTCAAGTTTCAAGAAACAATGTGATATGGCAGTGTGTCATTAATAATATTGCCTTCTGTAATATACACGTGGATTTATAATAATTACAATACAATGTGTAATAAATATTTACATACTTAGAGCTATACAGTTATTTATAACGTACATTATTTTGTATATGAATTCAAATACTTTTGAAACCTTCATTAACATGTATATGAATTTCTTGGAATAATTTGTCATTATAGTAAACAAATATTTTTATATATTCAGGCTATTGGAGACATAATATAGTCTACTACATTATTTACCTTATTATTCCACACACGACATAATATAATTTCACCATTATAAATCCCACTCTGTTAAGTAAATACTTATTCTTATGCAATCTTTTTCATTTTCTTTATAATATTTCTCTTTGAAATTCCAGACATTTTTATTATTTTATTAATTTCTTTAATTCTAATAAATGTTCTTGTTCTAACCAATGTCGTAATTACTTCTGGCGGAAGAGGAGAACTGATTTCTGCTTCGTTTTTCATGGCAGAATTAACCAAATTTACAGTCTTTTTTATTATAAATTTCTCATGAGAAACAGAATCTCCGTGCACATCTGAGAATATACTTCAATAAGCATGGCAACCAATTGTAGATCCTTAGAAGGGAGAATTAAGTTTCCACGGGACACTGTAGTAATCCAGTCTTTTTGATTAGCAGAAGTTGACAATTTTGTGGGAATTCCAAGATTCGGGTATTGCTCCATATGTTTTGATGCAGCATATCCTGCAGTATATTTTAATCCTTCCTGGGATATCCGCTGTCTTGCAGAGATTTCATATATTTTTTCTGGGAGGCCTATATTTTCTTCAGGATCTCGATCGTTGGTAAATTTAACCGGTTTCAGAATGCCTTTAAGAAATTCTGCCGTTGCACATAGTTCTTTCTGCAGATTATCATTGACTTCTGATTGGCTTGTACTAGGACCCACTATTAATGCCTCTTCTTCCGAAAGCAAATCGGAGGTGTTTTTGTTCTCACAAAACTGAGATAATGGATTTCGACCTAGTATGTACCACTTCAGTCTATGTTTAAAATCTAAAGCAGAGGGATGATCGTTTGTTCTACCCATGCTTCTAATTTCCGAAAAAAAGTTTTCTACCAGATCTTGGTTAAGTTTTCTTGTGATTATGTATTCAATTTTGTACTTGTACCTCATTGCCTCATACAACAATGTTAATGATTTATTATTTATTATAATCCCCTCCTGATAAGGTAATTTCCTGTTTGCTTCTCTTACTTTAACTGTAGTCATGACGTCATTCATTTCTGAGAGTATAATATTCTGATCTTTAAGGTTTATTCCGTAACTATGCAGCCCACGGTGGGTACCGAATTTAGAAACGGTATTAAATAAATCAAACCAATCATTAGTTAATTTTATTGCCTTTGAAGTTTCTTTCCATTCATTTGATCTCAACAGCTCGTTTTCACCACACCATTTCAAAGCCTTTGCAACTCTGTTGGAAAATAATTGTGCTGCCAAACTAACTTTTTGTCTTTGGGTACCACGGACACTTAAGTGTAACGGAGTTAACTTGTAAGCTAATTTTGTATCAGAGGACGAGGATGCACGTAAAAGTTCATGAATTGGTTCTGATGAAATGTTCAATCCGTTCAAGTTGAAACCATGATCTAGAAAGTGAATGCTGTGTAATTTCAATAAATGTGGAGCGTCTGAAAAAACAAATATTTCTCGGGTTGAATCATTTTGATTAGGAAAACTGCAATTTAGTTTGGTAGAAATTTTCAAATCACGCCACAATTTTCTGTTACTTCCACCTAAATCGCTAACTGTGGCCACAACTTGAAAACCACTGCCTTCTAACTGGCAAATTATGTCTGTTAAGATTTCTTTTGTCATTGTCTGATCATATTTATAGTATACGGGCTGCTTCCACCTTGCAAACAAACCACGTGCAAAAACAACCTGCACTGCTTTATGAGGTCCAATTATTTGTTCTTCCCTACTGTCAAAAGAAACCTCCTCATTTAAATACATTTCATCAAATGCTAATACTGTTACACGATCTAACTCCGACATATTTGTAGCTCTCGCCTTCATTAATTTTAAGACATCATGAAGTACCCCTTCCTCAAGCGATAATTGTTTTACTGCCCATTTTCTCAGAGTTGACAAATCAGGTAACGGGTAATTTAATTTTGTTCTTAAGTATCGGTATGTTTTTGGACTTAGGTTTCGAAGTGTTATTGCAGTACCGTAATCTTCTACAGACCATTTCACCCTATGCTTTTTATTCAAAAGAGCATCAATTTACCCAATAGTGAAAAATGGTTTCAAAATTTCAGCCACTTTAGATTTAACTTCTGTTTGTCTAATGTTTTTCAATGAAATTACATCCTCATGTAATTTTCTTTTGTCTTCTTCATGTTTCCTGTTGGCAGCTGTCAATTCCTTAATCCTCGTTTCTAGAGAGCAATTCTTCTCTTCTAATTCTTGAATTCTTTGTATTAGTATTCGGCATTCCTATGTGACAGTAGACTCAGTGGCTCCGCGATTTTCCATTGTTACATTAGTGCTGGATGCTCCTGTTGCGCTGAAGTGAAAGAAAGTTAATAGGTATACACAGTAGCCTACATGCAATCAGGGGCGTATTTAGGCCTCGGCAGACTAAGCAGCTGCCTAGGACGGCAGATTTGAGGGAGCGACTTTTAAGCTATTGCTGTTAATTTTTTATATGTTTTTTAAATTTTATTCATAACTCTTTAAAGAGTACATGAACTTAAACGCACAATGAAAAGGATATGAATAACATTGGCAACAATCAGTTCAAATTATGTATTGTAATTAATGTCTAGTTAGGTTTATTAAAGAAACTGTACTCAACGCAATGAGCTGCGATCGCTGTCTGCAGTGAAGATGACGTCACACGCCTCGGCCGCTATCGCAACAGCATGCGCAGTCCCACACCTTTACTATGTTTCCACCATGCAGTGGTCAACCTCACTTGAGGACGGATGATTTTATATCTTAGTAGTAAGGATTCAGGTGATAATGACAAAACTTTATTGGTATGTATTACGTTTGATTATCCATTGTAAAACTGTCTGTTCAACATCTAACCGGGCCATCAAGTATAGTCCCTTTTCAGTTATAATTTTATTTTCTTTTTAGTGGAATTAATCGTGTCGTATTTGAGTTTAATAGCAATGTTCATCATAATCACCATCATTATTTGCGGGGTTAGTCCTCTTAGATTGTTCCGTCTTCAAAGATGAAAAACTGCTCTCTTCATTTTATCTGAGAACGGATTATGTCCTATGTTTATCTTTCCCCGCAGTGACGAAGCTACATTCATGTAACTGGGTATTCTAAAGTTCATACCTTATATTTTTTGTAGATAAATTCCAGTCGGCGTGTTTTTCGCTCTGCAAAGATGTCAATGATGCGTTCTTTGAAGATGTCGTCCCAGGAAAGACTGTTCAACAAACCCTTCTCAATAGCGAGAGTACTCAAATTGCTCAGTCTAGAATCTGACATGGAGTTCCTTAAAATGTCTTAACTCTCTTCAATGCACTCATACTTCGTTCACTCGACGCAGCAGATACAGGGAAGGTGAGAATCAGTCTTATGAGCCGCACTGTTTCTTGATAGATTTTTTCTGGGCCATTGTTCAAAAAATATTTCAGCAAAAAACCTGCAGGCAAATGCTTTGTTTGGTCAGAATAAACGTTCGTTCATTTTGAAGCTGTTCACTGTCAAAGTATGGATACTGTTTTTACCAATGCACTCAACTTAAGTGATCTATAAGCAGGGAACTGTTTTTCATCGAGTAATTCAACAAAATTAAAGTTTTTAAGATCTTCACATCTCGATTCCATCCGTATTACTATGGTATCAATTATTTCAAAAGCTAGGACTTGTAGTGTCAAAAATTATCCTGATCCTACCTGAGTGCCTTGGCATCTTTGATACACTCCTCAACAGTTTCCTGATTTCTAAGAGATTTTACATTTGTTACATACAGCAAGTTTTACTTCATGATTGCAAATGCTGATATTTGATGTACACATTATTTGCAGTAATATGTATAAGCGGTCAATGTAAACAATATTTTCCGCAGTTGCGAGCGTCGTTAAATAAACCATAATTTAATTTTCTACGGGGAAGATAACTATATACATAGAAGTCACAATCATAAGAGTATAGATAGGATGGAGATCATAGTAATAACAAATTACAATGAAAGCAGTAGTGATGGTGTAGTGGCAAAATTTTCTAACAATAATAATAAACGCATAGTCTGTAACGTTTAATTAGATTTGGTTTTCTTAACTTATCGGCATTATAGATCTATTTACACGAGTTCTGAGTGTACTTCTACTGTCACGGCGTTTAGCAGGATGATATCTGTAGGGGGCTGCAGCTGGTTGGGAGATATACAAGTTGGATAGTAACTCGCTTCTTTGCTTAACATTTAACATTTCAGGGGCCAAAAAGATCTGCGATACTTTTTTTGATACCATTATTTCTCACATACTGACAGATTGCAGCATTGCCAACCGTGACCGAATTCGGCTAAATGTAGCTTTTAGCAGAATGGTCGTAGTCGAGTTGCAAAGTATAGCCGAATGAGATTCGATCGAATGACCACTTGTGAATATTCAATTTTATGTGTAAACACGTTCTTCTATCAAATTTTATTTTCTCACACTCTAATAGCCATAAGAAGTTTCTCGCTTCCTCAAAAAATTTACGAAAACATAATAGAAAATTTAAGGTAGAACTGAATTCCGGACACTGCGACCATTATTTATGGCAAGGAAAACTTTATTATTTTCAGTTTTCTTTTCCTGTTATGTGAATTGCGCCCATTGTTTAACGGTCAATTCCTGGATTCGTGAATTCGCCAACACCTGACTGTCTTTTACTGGGAGTCGTCTGTGGAACAAAAATGAATTGGTCCTAAATTAATGAATGACATATCCAACACATCCGCCTTCCAACATTGTAACTATAGGATAGGTCATGGATTCTGTTCCTGAATGTGTTTGGCTTCATTTTGGTATTTGTAGCTGAATTTCGGGACGTTGGTAGCAGACTCGCTAGTATTGAGGTTGATAACGCTGAATGACACGTTTTTTTTTTTTTCGTGACCCTTTCTATTACCTTTTTCTGTTTTTTCAGCTTTCTTAAACTAGTACGTACACAACACCCATGCCCAAGGCGGGACCCGAATCCACAACCTTTCGGACCAAGCGATAGAGACATGCCGTGCCTCTCCCGCTTGAGCCATCCAGGCCGGCAACATGTTCAGAGTCTAGGCTCTTCACAGAGCTGTCTAGCATTAGTGACCAGGGGGGTGCAACTTGATTTGAGTTATTTACAACGTGAACTGAGAGACATCTACCGACATTGGTAAGCAATAAGTCCTCGTTCCTTCAATAATTCCTCAATAGATGGCAAACAAATCAACAAATCGAATTCTGCGTCGATGTTTTGCGTACCGGTATGTGTTTTCATTCCTATTTCAACGTGGTTTGGGTAATATTACTCAGAAGTTTTGTGCTACACGTGTTTTCTTCTATTGAGGTAAGATGATATTTACGTACTTATTTTGCAGTGGAGATCTGAGATTATAAATGAAACATAATGAGCACTTATTGTGTTGTTTATTTATGTATTCGTGTCTTTTGTTAACGTGTGTTACATGTTTTCACCTATGCTATTCTGAGGAGGTGATATTTAGTACTTATTATTTTACAAATGGAGATTTATTTGCTGAAATTATAACTATAAGTGAATAATTATTGTGATGTAGTTTTAACACATTGTGATTGAAGTTATTGTGAGGTGACATGATTGATACGTTTCAAGCAAACAATGCAAGAATTAAACACATAATATATTTAATTAACTTAATTGATTAACATAATATGTATTTATTATTTAATTACTTATTAGGGATGTAAGAAATATCACTGTAGTATTGTCTGTCATTCCAGCATGTCCCAGAAGACCTGGGTAAAAACTTGCTCTGTGCCTGGTTGTCTGGGGTCAAATAGAAGGGATTCGGACTTACCATTTTTCCACTTCCCGAAAAATGTTGAGGTTAGTAATATTGATTACTTAATCTATATTCCTTTAAATTACTCTTGTATTTGTACCTACAGAGAGTAATACAGCAATGTTTATTTAGGCGAGTCTATTTTTATATGCTAAAACCTAACCTATATTACATTTAAGCACGTGATTAGCTGTGCAATATTGCAGTAGCCAAACATGTTTTGTGATAATAACAATATCAATAGTAGTTGCCCAGATCAGCTACACCAAATAAAGTGCAATCTTCTATTGCTTCACAGGTTTCTGTGAGATTTATACAGTATAATGTAAAACACGTGGTTTTATTTTGCAGCCACAAATACTTTTAGCATAAAAATCGTTTAATGCTTACCTGTACGGTATATTCTAATGTATTGTTATAGCCCGTCTCTCCACTTCTTACAAGTATAACACTAGAGAGTTTAAGAACGCAATACTAGAGAAATAGACAATTTCCCTAGTAACCTAATTAAGTCTGGCCTCTCACATGTTATGTTGGCAATAAATTAGTAACATTGTAACAAATACGGGAGGAGCTACAACAATACATAAGTATAAAGAGATGTCATAGGATTTTTATTTTGAAATTATTTGTGCTTGGAAACTAAAATCACATGTTTATGACTATATAAATCACACAGAATCCAGTGAAACAAGAGGAAACTGTGTCTCTTTTGGTGTAGCTTTTCAGGAAAAATACCATATTAAATATAAAAATGGATCAAAAGAAAAGGTTCTTATTTAGTACTGTCACTAGACAACCCTACTTGAAATGAAAGTATCTGAGAATGCGCAACAGTCTTTTTGCATTTGCATGTACAAACTTGGACTACTCCCGTTTCACAAATTGTTGTTGAAAACAAAGCCGGCATTGTCAAAAATGCCTAGAAATTCTACAAAGTAACTACCTAATTGCATATTTTGCTAGTTACATAATCATAGACCTAGAAAGAGACTCGATCTGTATGATATACGAACTTAGAGTTTCGAACAGTATCATAAAATTCGTAGTTCTTAAATGCCCCAGAATATATAATAGACCCAAGGTTGTATGATACTAGAGTAGGCCTATTCTATTTGCTGGTAATTCTAATTAATACTTCTACATTTTACAGGGCTGTACATTGGGCAGAAAGTATAGGTGTAACCTATACCGAACATACTGCTACGACACTGTTCAACAGAGTAGTATGCAGTCGTCACTTTTCAGAGACTGATTTTAAAACAAAAGAGAGAAAAGGTCTCAACTGGTCGGCAGTTCCATCTTTGGATGGATCAATCACAAGCGCACATTCAGACTCACAATCGAATTACCCTTCATCCGCACAACTTTCTTATCCTTCATCCATTCTATCAACTATACGACTTTTACCAGAAAATGAACTTACCCAATTGTCTCCTCAAAAAGACCTCAAATTCCTACAACCCTCAAAAACCTATCAAAGAAAGTCCACAGGCCTGTGTCCCTCCTCCTTTGCCAAAGAACACATTGCAGTCCCACCAACACCAGACATATATTACTGTTTTCATATAGCATGTCATTGTATCAGTTTGTTTTCTAGTGAAATTACAGAAGTAGCACATAAATAAACATTCTTCGACATAAATATCTCATTTCCTCACAATAAACATTGTACTTTGCTGAGAAAAATGTGTTGAAATGGTTTATAATCTTGAACACTTGCATAGTATACGAATTTAAACAATTTTTACTTACAAATGGCTTTTAAGGAACCTGCTGGTTCATTGCCGCCCTCACATAAGCCCGCCATCTGTCCCTATCCTGAACAAAATTAATCCAGTCTCTATCATCATATCCCATCTCCCTCAAATCCATTTTAATATTATCCTCCCATCCACATCTCGGCCTCCGCAAAGGTCTTTTTCCCTCCTGCCTCCCAACTAACACTCTATATGCATTTCTGGATTCGCTCATATGTGCTACATGCCCTGCCCATCTCAAACGTCTGGATTTAATGTTCCTAATTATGTCAGGTGAAGAATACAATGCGTGCAGGTCTGCGTTGTGTAACTTTCACCATTTTCCTGTAACTTCATCCCTCTTAGCCCCAAATATTTTCCTAAGAACACAATTATTACATTGCTAAATATTCACCAAAATGATTCTAGAATTTCATATAGGTTTGAACCTATTTCATGAGTGATAAAATTTGGAAACATTGGTATCAGTAGTGTTTCAGCAAGGCCTTGGAGAATTTATCGGTTTAAAAGAATTTCTAACACCAAACTAGTAATGTAAATGTAATGAAGTGCCATTAATTAGAATCCATAAGATTTTGACTTCACTTCAATATTATGGTAGTTAGTGATAAAAAATGTTAGTTGTAGATTCCACATGCTCATGACTGCCCTTAAACAGTGTGGAGAAATGTTGCAACTTGCTTTGTCTTTGATGTTGAACTATGGCTACCTTATTAATAGTTTTCGTTGTTCTCTGTTATGACCAGTTGCATAAAGTGTGGTTATATGAGAGTAAATTAATTTGAATAGAGAGAGAAGAAATTTGCTGCTTTAGGTTATGGCCCTTGTTGGCTATTTTTAAATCCACCCTTGATTGGCATATACTTACAGTATAACCCAACTTTACAATTTATGCTCTTGATGTTTAATGTTTCAGGACTCCTGGAAGATAGGTCGATATACACATCTGCTTTTGTCACTGAGGTTGATACCCGTTCGACAGTTTCAATGGAGTCACAGTATATCCTCAACATGGTAAGGATCTGCGCTGTAGACTTAGCAGTACCAGCAACATTTAGAATATTGGAAAAAGGCTGAAGAATGAGCACTATCTGGAGATATTGCTAAGGTTCATACAGTCTTCCCTGTACATGCCACACATGTCCCTTTGAATTTCACTCCTTTAGCCAATAGAAATCGCACAACACTTTGCTGCTCTTCACAAGTTGACGACAGTAACATGCGCGCCATCTTTGTTGCGTAGTTCATGCTTCTCTTGCTAGAGCTGCACATGCAAAGAAATTGTGTCTCTAGCGAAAACTTCAAACAATATCTCGGTGAAATGTGAACATCCCAGCTGGAATACCAATGCAGAAAAAAATTATTGTGCGTTACTTTCCACTCTACCTCGTATATATAAATACCAATTCATACATAGGTAAATCGATTATCTAGCAATGTAATCCCTAATTGATCTGTGTAATCGACAATGTACTGTGTATTTCTGATATTAATAGAAGTATGTAAATGTAAAAGAATCACTACGGAGACTCACAGAGTATGCCCTGTTAGTGCATGAATAAAGTGGCTTTTAAAAGCCAGACGAATGCATAATAATAGTAATAATGATCACTGAGAGTTGTTCCTTATTATTTTGATAATTTAGTAATAATACCTGTACAATATATTTTGTGTTCTTTGTGCTTCTTCAACATTCTTTTATGTCACTTTACAAATAAATATTTCTGGAATACTATTGTGTCTATTGTGATCATTTGTAACTACGCTTGCTCTGTCCGATCCATATTGTGCTGTAGAGGAGGAGGCGGCTGTGTGAAATATGAGGGTAGTATGGATGTGTGGAGGGAGATGAGTGAAATTTTAGTTAGGTTTCGAGAAAAATGCAATTTGCAGAATTAAAATTATCCGTGACTTTTCATTTTTATGTGGGGCAAGTTTATAACCATCATCTTTCTCAAAATTCATGGTTTAGTTTAGTTTCATAATTACAAATAGATTTTTGTGATGGTAGTCATTCTCGCATTTTACTTTTACTCCATTTCCTGATTCAAATAATATAAGCTTCAACAGATTTCATGCTAAAAAGTTGACATTTTTACAGCATATCCTGACAAGTATGGTTAACAAAACTGCTGAGACTTTTTTTGGGTAAAGTAAATATTTTCAAAATTAATATGTGAAATATTTAGTTAGACACAAAAATTGAATTAAAGATTTTTAACTCTCTGCATTCGAAATTCAAATTATGGATCTGCTGTTAAATTATATGTATCATAGACATATGCATGTCCATTTTTTGTCAGACCAGTAACATATTTTGTAGGAATAGATATGTTTTAAAATAGGTGAAAATAAAATAATAATAAACTCTAAAGTTTTCACCTGGTACTGCTGGAACTTACGGACATTAATACTAATAACAAGAGGTTCCTGAATACAGAAATTAAGTCGCTAGCTTATAAATGTAGAAGGAAATTTAAATCCCTAAAAGTTCCCTTTCCATTCCTTCCCAAACTGAAATACCAAGCTGAGAACTATTGATTGTTGTTACAGGCAGGTGGGCTGGGAAAGGAGGATAAAATTATAATCAAAATGCAATATAAATAGTTCTGTACATTGTAGTGATTTTTTTTCAAATAGACCTTCGCCTTTTACAAGATATATATGCAATATTGTATATTATACAATAAAAAAAAAAATAAAATTTGCATTCAAACATTTCCACCAAAAGTGAAATGTTTTGAAAGGAATAATTCATTCTGTACTAGTAAATGGAATGGCTTGGTATAGTAGTGAACGTAGTTACCGACACAGCAGTAGAGGTGGGTGATAAAAATGCTGTTACCGTTTTGTTTACAAAAGACTACAGATGGCTCTACGGTCGTCCTGGCAGCCTATGTTGGCATTGTTTTAGCATTGAGCTGCATATCTATCTGTTATTTGTCTATGTTAGTGACGTATGCAACACTCCGGTTGGCGCATGCGCATATGCTTTCTCTATCTGCTGCAGAGAGCGTGATTTGAAACAGTTTCATTCACTCACAGTGAGTAGGCACAACGTCGTTATGCGCTTGTTCCGCGCCGAGGAGCTGGCGTCAATCCTTCCGTAACTAGAGAGCGTAATACTAGAGAGATTTCATTTACCTATAGCAATGAAACAGGAAAATGTAAATGCGCTTATTTGTTGCAAATCCAATGGGTATTCTAAGGCTCACAGATTACCCTTCAGCTTCGCCCCTGTTCTCCCCTTAGCTATGTAGCTTAAGATACGTTTCGGGGATCTGTCACTTGTCTATTCGCTTTAGATCTTCCATCCATTTTTGTTGTTATTTTGTTTACCAGAATAATATGTAACGTTTAATTTTTGCCTGTTATTTTCGTTTCTCGTTCGATCAGCGCTCCTATATCCCAAAATTTGCCTCAAGAATGTTATCTCTCTTATTTTTGTTAATGTGTCAGCTTCCATCACTCAGCTTTATATAGACTTATAAGTCTCACGAATAGGCTTATATGTAATATTCTTGCATATCAATGAACAGCATTTATAGGCCTATAGGAAATTGTGTTATTTTTCGTTTAAATGGTTGGGAAATAAAATAAAATCACAAATCAATTTATAACTTAATAAATAACTAATACAAATTGAAATGCAGTTAAAATAAACTAACACAATATATTTCTCTTTCATTGTGCTTATTGTTATGACATTAATTCTTATAAAATAAGTTCGTAATTCGCATATATATGGCTTTCATATTTCATGAAGCATTTTACCTCATTTCATCAGGTTGTAGCCGCTTTCTTTCGGGTCACTCTAAGCAGACGCTTCAAGGCGTGTTCATGACGGGTACACTGTGAGAATAGTCACTTCGAAGAGAGAATTGATGCATAATATTTGCTATTGTGTTATTGATGGCAATATATCGTGAACTACCATAGGTATGTCGGAACAGAAGAATTTTTATTATCAAGAGCCAGATAATTCGTCATGTCACTACGCGTCGTACAAGCTAATACTGGCATTATCTTCAAAACGAAGACAGGGGAACAGCTGGCTCCAAGTTACCATTGAATAATATCTTGTAGTTTACATTTGGCTAGGCATATTTTTCGTTTTCATTTAATATCACACTAAATATATATATATATAATTACAGTAATATAAGTTGAAAACTCTGTACTTAACCTTCAATTTACAACGTAGGTTTGTGCTGTCTACTTTTTACAGTTACTGGGTTTTGAGATTTAACGAAGTTATGCGCCAACGTGACTTACATTTCGTGTGTAGAGCAAGATCATAGATAGACCTTATTCAATGTCAAAAGTATTCAGGAGTTTCGCTGAAGACATCACATAGATAGAAGATAGTCGAAGAAGCGAGAAAAGAGAGAGAAAACGAGGGAGAGAAGGAGAGAGAGTGTGAGAGAAGAAGAGACAGAGAGAGAGAGAGAAATGTGTGTTTATTAGGAATTCAATCTATGCACTTGGCTTTGTCAGATAGATCGATCTAGCACTGAGCGACTTTACTGCAGGAGCATAGTAGCTTCGTTGCTGACGTTTTCCGACCGATTGGGGTTTCGAGAGAAGATAATTTAATTCCGTAATATACCAGCAAGTCTCCTGGCTCGAGAGTTGGCAGAAAGATGGAATTACACGTGTTCTTCGCAGGGCTTTGGTAGAAGGAGATATGTCATGCATTGCATTGGTGAGCTTTGCACATACACTTCGTACTAATTTCCGCTTTAGGGACGGCGTCGTAAATGCAGAGACATCCAACGTTTCAGAGTTACGTATCGCCTCTATCATTAGTCAAATGAGTCAGTGAAGAATAAGAGGGCTGTCAAGAAGCTTATCTCAGCCACCAGCAGAATGTCACGTGCTAAAATGTAGCAGGTTATTTCAAGGTTTCATTATTGATATTCTCGCGAAACTTAAACTTTCACAGTTTGGATCTTTGCGTCGAATCACGAAATCCTGAATAGATATGTGTGTACAAACACGAATTTAACAACTGTATAAAGAATTAGAAGACTACACCTGAAATTATAGTTTTTTTTATTAAATTAGATTTTTTAGGTTCTCGCGAAAACTTTACAGATAAACTTCTTATTTTATTTTTGGAACCCTAATACTTTTTAACCTTTATAAACATGAATTGTACACTTTTAGCATGAAAATAGAAGAATTCGGTTGAAATTTTTAATCTTATTAAAATTTTATTATTTAAATTCTTAAATGTAAACTCCCACAGTTTCCTTTCTTTCTGTCAAACCACGAAATCTTACATAGATAGTTGTGTATAAACATGAATTTAACTTTTCTCTAAAGAAAAATAATCCATATGAAATTGAAAACCTCCCCAGAATAAGGGTGTAATCAAAATTGTATAAAACACGTTTCAAGAGAAAGGAAAATAATTTCCGGGGAATATTTTGTTAGGCCCATATTTACTGGCAGAACCATTTGACTAAACAAGGATACAAGTTCATTAATTTATTGATGCAATCATGTATTGTTATAAATAAATGCTTCAAAATTACTTGTTCTACGTAAGTCACATATTTAAATAATTTAATGTTACTTCCTTTTCCGTGAAAGTCTTCAATTGAAATTTGGTCCTTTAAGATTATCGCGAAAACTTTACTAATAAGATTTTTGTTCCTTTGCTTCGAACAGTATAACTTTCGACAAATGACTAATGTGTAGAAACATAAATTTAACACTCTCTGAAAGAAATAGAACAATCGGTTGGAATTTCTTAATTTTATTAACGTTTCCACTGTAAAACAAAATGTCTTTTTTGTTTCAAACGCTGGTTTATGCAATTTCATGTATTCTAAGAAGTGTATGTTTCATTTGCTTCGAATTATGGAAAATTTGATAGGTATTTTTGTAAGAACATAAATTGAAAACTTTTTGTAGGAAATACAAGAATGGCTTGAAATTTTTAAATTTTATTCAAGTGTTCATTACTGAGATTCTCGCGAAACCAAATAAATAGTCTTATTTTTTTTTATCGAAACACGAAACCTTCGATAGATACTTGTTTACAAACATGAATTTGACACTTCTTAAAAAATTAGAAGAATCCGTCTGATGTTATAGATTTATTAATATTTGACTTTTTGGAGCCTCGTGAAAACTTTACAGACAAAATCTTTGATTCTTTGGTTCGAATCCTGAAACTTTTGATTAGCGACTATGTACATAGAGGATTTAACAATTTCTTAAAAAATTAGAACAATCGGCTGAAATTTACAGCATTTATTAACTATTCAATAGTTAAAGCAAAAGAGCTCTTTCTTTGTCTCAGACGCACAATTATGATATTCCATTAATTTTATGCTAAAAAATTTACATTTCTCCGTTTCGAATCATGCATTTTCTTTTTATAAATATCTATGTAGAATCATGAATTATAACATTTTTGAGACAATTAGAAAAAAATTATATGGAATTTTTCATGTTCATTTTTTCATTATCGAGATTCTCATGAAATCTAATCTTCCACAGTTATGTTTCTTTGCTTGGAGCCTGGAAATCTTTGATGGCTAGTTATGTAGAAACATGAGTTTAATACTTCCTTAAAGAATTAGAAGAATGAATCTGAAAATATAGACAAAATTATAAAGTTGCACCTTTTAGAATCTCGTGAAAAATCTACAAATAAATTGTTTTCTTTTTCTTTCGAACAAAACTTTTGATAGATACCTGTGTACAAACATGAATTTATCACTTTTTGAAAAATTTAAGAATCGGTTGGAATTTATAGGCCTATTTATTTATTAAAGTTTCCTTAGTAAAATAAACATGCAGTTTTCTTCGTCTCAAACGCGCGTTTATGGATTTTCATGTAAACTAACAATTTTGTTTGCTTTATTGGAAACATAAAACTTTTGATAGACATCTTTGTACAAACAAGAATTCAACACTTTTTGATGGAATTAGAAGAATCGATGGAAATTTTTAATATTCAAGTTTTCATTATGAGATTACCGCAAAATCTACACTTTCACAATTTTGTTACTTTGCGTCCAACCACGAAACCTGTGGTGGATACTAGTTAAGAAACATGAATTTTACACCTTTTAATGAATCACAAGAATGCGTTTGAAAGTACAGATTTTACTACCTTTCTCGGCACTAGTTCGCAATTATGTTTTCGCGGGCTATCGGCCGAGTTAAGTCGTTGAAAATGTTGATAGATGTGTGTATAGAAATATTATTGCAACACTGTCTGAAAAAAATTAAAACACTCTGTTGGAATTTATAGGTTTTATTAACGTTTCAATAGTAAAAGAAAAATCGTGTATTCTAAGTCTCAAACACACATTTTTTCGATTTTGTATAGCCTATAAAGTTATAAAGTAAGAAATTTGTGTTTGTTTGCTTCCAAAAATAAAACTATTGACAGTTAACATTATAGAGCTATTAATTTTAACAGTATTTTGTAGGAATTCGGTTGGAATTTTAAATTTAAATTCAAGTTTTGTTTTGTTAAGATTCTCGAGAAAATCACACATTCACAGTTATTTTACTGAGTCCTGAGAGTATAGTATACTATAACATACATCATACATGATTGTAATATAAGATGTCTGAACAGAGACCCGAAGTATAGTACAATATACCTGAATTTATGCCCTAACCTGCAGAAATTTTTAATAAATTTTCTTCATATCAGTATTTTTCTGAAGTTTATCATGTTATTGAACTTTACAAATAAAACAACAAGTGTCTCAGGACTCAGGAGCCTATACAAGTCTGGCTTTCAGGTATAGTTCCCTGGAAAGGTGACGTGAATAATTTCAAGGGAAAAGTTGTACTATGGCCAGGTGTCGAACCCGGGACCTTTCGTCTCTACCAACTGAGCCATCCAGGAAATCTACAAGCCCCAGGCTCAATTATTCATTTTATATCCACATACCTCAAGTGGGTTGGCAAGACGTCAGAGACCCAACATTGAATAGCCTACATACAAAACTCTGTGTGATTTAAATTTGTGGTTTCTATAACCGGCCTCGGAACAATTTTTCCCTTCATATTAATCGAGTCAGCTTCACAGGGAGCTATACTTGAAAGCCAGATTTTTATAATACACGTCAATGTTCGTTAAAAGAAAGTTGGCATTACCAGCGTGTAAGGAATTATATGTATGGACACTGCGCTTCGGTACCGTTGATGTAGTAGTGCCTCATTTCAGGAGCTTCAAACCAGCTCTATCTGCATCAGCGGGAGGTTCTGCCTTTTTCCTAGATATGGCGCCGATATCACATCCGCAGTCGACAGCAAAAATACTTTTCAGCATACTTTCCAGCGAATCAGGATTGCTGGTCCACCGTTCGCGCGTGTGCTCGGTTATACTGACCTCTAGCACTTGGAAGTGGAATTATACGCTAACGGAGCGCATACATGCAGAAAAACAGACCAAGGAAATTAGCTCAGTGTCTATACTTCATAATTCCCACTCTCTGGCACTACTAGCTTCTGCATTATTCACTGTCATGAGCTTACTGCAAAGAAAAATCCATATCCTCTAAAGACAATTCTTGATGAATTGTAGAATTTAATAAAATTCGCAATTTTAGTCCTCCCTATTTTATAATAAAATCCATCAAATGAAGAGCACTTGACTTCCGAATTTTTTTAATTTTCTGTGAAGACATGGAAAACATGCACCGTACTTACTCCTGCACACAGAGGTTCGATGGTGGGAAGGTACTACAGGTAGTTCTGCTGTTCGAACTGAGGGCAGAAGTGAGTGCTCTCTTTGCAGACAAACTGTTTGATTTACAAGATAGTATGATTGATAAATGTTGGCTCTTCAGGCTTGCCAAACTTGCAGATATTTATTAACAAAATGAATTAAACTATCTAAACACTACAAGGAAAGAGCAGCATTATATTCTCACCTAATGACAACATATTGCCATTCAAGAGAAAATTCCTGTTTTGGACCAACCATGTTCGCAAATGTTTTGTAGAGTATTTCCCAATACTTTAAGAGTTCTGTGGTTAGTTAGGACCTGATCACTTAGTTATTGTCAGATTAGCTGTATGATGAGACCGCCTTTTACCCCCGGGAGAGACCCGGTACTCAATTTTATAGGAGGCTGAGTGAACCTCGGGGCCGTTCTGAAAGTTTGGCAACGAGAAAAAATCCTGTCACCACCTGGGATCGAACCCCGGACCTTCCAGTCCGTAGCCAGCTGCTCTACCAACTGAGCTACCCGGCCGCCAGTACAATGTACAATTATTATTATTTGTACTGTTATTATTATTATTATTATTATTATTATTATTATTATTATTTCACATTTCCTTCTTTTCCGCCAACGTGTTGGTTTTCTCAATGGTATTCTTTCGTTACAATTCATGGTAAATAAACTTTTGAAGGATAATTGTGACTGGGGCTCTACGAGACGTGATCAAGAGCTCCGAGAATTACTCTAATAATAATAATAATAATAATAATAATAATAATAATAATAATAATAATAATAATAGGCCTAATTGAGAAAGAAAGCAAGAGATCGAATTTAATAATAATTTAAAAAATATCGGGTACAATATCCGCACTAAGCTAGCGCAGGGGATTACTGCGCCATCTCTTGAGATTACGGAAAATGAAGTAAAAGCGTGAACTGGTCCCGCGGCTGAAGTGCTCTGAATTTGCTTTAAAAATAGATGAGTTCACAGATGTAGAAGAACTCGCAATTTTGTTTGTTTCGTAGTAGATGACTTCTTTTTTGTCCCAACAAATACGCATTAGCTTACATGGATGGATATCAGATTTCATTATTAAGATTCTACCGAAAATTAAACAGTACCAGTTTTTTTCTCTCTTTGCGTTTAACCACGAAATGTTTGTTAGATACTTGAGTAAAGATATGAATTTAACACTTCTTTAAAAGTAAGAAGGACCCACCTGAAACTGATGACTTGCCCGGAAAAAGGTTGTAACCAGCTTCAACACAGTACATTGCTTTTACTCGTACGTTAGCGCTCACCAAGTTAAATCTGTTCTTTTGTTTTAACGTTTATGTAATGGAAAAATTTTTCGTCATTCGGGACAAAAATTTTGGTATTGTTGACGATCTATACGAGCAAGCAAAGAATCGCAAATGATAACACGCTGAGTTTTTGTTGTTTTCGCTTAAAACGTATGATACCAATACATACATTTGAACAGTTTTCTATTTACATTTTTTTATTCGCATCCATTATACATTTTTTGATCATTAAATGGCACAAAATTATAAGGCGTTGCTTAATAAACACCTCAGATTATCAAATTTGCAGAAATTTCATAAATCTGAAATGTAAATGAAGTTAGAATTAACTCTTGTAACATTTTCAAAACTGCTCCAAGTATGGGGTACTCTTGAAAAAGTAGGGGATATTTTGAACAATATCCAAATCATTTGTCAAAGAAAGAATTAATGCTCAAAAATATTATGTAAAAAAAAAACACTACTCTGATTACATTATTTTTCCTTCAAAACTACTGAAACCCACATCAAAATGTTTCATAGTCATAGTGCGAGGATGTCCCCCTGAATTATCCGGTGGTGTAAATTTTAATGACAATATGACTTATCTCTGTCTTACTGCATTCTTAAGTTTTAGGATACCGGTAAAGTTCCACGTATGTAGAAACCTCTACATACAGTAAACTTGGCATTGCCCATATACCTCTTCAACTTGTCCAAGATAGAGAACTTTGGTTTCCTTTGTTGCATGTTGCGTCAGTAAAAATTTCTCGGTGTCATTTCTTCCTACAATTATTATATCTTCTAGCATTTCAATTGAATCTGACATTGTAGATGTAGTTCTTGACAGACTAGTGTTCTCAGGTTTTCTCATTCTGAGTTGTCATGTAGCCTCATGAAGGCCTAAAGTGAGTCAGTGAATTCCAGCAATTCTGTTATTGTCCCATGCTTCGGTATATGCTAAATGACTAGCATAATCATGTGCTAATCGATGTATATTTGGTAAGTCATGTCATAATTAATCATAGTACATTTAATAATATAATTAAGTAATTCGGACTCTTGCTCCTCGGTGAACGCCTGATGGCTCGTGTATCGCGAACCATATTTTACACCTAAAAGCCTTCTTAAACTTTTTCATTTGGTAAAATAATGACGTGTGAGACATGTTATGCTTTGAAGCTGCAGTTCTTAATGAGACCGGCAGACCTTACTGCTTTCTGAACAACTACATTGAATAGTTGATGCTTGTTTCTTATTTATGTATGTCCGAACAATTTTATGCCCCAAAAACAAATACAATATCATCAAAAAATTGGTAACATGGAACTTTTATAACCTTTTACACAGTAATATTAAATAAATTTTAATGCCTGTTTTTAACAGTGTTCAAATATTACCCTAAGGATATGTTCAAATGTGCCCGTAATAAACTGTTAAATGTGTCCCACATAACCGTATCAAGTACGACCATTCATTAATTTTAATATTTAATTAATTGTTCCTTTTAAGGAAAAAGAAGTAAACATTATAAATCTACAATAATTTTCTAAAAGTGAATTGACGAAGCTCTAATATTACTTAATGAAAATTACCTCTGAAACGTTCATGTTGTCAGAATATCCTTATGAAAAAAAAAAAAAAATCTAAGCACTTCTACATAAGTTCATCCAATGACTTGACACCAATAAATTAAATGGAAGGAAAATGACAGTGAGTACATTAGGAGGACTGCCTTCTTCTGTCAGTACCGGCAAAAATTATATGGTTAGCTGGGAAATGCAATCTATTCAAATTTGCCCTCTTCTTCTCTACAACAAAATTTGAAGTTTGTCCAAGGAATACAAACGTCGTACGACGATTCACTGGTCATAGTTTTATCAGTTTGTCTAATTTCCAAGTAGAATGACGTCAAACAACGTGAATTAAACCGCTTAAACTTTCTTCCTGAACTTAGGTAATCATTCATGACAAAATGGCCCTCTGTGCAAACCATTTTCGTGGCGCACTTTCCTGTACACGACACAAATTATAGTAACACCCTTCGATACCATTAGTCCTCCGTTAACCTCAAAATGATGTATCGTGCAGAAAACGTTTTCTTCCACTTGTCACTTCATTTTCCTCAGTCCATAATTAACAGAAACTTTTTTGAAAAGTGAAAAAATGTAATACGTATTCAGTATCACAATACTATTTCGGTATCTTAAAGTAACAAGTGACAAATCCCAAACAAATTTATTAAAACGACTCTACTATCATGGAAAACCAAAACGCTTCGAAATTATGTATCAACCTATTATACTGACAAATTCGCACTTTTCACTGCGAGTTTTTAAGAGTTCAAAGTCTGTGAATATCTTATTACATAATATCAAAACGAAAACTGATAAGAAATAAAAGACATTATTCAATAAAATAATAAAGAGCGGACTATTCTTTCATAGACCTAAATCCTGATACTAGAAGCAAGAGAGGAGTACAGTTTCATTGTTCATTTGCTAGTTTGGCTCCATTTGAGACCACCTTAGAAACAAGGTCTAATATATTTAAAAATTCCTATCTCCTTTGAATATCATGTTTGTAAATAGTACATTTAGATTTAAAATCATTACAATATTTAGAATGGTACACCTATTTTATGTAATTTCGTGCTTAATAGTTAAGTACAACTACTTCAAGCATATAGGGTAAAGGTTGGTAATATCGTGATAACTCAAAATAAAATGCAGTTTTCTTCAAAACAAAATTTCATAATATAACTAAATTGACACTGATGGAAGTTCAGAGTGTTCCTTACACATACATGATAGAATAAACATAAACAATTTTAAGACTTTGGAGGAAAAAGTTAATTGATTAAATGAAATTATACCTACTAATATCGTGATATACAGAGTATTATCGTGATGGATGTTTGGTAATATCATGATAATTCTTTTAACTTAGATTGCAAATATACAAATTCAAATTAAACTTAATTAAAGCTTGAAACATTAACTTTCAGTCAACATAGTATCTAATACAAAGTCCCTTTCAATCAAGTAATATTGCCAACCTTACAATTAAAAACACTGAAAGGTCCTTGCAAACTGAACACTTTAAGCACTAATCACTGTCGTCATCTGAGAATTCCACGGATTTGTCGCATTCAAAGCACATGAACTGGGGTGAATCATCAGCATTAGCACATAGTTAAAGATACCACCTAGTGCAAAATATGCACTGAATCCACTGTGCCCCATTACGAGCTGCAACATCTCTTGAATACATGCCATGACACACTTTGCAAGCCGTTTCATTCTCTTTAGAACTAGACGATGAAGGCTCTGTTGAGGGAGCTGCGTTTGCTGCTTCTGTCTTCTTTGGTCTACCACGAAATCTTTTCTCTGGTAGTGGAGTAAGCACTCTGGTCTTTGTATCTTCATTTATGCGGCGCTTTCCAGCATTACCATCAGAGCATTTGGGCAAGCACAAGGTGTTCCCCACAATCCCGTTGGCAGTGTCTGATGGAAGTGTTGCTGCTCGAGTTTGACTGGAATCTTCTTCTCCAGCTATTAGGCGAGAAGATGCAATTGCTTCAGATTGTACTGCATTGCGATTCATGGGATAAATTCCAGCTTTTCTAAACCCATCTCTAATCGTTTCTGCACTAAATTCAATTGCATACGGCACAGAAAACTTGCCGAAGTCGAATCTAGTGGGAGCACCTGCAGTATTGTTATGTTTGTAACGTTCAAGTTTGTTGGCCCATGCATTCTTCAATGATTTATAAACGCTGAGATCCAGTGGTTGAAGGATGTGGCTGCAATGACTCGGAAATGTCATCAAGTGGATATCATTTTCACGGGCAAAATCAACGACGCCTATTCCCACATGTGATGCGTGCGAATCTAATAATAGCAACACTGGTCTGGCTGGTGAAATGTTCCTTGCAAAGTGATTCTCCATTTTAAGAAAAGTTCTGAACTTATCCAGCCATTCTTCGATGCACTGATTAGTGATTCTGTTGGAGCGTCTTTGCCCAAACCATTTACTAGTCTCACGCCTTTAAAAATTATCATAGGCGGAATTGCAGTTCCAGAGGCACTACAGCAACCTAATGCAGTTTGTGTTACTCCCTTCTCCGCGAAAGTCTTGCTGTAAATTATTTTCTTTCCTGTTTCCGCGACGGTTTTCGAAGGCTTCACCACAAACGTGACTCCTGTCTCGTCACAGTTAAACATTATTTCTGGCTTCTGTTGCAGCTGAAGCTTGGCTACTTTCTGTTCCAGTTTATCGTAGAAGTCCTCAATGTTTTCTTTATTAGCTGTAACAGTTCGTCTTACTGCTAACTTTTCTGGTGCTCTCAATGATAAGCCATATCTTTCTCTGAATGACCACCACCAAAATGGCCCTGTTTTTTCTCTGTCTTCATTAAATGAAGACGTTTTTGAAGTGGCTTTCGACAACACAAATCCAAGACGCTTTATTTGTGTCACATTCAGCCCAAAACCTAATTCTTGCATTTCAATTATATACTTCACTAACCTCAGTTCTACTAATTTAGGTACCGGTAGCATGAACGGACGCCTGAGTTTAGGAACTTCAAATGGCCCACCCTCTCCAACATCAGCATTTCCAACGTTACGACTAATATGAACATTCAGTGTACTCCAGGGTACACCACACTCTTTTGCTGGCTTGTATATAGTCCAATTAACATTCAACACCTTTTTCACAGTATTTTGTAGATTGACAACACTGTACGTTCGTCTTTTGTTGACTTTCCTATCACCGTTGCTAGCAGAAGACGGAACGGAACTGTAAGGAAGAAGGCATAATTCGTAAGCCTCCCTCCGCCATATGTATCAAGCTACATAAACTGCTTGCACTCTAAAAATTCGAGAAGATGTTACACTTGTATAAAATCGTCAGAGTATGTGTCTATACAGCATATTAAAGACGTACTGCTAATATATCGACAGACACTAATTTTTATGTTTACTCATCTGGTTTTACAACACTTTTCATTCTTTGTTGAAGCCTGTACACTCATACGTGCCTTCTCCTGCGGCGCCATTATGCTCACTAAAGGGCCACTGCCTGTCGGTCGGACTGCCTTGACAAACGCGCTTCCATTCCGATTGGTAATCCCATGGTAGACCTTCAAACATGGTATCACAATATTACTGCTATCATGATATTACCAACCTTTACCCTACTTTTTAAATGGATAAATGAATTCAATATCATACATTTGCATTAAAAATTAAAGAATCTATTTGCCAACAATCGATAAAAAAGTAGTTCGTCTTCTTGTCTGGATGATAAAACATAAACATACACATACTCAAGTGAAAAACGTTTGTGTGAAGGAGGGTGTGCACTTCATGCATTTTCTCGTCCTGAAATCGATGGTGAAATCCGTTTTTCAGTAGCTCCTCTTAGATTTTGAAAAATATTCATGCAATTGTTGAGTTGCAATTCCCTTCCCACATTAGCTGACATTATGTAATGTCACTATTCTCTTTTATAATTTTGAATCTACATGTAATGGTTAGTAAACGTCATGCCGGGCTGTTTATTATTCTCTTTAAATGAGAGATTAAATGTTATAAACTGTGTCCAATATTATACTTTTATCTGCACTTAACCGGGAGTGCATTTGTTTTAATTTACAAGTTAATGCATTTGGGCAGTTGGCAGTTGTACGAATCTGTGTGTGAGATTTACTTTAATAACAAAATTAGTTGCGTTGAGCATTTGATTCTGTGAAGAAGAGCTTAATATCAGTCGTGATTAATATTTGGTGTTTGTAGTCAGTGTCGAAGGGTATGGTGCTTCATTCGGTAATAAATAGAGAACGATTCGAAAATGACTCGGAAGTGTTGCAATTCTCTTGAGAAATATTTGTTGTAATGGGTGATTCAATTCATTCTGCGGATTTGGAAGTTATGAAATCCCGGAATTTTATAGGCTATCTTGATGTAAATACTCCCCTGCTGCTTTGTATTTAGTTCGTCCGAATCGACTGCTGTGTTCCGTTAGCCAGTTGTGTTCTACGAACTAAACCTTTGTTTTTCTGAACCGACGCCGGTGTGTGTGCTGTGCTTTAGCGCTAAAGAACCAGGGTTGGAATCCTGATACATGTGGGTCAGTAGCGTAGCCTGATTTTCAGACTGGGGTATGTAACCCAATTAATATAATTTAAAAATGGCCTAACGGAAATGGAATTTCCCATATCTGTATCCAGCATAGCGTATATATCGAGTATAATTGTCTCAGGTAATATTAACACTGAATATATCTTGCTTGCTAATACAAATGTACAAGTATATTACGTACCTAGTAAAACATCGCCAAGTAATAGACACACTCAAAGTGTTTTAATAAACTTATGCAGTAAAAATAGAATTGATAAACTCACGTTTACTATCAGCCTACTTCTTGTAAACCAGCTGGATCCTCTGGTTTTTCTGAGCGAAGACGTCAATTACATCATCCTTAAATGAATGTCGAGAACGTAGCTTCTGCAGACGTTTGCTCCCAATGTTCATCAGAGCAAGGGCTGAGAGTCTTTCTTCTTGCTGAGTGCTGCGAAGGTAATCTTTTATTCTTCTCAAGCAGGAAAAAGATCTTTCTACCGAAGCACTAGTTTCTGGTATAGTCATGATCAAAGTTGTCAGTTTGAAAGTTTCAGGGAACACTGTGGAAAGATCCATTGTCTTCATATGCTGGTTTAGCTCAAAAACACTAGTTTCTTCATATCAGGATCACCATAAATCACACACAATTCACTTTTTAGTCCTATGAAATCAAAAAAGATCTCATAATTTGCCTTCAGACTTGAAAGTGTCTCTTCCGGGAAACTTTTTTTGAAGTTAGAGAACTATGCATGGTCAAGAAGACAGACAAATTGTAGCTTTGAAATTTCACTAAATCTCTGAGATATAGTTTGTCCTATGGTATTAATAATTTCAAAAAATAATCGTCTATAATTGGATTTATCATTGTCGGTGCCGGAGACACTGCCAGTACGAATTCTCTTTCCTTGGGGTTCACAGCCAGTCTCATTCGTTTCCTTCCAAAGCACGTCAAATTCGTTCCTATAATTATACAGATAAAGTTTGAAATTTTCTAAATTTCTATTACAGTAAGCAATATCTGAACGCTTCCCCTGGATTACTTGGAAGAGAACATCAGAGTATTGACATATGATGGCAAAAATTGTCAAAAGGAAATTGAAAGTGAATTCTTTGAGCTTGGTCAATATGCCTCCTGCACATGTAACAGTATCTTCATCCCATACAAATTCGGTGTTTTCATTTTTGACCATTGTTTCAAATAAATGTTCCATGTCAATTTTGTGTTCTTTTACTGTCCGGACTAAACGACTTTGAAGTTCCATCGAGTCTGAGGTACAGATGGAATTCGTTTTTTCACATGCAAATCCAAAGCATGAACCCTCTTTGTTGATTCAGAAAAAAATGTTCCAAAACCTGCCAGAGAAATAAAGAAGATCTTAACTTGTTTGATAAAACTAGCTGACTGCGACAGCACAAGATTTAACTGATGGGCGTAGCAGTGAACGAATATGGCTGATTTACAATGTTCTCTTAGCTTCGACTGCAATCCATTATGTTCCCCTGCCATGACAGCTGCCCCATCATATGTTTGGGCAATTAGCCTATCTGAACAAGAAAAGTCATTAATAATATTGAGAGCATGATTCAAGAGAGAATCTGATTTTCTATCAGAACTTACATCTGTAAAGCAAATAAATCTCTCTTCAATATTACCCTCAACAGTTACGTAACGAAAGACTGTAGAGAGTTGTTCTATATTGCTTACATCAGGAGTTTCATCTAACAACAGTGAAACAAATGAGGCTTCTGAAATTTCCTTCTTAATTTCACGAGTCATAACTGCACTCACACTTGAAATCAAGTCATTCTGAATATCAGGTGAAGTTCCACGAAATACATTTGACTTTTCTAAATGTTCTTTCAGAGACATGTCATATGTTGAAACTTCATCTATATACTCAATATAATTTCCTCTGTTTGAAGATCCCGCACTCTCATCGTGACCACGAAATGCAAGCCCTTGTTTTCTTAAAAAGCAAACAGCTCGTTTGAAATGTGAAAGTATAGCTCTGTTTCTTTTACTTCATTGTTGTGCTGGTCAATAGAAAGTTTGTACTCATTATTTAAAGAAGATTCTATACTTGGAGTTTTCCCGAACAATTTTAGTTGTTTTTGAGACATTATATGTTTACAAGAATAATTATGTTTCTTGGCTGCCTGATAAATATTATTTAAATCTTCATAGCCATGGTATTCCAAACGGACTTTTCATTAGAAAAGAGAAGGCAAGACCAGCAAAACAGTTTGTTTAGTCTTACAACCGCACAGCCACGACTCACTTTCATAAATCTTTAGATGAAAATATCTTACACACTTTTTTATGTTCGTAGTGATATTCAGTACTGGTTTTGAAAGGCCTGTCTTAATTACGTCTTCTTTTTTACAGAACGTTAAAGTCTGGAAGCTCCTTACCTTCAATTTGTCGATTATACAACAATTTGTTTCCATATTTGATGCAACTTGCGACAATGAACACGAAACCATTTCCCTTTCACTCACTGCGTGACCTCTTGGATGTATATTTTCAGCGTACATACCTTAAGCCCATAAGCGTGTAACACAAAGACCCTAACCTATATTTATATTTCAACACTAAACAATTAAGCGTTCAAAACAGTCTTCAGTGTTGACAAATGATAAGAGTACACATTTTGGAACAAGTAACTCACTCATCATTCTTTATAAGTCACTGGAAATAAAATTATAACACAAGCATGACTATACGACAATATGTATTACGTTGTACATACTCAGGGTCATGCGCATGCTCACTGCACGAGTTTCCTCGGGCTGACGACAGGTGTCGTTGAGACGTTGGGAAGTGTTTTTAAACAACAAGCGGGCCGTGCCCATAGAGTTATAGTATAATACTTACTAATGGTCGCGCCTTCTGTTCAAGGTGATTAAAAAATAGTGCCAATTCAAAATCAAACATTCTGGGAAAACTTGATCTGTCCGAAAATGATTATATGTTACAATATCATAACTCATAATTCAATCACCTTGAAGGAAATTGCAGGGTATGTAATACATCTCCCACATCCATTGAAGCTACGCCCCTGATGTAGGTATAGTTATATTTAGAGTAATTTTACGGAATCAGTTAATGATGGAAAAGTTAATGTATATATTTCTGTAAAAGACGCTAACCAGGGTTGGAATCCTGATTACATGTGGGTGTAGTTTTATTTAGGGTAATTTTACGGAATCAGTTAATGATGGAAAAGTTAATTTATATATTTCTGTAAAAGAAATTAACGTAGAAAGCTTAGTTTATGCTATACAATTAAATTAAATTAATTAATTAATTAATTAATTGTTAAAATTTCTGTTACTTGATAAAATGAATCCCTTTTTATGTAAATAATGCAAATTAAATTTCAAAGTGCAGCATGCCGCACAGTGAACTTAATCCGACACTATTCTATAGATATGTTAATTAATGAAAGCGAAATGAATCCGAGGTTCAAGGCCGAAAGTTACCCGACAATTCTGTTTCAATAGGTAGAGTGAAAATCCGAAAAAACTCCAACCAGGATTTGAACCCGGGCTCGTTCGTTTCACGACCAGATATGTTAACCGCTACACCACAGCGATGAATACAGACACCCTTACAAAAATGCCTATTAGTTCACGAGTATAAAATAATGCAGTTGTTATGACATATTGTGACTTTTAATTCAAAATAATAATGTCACTTTTATTGTCACAAAAATAATGGCTTTCTATTTCTGAATTTAAACACTCCCGTCAACAATGGGTATTTTACTCCACACAGCAACACAGTATTCTTTATTGCACTCCACAAACGACAATGACAATTTACTTGGATTATTGAGAACAACAATGTACTCCTAATCTCAACTAATGTTCACAAAGCACTATTTACAAAACAAAACTGTCCTTTCTCAGTTCACAGTTCTTTTGCCTCGGCTAGTTCTTCTAGCTCATTCACTCAAGTTCACAGTATATCGAACCTAAGACTTCCAGAGACAGTTAATTGAACTTCGTACCCAGGACCCCCCAACTGCTGTCTACTGCACGTCGAACCAAAGACACCGGATACGCCGCACTGGCCTGGACGCTCCTACAGTTGCGGACCCACTCAAGTCGAATTCAGGTCTCGAAGGCTGGATTCCTTGCTCGTTCACTGCTGCTTCACAAGACTGACTCGCTGTTCTAAACTAAACTGAACTCTCGAAGGCTGCTCCCTTTTATTTGTTAGGTAACACTTCGCGAGTCTTCGATTTCTGGACGTTTCTGTTTCTGGACGATTCTCGGTCTCCCCATCACTCGGACTCCAGTCGCAGTCGGTTTTCTCCCCGTCTCCCTTCACCATGCGCCGCGCCACAGTGCTGGCCTCCCTCTCTCCCCGCGCACAGCTGCCAGCGTCTCGCAGCTTTCTCTCTTCTCCTTCTCTCCTCGCGCGCCCTCCCTTCTGCTAGACGCGTGTTCGACTCCCGAGGCAGCGAGAACTTTCCAGTGCGGTTGCCACAATATGTTATGCGTTTAAAAGAAGGTGAAAGGAAAATCACATTTCCATAGCACAGAAATCATATCGCCATCGTTGTGAAATTCTTTTATTCCCCTAGTAGACTTAACTCCAATGATGTTTACGTGATGTTGTACAGTCACAAGAAATGTATTATGTTTACATGTCTCTGAAATATGATTATAATTAAACTTCTGATTTTAAGTAAAAACCTATTTTAATCCTTAAAAGAAAAGTTCATAGAACTTGCAAATACACATATCATATGAAACTATGCCTAAAATTGATATTTTAATAGCACCTAAAAATGCCTATTTTGACGGTAAAGCATATTTTTGCCTATTAATTATGTTTCATCTGTAATAGGTCAAAACACCCATTCTTATTTCAAAAATGTATATTTTAAATTTCAAAATGTATTTTTCATTGTGCGTTCATCGTGTCACAGAGCATATCAGGTTACAATATCCAAATGTAAATAAATTGATTTCTAGTTTAAAAAGAGTTTTCGTCAAGTCGCCAACAGGGGTTCAGATTTTCCTTGAGAAATTGGCCAATGTCTCTGCCACCAGAACCTGCTGGGTTACATAGTTGAAAGCTGCAGAATACTACAACGATCACATTAGTGAAGTGAAAGATGTTGTTTCAAGTCTAGAAGCTTTGTTTCTGCAAAGGAAGTAAAGATTCTGGTATTCAGATGGACCTAGAATTTTTAAAGTCACACTTCACTTTCCTAGTTCACGTTATTTCATTACTGGAGGTAGCAGGAAAACCTCCGTATGAAGAAATGGAAATATTTCATTATGTGCAAGAAAGGATCAAAAGTGTTCCCAGTTCTGCTGGAAATAAAGTAAGGGATAAACTGGAGCAAGTTCTACAAAGAAATGTAGGACTGAAGGACCTGTGTACTGCTTCAGATATCCTAACAGGGAAGAACACTGATTTGCAATGCAAAATTCCTGTCCATCTAGTGTCAAAATTGAAATATGCTCGTTACTTCAGTGGATATGAAGCATACAAATTTGTGTTTGGTGACAGACGGTATTTTTTTTTTCAATTGATAATTTAGAAGAAGTATTGGTAATTTATGGTGAAACTAATTATGGACATTAATGGACAAGGCTTGGTAAAAATTGATTGTATTTGACTTGTTTGTATACTGAATTTACGTCTAAAACATATTTTCCACATTTCATTGTTTAGTTTATGTATAAATACTTCTTATTCTTCTAGTTCTAGTAGTAGTAGTGGTAATGGTGTATAAACATTTAAAATTATTCAATTCTAAAAGTTAATTCCTAATGATTTGAAACATGTTTTTAAATGAAACATCATTTTTTGTTAGAACCTATTTCCAATTCTTTAGAGACTATTTCCTACACTTTTAAGCCTATTTTAGGCACCTAAAATTACATTCTAACGGCCTAAAAATTCGTACTCTAGTTATAACAAGCGTCAGAATTGGAAACTCTGCCTGCGGGTGTATTCTCTGAATCTAACCATCAACGCTAGCCTAAGTTGTCGCAACATACCTCATGTAGTGTTACGGCAAGCTGCTATGAACTTTTGAGTGGTTGTCAGTCGTTCCTCGTATACCATGTCTTTTAGGTAGCCCCACAAGAGAAAGTGTAATGCGTTACATTGGGGACAGAGTTGGCCTAGTTGCTGGTTCATTCGTCCGATCCACCGTTTTCGAAAGGTGGTATCGAAATTATTCCTCACATGACGGGTTGAATGAGTTGGCACTCCGTCGTGCTGGTACCACATTGACATTGTGATCTGCAAAGGCGCCTTATCCAATAGATGAGGCAACTCGTGTTGTAGAAAGTGGATGTAATGATCTCCAGTGAGTGTGCCCTCAAGAAAAAAAACACGGTCCTGTTGGGTCTCCAATTATACCAGCCCACACGTTGAAGACCAAACTTCCCGCATCCAATTGATTCTGCGCTCCAATAATACATGTTGTGGCAATTTATTTGGTTGGTGTTTTAAAATCCTGCCTCGTATGTGAATAACACAGTTCCCAAAAGGTTTGGATATCGTTCGGCTTGTCGGAGGACCCACCTTCCGAATTTCCCTCTCCGACCACGATCGGCTCCCTTAGCTCCTAGCGTAGGGTAAAGTTGCCTATTTCCGTGATACCCCTAATCCCGTGATACATTTTTAAAAATTGAATATCAGTCAAAGCTTTGCTGTTCGACCTTAGCGCCAGACATCTTTCTCGAAAGAGTGCATCTTTCGCCTACTTTTGAGTCATCGGTGAACTTTCTAGCAAGATACCCAACCCCGTGACATTCAGTGAAAGAAAGGGAATTAGGAATTTCAGGGAATTTGCCTACTTTGCCCTACGTACATACGTAGTTGTATATTATTAAGAATGGAACTTTGCCGTAAGTAACATTCTCCACGAGGAAGATTGGCTGATTTGAAACGCCTGTGAATTTCCCTCGTACTACTACGCAGAAGATAAATGACATACGCAATCACAAGCTCAGTGTGTCGACTAAGTTGCAGTAACCGAAAGTAGTGTGGAAAAAAATGATATATATATATATATATATATATATATATATATATATATATAGGGTAAACCATACAGTTATTGGCCACCTTACAGTTATTGGCCACTTGAACTTTGATGTGTTATTATAAGACAGGATGTGCAAATGATTAATTAATATTTTGCCAGGTGGTAGCAGCATGTTTTCTTATTCCGTTGTTACTTCAATTTTCAACAACAGATAGCACTGTGAGATGAAAAAGATATTTCTGCAAAACATACGTTCCCAGACTTTGGTTTCTTGTGAAATTCTTAAGAACTGTGTTGTGGTTGAGTCGTAATAATTACTGTTTCTTTTAACTGGTATTCATTATTATTCCAATTATGAGGTAAGTACATCTCTATTTTGACTTTACACTTATAAAACGTAATAAAATATAATCCCTAAATTTTGAAAATTTACTGGCTAATAACTGTTTAATAATAACGCATTTTTCAGTTATTGGCCACCCCGGCCAATAACTGTAATTTTATAATAATTTTAAAATTCAATTATTTTCCTTCATTTAACTTATTATATGCCACTATTTCACTAGTATTTTTATTTTCAGTCCATTAAATATGTGCATAGTTATTAGCCACGTGGCCAATAACTGTCTTACTGGGTGGCCAATAACTATTGTTATTTATTTTATACCCTGGTTAGATTATTTTTAAGATTTCAAAATGGGCTGACTATAAGCCAGAGGCGATGAAGGCAACAGTGGAAGAATTGTAAACTCACTGGACTTCACTTAGAGTCATTGCTAAAAAGTATGGTGTTCCTAAGGCAACCCTAAAAATCAAAATAAAGAATGCTAAAAAGGAAAGGTGATTTGAATCTTATAGCTTAGGAGGAAATCGATAATGAGTGTTCTGAAAAATGTCATTTCATATCGAACACTGGATGCAGACAAGTCTACAGGGTTGTTTCCGATCTCTGAAATGAATTTGAATGACATCATGTGCGTTAGGAGTCACATGACAGGTGAATTGTGGCGCAAGATGACAAGCCAGTAGTGAGTGATCTCACAGCCAGAGCGCAGGGCGACTCTCAGCAGAAATTCCCAAGAAAATCGAGCCTTTTTGAGAGGGGTACATAACAACTCTTTGTGATGCAAAGTACAGTTAAGTGAAAATAAAAGAAGCCTGCAATAAACGAGGTTTCGTTATTTCCAAGAAAGGCATCTTCTGTATACTTAATAATATTGATAAAGTTCGAATGGAATTAATTTGTATCATCTCGTGGGGTGCGGCGACTTGTGACAGGGGGGTGGATTTGCTTGCTTTTTCCACTCTGGAATTAATCCCATCCGAGCTTTCCCAGTCTTATTAAGTACACATAAGATGTCTTTCTTGGAAATAATGAAACCACGTTTTTTACAGGCTCCTATGATTTTCATGTAACTGTACTTGACATCGGAAAGAGTTGTTATGTACACCTCCCAGAAAGGTTAAATTTTCTTGGGCGTTGCTACTGTAATACTCCGTGCACTCTGATTATGAAATCACTCACTACTGGTCTGTCACCTCTCGCCGCAATTTAGTTGTCGATGTGATTCCTGACTCACATGACGTCATTCAAATTCGTTATCAGAGATCGGAAACAACCTTGTACTCAACAAGAAGTTTTGGCTGACAATATTGACAATTACGCCTATTATAAAATGCAAGAGATGAACCCCGGAATGTGACTCTCCATGACAATTTTTATATTGCATTTTTGTTGGCTGTTTAACAACGGTGTATCAACTACTAGGTTATTCAGCGTCGATGTGATTGGTGATAGCGAGATGATATTTCTCGAGATGAGGCCGAGGATTCGCCATAGTTTACCTCACATTTTCCTTACAGTTGGAGAAAACCTCGGAAAAACTCAACCAAATGATAATTTCAAGCGGGAACGAACCCACGCTAGGGCACAAGTCTGGATCGGCAGGCAAGTGCCTCAGCCGACTGAACTACGCCAGTGGCCGACTCCCCATGACAATACAGTACTTCAACAAGTGTGAATGCAGGTTGCAGTAGTCAACATTCTGGTTGTGGTAACATATGTAAGTTAGAGCCATCGGCGTAGCTCGGTCAGTTAAGGCGCTTGCCTGCCGATCTGGAGTTGCGTTCGAGCGCGGGTTAGATTCCTGGTTGGGTTCTTTCCGAGGTTTTCCCCAACCGTAAGGAAAATGTCAGGTAATCTATGGCGAATCCTCGGCCTCATCTCGAGAAATATCATCTCGCTATCACCAATCCCATCGATGCTAAATAACTTCGTAGTTGATAGAGCGTCGTTAAATAACCAAGTAAAAGGACATAAGTAAGAAAATATCTTCCATCCTCAAAAGAATCAAGAATACATCAATCGGCAAGTTTCTGGTGTGGCCAGAGACACCTAAAAGAGAAGGCGAACATGATATAGAAAGATTGCCGTTTTCGATAATATCACAGAGCTACCAGGATATTCACAGAAAGAAGCGCGAACGGAAAGTTGTCCAAGAAAAGAAAAAAGAAAGAGAAAACGTAAAGTTGCGACAGAAAAAAGAAAACGAACACTCTTCAGAGAACTGCAAAATGAATGAAGTCCAATTTGTGACATTTGCAAGAAGCTTCCAGTGAAATTTGATGTGAATATTGT
The DNA here is from genome assembly GCF_040183065.1 of Periplaneta americana. Taxonomy (NCBI): domain Eukaryota; kingdom Metazoa; phylum Arthropoda; class Insecta; order Blattodea; family Blattidae; genus Periplaneta; species Periplaneta americana. The sequence goes on from NC_091123.1 coordinate 100,654,217, forward strand.
AAAAACGTATGTTATGTAAATTATAATTCACGTAAACACAGACAACACATTCCTGATGGTGATATCTCCCTATGTCACTCATTTTTATAAAGGAGAAGATTCACATAACAGTATGGATCTTAAGGGTAGTTCGGAGGATGGTGATTGCCTTGAAAAATTTGATAAACTAGCAACATATAAATAAGGGTATACAGTAAAGAGACATGTGGATTTATATTTTACATAAAACTGGTATTAGGGCAGTGCAATGCATGTGTAAATAACTAAAAGAAATGATAGCAACAGTTTAAAATAATATTTGCAGCCAAAACAAAAATAAATGTCTATTAGAGATGATAATTGTGAAGTGGCCAATAACTATGCAATCGGTGGCCAATAACTGTCAAGAAGTGGCCAATAACTATAATTTCACACATATTAATTTTAATTGGTCACTAGTATCACACAGTATTCTTGATTCCATTTTTGTAACAGTGATTCGAATAAAGAAATAATTGACAATTACAGATGCACAAACAGTTCCTTCTTACAATATAATGCATTGAAATCCTCGACGTTCAAACATAAAATTTTCCTTAAGTGGCCAATAACTGTATGGTTTACCCTATATATATATATATATATATATATATATATATATATATATATATATATATATATATATATATATTAGTGAAGAACATTTTGTGTGACAAAAAAGTTACATACCCCAATATTTGTTACAGAACTGTCTTGAGATGCATTTCCTGGCCGTAGACAGGGTGTGGATTATACCCCATCTATACCGCTCCTGCTACTAGAAGACGTTTCGCAGCTCGCACAAACGTGTGATACGTATGAATTCTCCTTTGCGGAAGTCTCTGTTGGTATGTAAAAATTCATGGTTTGGTTGCATTCTATCATATATTTCTGTATACCAAAAGCATGTCCACATACTCTCTCCTAGAAAGCATCGTTCTTGCATTTAGGCTGGAAGTAATACAATTGGCCGGGATCCGACGGAATAAGCGCCGTCTTAAATCACGAAGTGATTTACGCATATCATAATTATTATTTTAATGTACCGAAGTACATATGATATTTCCATGCAGATATTCTGCGTCATCATACGATGAAAGAGTAATGGAACGGAGAAAAATTCTCTCCGGCGCCGGGATTTGAAGACGGCGCCTATTCCGTCGGATCCCGGCCAACTAGTCACTCATAACGAGTGCACCTCAGCACATGTGTGGACTTCGGTCCTACGTTCATAGACATCTATGACGTAGTGCAGAGGGCGGCCACTAGAGGGAACCCAAGAGTTGGAGCTTAATCTGAGACGATTCTGTCCGACGCCGGGGTTGTATCCGGTGTGGCTTAGTGGATAAAGTATCAGCACGCAGAGCTGAAAACCCGGGTTCAAATCCCGGCGCCGGAGAGAATTTTTCTCCGTTCCATTACTCTTTCATCGCAACCCTTAACCTATGTTCCTCTCTCAAAGTGAAAGTCCAAGTTTCACAACCATAGAGAACAACCGGTAATATAACGGTTTTATAAATTCTAATTATCAGATTTTTTGACAGCAGACTAGATGACAAAAGCTTCTCAACCAAATAATAACACGCATTTTCCATATTTATTCTGCGTTTAATTTCCTCCCGAGTGTCATTTATATTTTTTACTGTTCCTCCAAGATATTTGAATTTTTCCACCTCTTCGAAGGATAAACCTCCAATTTTTATATTTCAATTTCGTACAATATTCTAGTCACCAGGCATAATCATACACTTTGTATTTCGGGATTTACTTCCAAACCTATAGCTTTACTTGCCTCAAGTAAAATTTCCGTGCTTTCCCTAATCGTTTGTGCATTTTCTCCTAAGATTACACGTCATCCCCACAGTCAAGGAGCTGATGTAACACATTCAATTTTAAACCTTGTCTGTTATCCTGAACTTTCCTAATGGCATATTCTAGAGCGAAGTTAAAAAGTAAATGTGATAGCGCGTCTCCTTGCTTTAGCTCGCAGTGAATTGGAACAGAATCAGATAGAAACTAACCTATACGGACTCTGCTGTACGTTTCACTGAGACACATTTTAATTAATCGAACTAGTTTCTTGGGAATACCAAATTCAATAACAATATCATATAATACTTCTTTCTTAATCGAGTCATATGCCTTTTTGAAATCTATGAATAACTGATGTACTGTACCCTTATACTCCCATTTTGTCTCCAAAGTCTGTCGAATACAAAAAATCTGATCAATAGTCAATCTATTACGCCTAAAACAGCACTGATGATTCCCAATATTTTCACCTACGTACGGAGTTAATTTTCTCAAAAGAATATTGGAAAACATTTTGTACGACGTCAACAAAAGTGATATTCCTCGAAATTTACCGCAGCTAGTCTTGTCCCCTTATCGGAATACAAGTTCAGAATCACCACATTTGGGTGAAATTCTCGAAATTCGTTGTAGGTAATATCGCAATAACTTTCCTCTCTGACAATGAATATAGTGAAAAAAGTATCAGCCAACGGCGTAGTCGACTGATGAGCTTACCTGCCGATCCGGAGTTGCGCTCGGGCGTGGGTTCGATCCTCGCTTGGGCTGATTACATGTTTGGGTCTCTTCCGAGGTTTTCCCCGACTGTAAGGTGAATGCCAGTAAATCTATGGCGAATTCTCCGTCTCATCTAGCCAAATACAACCTCACTGTCACCAATCCCATCGCTGCTAAATAACTGGGTTAATGATATTGTGTCATAAATAACCAGCTAAAATTATTAGAAACAACCGGATTAGGTAAACGTATTATTATTATTATTATTATTATTATTATTATTATTATTATTATTAATGTTGAAGTGTCTGTATTTTCGACTTACGAAACAAACTTGTTTCCTTAAGTTCGATTATCTAGCTTTCCCATCAATACAAACAACTCAAACGAGGTAAAAATATTTACATTTTCTGAAACTGAGAGCAGTCACGCGGAAGCTCCGATGCTCTTTACCAGGTTCAGAACAATGTCACTTCGGGAAAACAGAGAACCAGTCCATTCTGTAGTAGAAGTTTCTGCAAAGCGCAAATATACATTCAAGCACATTCCACGCAAGCCACAGACAAGTTTACGCTGACCTGCTGGTCCTGTCTGTCCTCTTGCTCAGAAATTCCTTCTCACTAATGACTATTCCTAATTCCTTCCTTCCCACTTCCACATACGTAACATTTATGACTCATGACTTCATGGGTGACATGGATATTTTATAACACTGCAAACATTGTTCTCTGTAACGTCAATGCAAATGTGGCAGTTGTAGTGGTGGCAGTATTGTGAATAGGAATAGTATAATACAATTCCTTTGTTATTATTATTATTATTATTATTATTATTATTATTACTATTATTATTATTATTATTATTATTATTATTATTATTATTAATGTACATATTATTATCTATAGCGTTTTGGTCATATCACCACGGCATGGCGCGTCCTCAGGTTGCGGATAGAGGAGACGGCCTCCAGATATGGAGGGTAGCTGCGAATATATTGAATAAGCAGTCGTGGACAGCCGATAAGGGGTGGTCCTCCAGCTTGGGGGTTGGGCGAAGGGCTAACAACCCATCACCGTAAAAAACAGCTTGTTACGAATTCCTACAGATGGGCAGGGCATGTAGCACGTATGGGCGAATCCAGAAATGCATATAGAGTGTTAGTTGGGAGACCGGAGGGAAAAAGACCTTTAGGGAGGCCGAGACGTAGATGGGAGGATAATATTAAAATGGATTTGAGGGAGGTGGGGTATGATGATAGAGACTGGCTTAATCTTGCACAGGATAGGGACCGATGGCGGGCTTATGTGAGGGCGGCAATGAACCTTCGGGTTCCTTAAAAGCCATTTGTAAGTAAGTAAGTAAGTAAGCGTTTTGGTCAAGGGCAGATCTTTCACTGCAAACCAAGGATTCTCCAATCTTTCCTATTTTCCTCCTTCCTCTTAATCTCCGCATTCGATGAATGTATTTTAATATTGTCTATCACCTGCTATCTTCTTCACACGAACCTTTCTTCCGTTCACCATTCCTTCTAGTTCATCTTTCAGTAAACAGTTTCTATTTAGCTAGTGATCCAGCCAGTTCTTCTTCCTCTCTCTAATCAGATTCAGCATTATTCTTTCTTCAGCCACTCTTTAGGGCACAGCTTCATTTCTAATTCTGTCTGACAATTTTACACGCTCTAGTCTTCCCCATAAACGGAAAAAAGAAAACTATGGAAATCCTATAGCCAGCGCAAGGAAAGCGTTGTAAAACAAAAAAAAATCACACAACTATCGAAAGAACTGCTTAATGCGAAGAAGATGGCGCAGGAAAATTACCTAAATAAACTTTTCAAAGGTGAACAAAATGGGTGGGGGGAATTTTATAAATATGTGAACAGACGACACAAGGAAAACTATTCTAGCCCCCCTGTAAAGAATGACCTCTATGAATTTATTGTACAGGACAGAAAAAAAAATCAGAAAAACTAAATTCCTATTATGCCACTGTTTCTGGGATGAGGGCAATAATATCTAAATTAGCTTCTATGGAATATACGAGTCAGTTTTCTATCAAGTCTAGGGACATAAGGAGAAGGATCTCTAAATTGAAAACTCATAAATTAGTAGGACCTGATGGTATTGCCGGAGACATGTTATAAATGGGGAGGGGAAGCCATGATTCCCTATCTAGTTCGTATATTTGAAATATCAATAAATAATGGTACTGTCCCGCGAGATTGGAAAGATGCAATAGTGGTGCCAATTTATAAGTCAGGTCTCACTCAGACCAGTCAGCCTCACCTTTGTGGTTTGCAAACAGATGGAACACTTGATTTTAGCATATCTAAGGCAGCATTGGAATGATCAAAATTGGTTACATAATTGTCAGCATGGGTTTCGGGGGGGGGGGGCTACTCATGTGAGAGCCAATTAGTAACTGTATGTCAGGATTTAGCAGACAGAATAGATTCAAATAGCCAAATAGATGCAGTGATTATTGACTTTGAACGCGCATTCGATGTAGTCCCACATGACATACTGTACTGTTGGTTAAACTACAATCAACGGGGTTGACTTCAGAGTACTCCAGTGGATCAAGGAATTTTTAACTTGTCGCACACAGAGAGTACGGGTAGGGGAGGAATTATCGAACCCAATAGAAATTACTTCCGGGGTCCCGCAGGGGAGTGTCTTGGGGCGACTTCTATTCTTTGCTCTTGTAAATGATCTGGCAGTTAACATCTTGTCCAGGGTTGGCTTATTCGCGGATGACTGCATCGTATATAGGGAAATAAAAAGTCATGAAGATACTACTCTTCTTCAGAATGACCTCAATAGAATAAACGATTGGGCAATGGCCAACGAAATGAAAATAAATTCTCTAAAGAGCATAGCCATTATGTGTTCAAGAAAAAGGAATAAAATAATCGCATCGTGCATGTTAGGGGGTGAAACCATTCCGGAAGTTAACCAATGTAAATACCTAGGAATAACATTTAGCAGCGATCTCGGCTGGGGGGAACACGTTACTGACACAGCGGGAAAGGCATGGAGGGCGTTACACTTTGTGATGAGGGAACTAAGAAAAGGTTCTGATATATCCAAAGAGATTGCATATAAATCACTAGTTCGTCCAGTAATGGAATATGGTGCTGCATGTTGGAATCCTTACAGATTAGAACACATTAGGACACTGGAAAAGATTAAAAAACGGGCTCTCAAGTGTTGTCGTAATAATTCTCCATTAAAATGGGACACACTCACGGACCGGGGAACGCGAATTCGATTATGCGCTATATTCAAAACATACAGAGGCGAGCCTGCCTGTAGAGAAATAAAAAATAGCTTGCAGCCTCCAATTTACTTTTCAAGGAACGACCACTCTTAAAAATTGAGGGAAAAAAGACAGAGGACGGACAGTGGAAAGTTTTCTTTTCTCAATCGTACCATCAGGGACTGGAATGCTTTACCTGCAGACTTACTGAAGGCTTTCCCAATAACCAAAAATGTATTTAAAAATAGGCTTAAGAACTTTACTAATATACGGTAATATATTATATACACTATTTAAAATGTGTAATTGATATCTTGCTATTTGAAGTGTTCTATCAGTGAGGAAGTGTGTTGTGCCAGTTCAATTTGTAGTGTCAGTGAAGTCTATTGTGTAAGTGAAGTGTGTTTGTGTCAGTGAAGTGGCTGTGCAAAGTATTTGAACAGTGAAATGGTTAGAAGTGTTAGTGAAATTAGGTAGAATCAGTGCAGTGAGTGAGTTGACAGCGAAATAAGTGTAGTGCCGAAAGGTATTTTTGCAGGTATAAACCTGTCACACTCATGGGTCTGATTTCGAACTTAGGATTAAGATAGAAACAGATTTATTTTTAAATGTTATTTTAAGTGATCATGCTTCATTTAATTTAGGATGCACCTTGTTATTATTATTATTATTTTATTATTATTATTATTATTATTATTATTATTAATTATTATTGTTTTATATTTGTTATGTTTATTATTAATTGTCATTATTGAGTGTAATTAGTTACCATTGTCACCGGGTATATACCCATTTGCACTGTGAATAAATAAATAAATACACACATACATACATACATGCATGCATACATAATAAACATACACACATACATACATACATACATACATACATACATACATACATACATACATACATACATACATACATACATACATACATACATACATACATACATACATACATACATACATACATACATACATACATACATACATACATACATACATACATACATACATACATACATACATTTCAAATGTTTGTAGTATTTTCACTTCGTCGTAATGTCCATTTTCTTCCCATACAATGCCATACTCCACACAAAGCATTTCACTAGTCTCTTCTTTAGTCCTTTTTCCAGAGTTTCGCAAAGGGTGTTCCTTTTTTCATGAAAGGCTTCTTTATTATTATTATTATTATTATTATTATTATTATTATTGTTATTATTATTATTATTATTATTATTATTATTATTATTATTTATTATTATTATTATTATTATTATTATTATTATTAATATTATTATTATTTGTATTATTATATTTGTCTTAATTGAGACAAACATAATATAAAAAATAGACTAATATAAGTTGACACAATTAAAATGATTTCATTTTCACACTGAAATTATAAAGTACTTGAAATATGTATCGGGGATACACTGCACTTAATTTGTATATTTGATGTTTTCCACGCATCGCTCTTTGATCTGTAAAATGTTCTCTTGTCTTCTTGATCCTGGAAATGCTGCTCTCTTTTTCTAGGTTTAGTTTTGGTTGTAAGGAATGGTTTTAGGTCTGGAAATTCGTTGAATGATGAAAGTATCGGTGTTATAGTAGTGGCAGAATTGTAGGTTGTGATAATCGTGTCAATATATTATTTTATTATTATGGTAATATTGCTTATCTATGAGGTATTATGAATTTTATTAGTATAGTGGTTCCGCGACCATTTCTCTGATGTCGATCTGTACAGTAGGTTTTATGTTTGCAGATTTTTAAATTTTGCATTTGGTTGTAAGTGTGTTTCGGTGATACATGCTGTATCTATATAATACTACACAGAGACAGTGTGTAGCCTGAGAGGACAGACAGTGGACTGAGATGATAGATAGAGCACTGAAGGGATAGGGATTCAGCTAAGAGAATAGAGAGGGAACAAGGAGTGAACTGAGAGAAAAGAGAGTAGACATAGAGGATGACGAGTATATTGAAAGAACAGAGAGTGGACTGAGAGGACAGAAAGAGGAGAGAGGGTGGACTGAAACAAAAGAAAACGGACTGAAACTACCGAGAATGGACTGAGAGGACAGAGAGTGGTCAGAGATCACAGAGAGTGAATTCAGACTACATTTTGTGGACTGAGAGTGATACAAAGAAAACTGAGAGGATGGAGTGGGCTGAGGAGAAAAAGAGTGAACTGAGAAGACGCAGATTGGACCAAGAGGAGAGAGAGAGGACTGAGATAGAACAGAGAAAGGAAACAGAATGGACCGATATCAAAGAGAGAGTACTGGAATTACAGTGAGTGAGCACAAAGAGGACTTAGAGGAAAGAGTTCTGACTCGCAGTTTTCCCAGTTCACTCTCAGTCAACTCTCTGTCCTCTAAGTCCACTTTCTGTCTTCTCATTCCATTTTCTGTCCTCTTAGTCCACTCTCGGTTTTCTCACTGCCCTCTCACTCCAATTTCTGTCCTCTCCGTTCAATCTCTATACTCTCAGTATGCACTCAGTCCTCACACTTCACACCTCTGTCCTTTCAGACCACTCTCTGTTCTCTCAGACCACTTTTTGCTCACTCATAACACTTTCTGTCCTCACTCCACTCTCAGTACAATCTCTGTCACCCCTCTGTCTATTCCGTGCACTCTCTGTCTTCTCAGTCAACTATCAGTTTCTCACGCCATTCTCTGTCCTCTCATCCACTCTCAGTCTTCTCTATGTCCTCTGACTCCACACTCTGTCCACTCTCTGTCCACTCTGTCCACACTGTGTCCTTTCAGTCCACTCTTTGTCTCCTCTCTGTTCCCTTAGTCCGCTCAGACTATTTTCCATACACAGTACGTTATCTGACCTTTCAGTCCACTCTCTGTCCTATCAGCCCACTCTTTGTTTTCTCAGTCCATTATCTGTCCTCTGAGTCCACTCTATGTCTTCACTCTGTCCTCTGAGTCCACACTCTGTGCTCTCAGTACACTCTCTGTTCCCTCAGTCGACTCTCTACCCTCTCTGTCCACTCTCTCTTCTCTCAGTTCACTCTCTGGTCTCTCTCTATTCTATTAGTTCACTCGCTAACCTCTCAGTGCTCCATCTGTCCTCTCTGTCTACTTTCTGTCCACTCTCTGATCTCTCAGACCACTTTCTGTTCTCTCAGTCCACTCTCTGTCCTCTCAGTCCATTCTCTGTGCTCATAGTCCACTCTCTGTATTCTCAGTCCACTCTCTGTACTCTCAGTCCACTCTCTGTACTCTTAGTCCACTATCTATACACTCAGTCCACTCTCTGTTCTCTCAGTTCACTCTGTCATTTTTGTGCCTTCTCTGCCCTCTGCCTTCCCTCTGTCTACTCTTTCTCTGTCTCAATCTTCAGTTCATGAAGGAAACAGAAGAGTGAGAATAAAAGAATGACTGAGAAGACAGTGATGACTGAAATGTAGCGGAAGAGGTTCATTATGTAAGATTTTTTTTTTTCTTCCAAATCCTTCATAACCACATTAATGAATTTTAATTTTAAGGGGCTTTAACTAAGAAGATAAGACGCTCACTAGGTTCAAACTACCTAATGGAGGAAGTTCATTATGTGTACTAGTTTAATTTTTTTCCAACACCTTTGAAAATATGACATAATTTCAGAAGTGACTAGAAAAGTAATACATTTTCTGATATTCATTATTGTAGATGCAAACAGAACTACTTCTCCTTGGTAGACGACAATGGTCAGATGCATATTATTATAGATGTTAATCGATTTAATACCAAAGATGAACAAGACGTCAACATGTTATTGGTCCCATCGATGTCGCACTTGTTAAAAGTAGAAGACCTAGGAATGAAGATCCCAGAAACACGAGTATGAATTTTAATCTTCACGTTATATTGAACAACAAAAGAGAAAATATCTGCAAGAAAGACTACCCTAGCCCACATGGAATTACTGAAAAATTTGTACGAAGGCTCTGTACTCTGAAAATGAATAATCAAACTCCACGATATCAAAAAGAGACGAATCCCAAGAGCAATACCATACCTGGAGAAATTTGTCACAAAATAACAGAACATAGAGAGAAGGATTTGATTAAATGATCAGCCCTCCAATGAGGGTGACCACAAGGATCCTGAAAACAGAACAGTTATTTTTTTTTTAGTTGATTAATTAAAAAAAAATGCTAAATTTTGGATTTGATACTCTCTTGATGCCAAAATGTCATATTGATAAAATTATATTTCTTGAAAATATAAATTATATTGAATGATACGTAAAGAGTCCCAAAGAATTTGTAATAAGAAGTTTTGTATTTGAAAGATTTGGAATTTTAATTTCACTAATTCAGAACGTTCGCCTACGGATGGGGCCAGGAAAGCAGCACGTGTTGGTACGCCGCTTTGTGCGCGCAATTGTTGAGACAAGCTCGACAGTGAAGGTCGACAAGTTATAAGTTTTGAGCCAGCTATAGCAGTGTTAACATGTACAGTGCAGTAGTTTGCCACTGTTGTTTAATATTCAGCTGTGTGTAAAATTTGTTAACAATGCAAAACGCAAAATTAACGCATGAAAAAAGATTTTATGTATGATACCCTATGTGAAAACAGAGTCATGTAGAGAGGAGCGTAGGCAATTTGAAGTGAAATATCCGGGTCCTCCAATTCTGGGTTGAGAAACTGTTAGATGTCAACAAACTAAGGACAATAAGGTCGGTAAATGCTACAATTCCTAAGCGAAAACGAAGACTATTGCCGGAAGATTTTTTATTCTATTGGGTTATTTTACGACGCTGTATCAACATCTAGGTTATTTAGCGTCTGAATGAAATGAAGGTGATAATACCGGTGAAATGAGTCCGGGGTCCAACACCGAAAGTTTCCCTGCATTTGCTCGTATTGGGTTGAGGGAAAACTCTGGAAAAAAACCTCAACCAGGTAACTTGCCCCGACCGGGACTCGAACCCAGGCCACCTGGTTTCGCCGCCAGACGCGCTGGCCGTTACTCCATAGGTGTGGACTTATCGGTAGAAAAAATTGGTGAAATCAATACATCATTTACACGCTCTCGTAATAAATCTCTAAGACGTATTTGACAGGAAGTTAGTGTTTAAAAAACATCATTCTTTACTTCTGCTAAACTTTTAAAATTAAAACCCTATAGAGTGAGCATCCTGCATGAATTGCCTAGAGACGATGAAAAACGAGGTCAGTTTTATAATTGGATTTTACAAAGTTTTGTGGACGGTATTGCAAATCCTCATGTCATGATTTTTTTGATGAGGCATAGTTTCATTTACGAGGTCATGTTGCCTCACAGAAGATTAGGTATTGGAGTACATAGAATCGCAATTTAATTCATAAGTTTCCATTGCATGCCGAAAAGATTGGAGTTTGGTGTGTTTTTACAGCGAATTATAGGGCCCATTTTATTTCAGGGTACAGTAAATTGCACAAAGATATCGCACTGTAATACGCACCCCATTTTTCAAAATATTATCAGATGATGAGAAACTCAATGGGTATTTCCAACAAAATTCAGCAACAGCCCATACAGCTCATGAATCCATGAACGATATAAGTGACGTATTTTGGAAAAAGGATTATTTCTCAGGACTTATGGCCGCCACGTTTCCGCGACCCTATAGTGTGTTATTTTTATTTGTGGAACTCTATAAAAAATAATATCTATAGGAATAATCTTCACAGCATAGATGAATTAAAGGCGAATATAACAACAGAGATTAGGAAAATGACCGAAGAAGAACTTATTCGTGTGAATGCTAATTTTACTAAAAGATGCCAGAAATGTTTGGATTAAGATGGACATTACTGTCAACATTGCCTATAAAAAGGTTAGTACTACGTAGAAAAAATCTTGTGTGCATGCTATAAGCATACAAAGCTGAAGTTTACGGATAGACGATTCCCGCAAGCGACACCGCAGGCAGGTCGCTTTCCTGGTCTCACCCGCAGGCGAACGCTCTGTAGTTGGTAGGTAGATTGTTGAAGGGAACCTCTCGATCCAAATAACACACCATTGACGACTCACTGATTAACAGGTGTTTTATATTTAGAAGAGAGGAAAGGTAGGCATGGTTCATATATTACTTATTTTTCCTTGTTGACCTCGTCCATTTATGAGAGTTTCTCTCATAGCGGATGGTTGGATCTAATACCATAGCCTTACCCTTAATCCTGTCGATTGCTATGATATCTGTGCGCCTGTGGACTCTACGGCCGAAATGCAATGAACCTCTTCATGAACGTCTCAACCAAGGTGTCTTAGCAGTTCTGCAATACTTGTACTCACTCTATGATTTCTGTTGTTCCGTAGCAGCTCGCTTTTCCTGCAGAATCCCAATACTTGACCAATAGTTTCTGTGTCGTTTGCAGACATCTTGCCTACAACAGGTTTATTAAGGGATCTGCCAGGAACGGATCTTACAGGAATAAGATAGCAAGAAAGCTTCATCGCATTGACATATTCAGATGTTGAAAGGAGTTTCTTGCTGGACATCCATGAATTAGCTTTATAGCTCAAAGCATACATAATCACTCCTTTCCCTTTATGTGGCAGTTGACACCAAGCTTGGAAAAATCTCGTTCTTAGAATTTCCCTACGTTTCCTCCCACTGGTCTTTCGGGGAAGAGACGATTTAGTAAAATTAAGTTTTCCTAGGGCCGCATTTTTCTCTTCTTCAGGATTCCGTATAAGATGTAAATGTGGATCATGAAGGAGCTTAAGACTATTGAATGTATTAAAATGCTGTATACTGGCTTCCCATTCTGCACACAATATACTCTGTCCACAAACTTTTTTAGATGAATATAACAAAGAATTTGTATTATCGTCCGATAACATCATGATTTCTTTCACAGCACTTCCAACTATTTTGTCAAGACCTCTTAAGAAGCCGGTGGATAATTTATTTAAAGTTGCACTTTGTAAGGGATATTATGAGACTAGGTCACACATAGTGATTATAATTTTTAACTTCAACTCAGATTTAAGTAAGTTTTTTTGTACAAGGCCATTAAGATCAGATGTTAGATTTTAATAACTCTATTTTGTCAATTGGCATTTCATCAGTGAAATCTATGCCAAGGTATTCGATGCGTTCTTTTTTATCTGTTACTGAATCAATTTTTGAACCTTGTAAAGTTGTAATTTTGCCCTTTGCTAACTTTCCTTTCCTTAGTACAATAGCTTTACTTTTTAAAGGATTAATTGTTAAATCCAACTCTGCGAGACTGCTCTCTGCCAAATTAAGCATTGTTGTTGCATAATTTTCTAGTTTACTGATTAAAGTTACGTCATCAACAAAAGCTAATGCAGATAAAGATGGTAAATTTTCTGATAATTTGTATCCATATTGTTCAGTGATTTCAAGATCATCGATGTTTTGTAACATGTAATTTATAGCCAAATTGAATAACAATGGCGATAACGGTGAGCCTTGTGCAATTCCACATTTAATAAATAGGTATGGGTTTGATGGTCTTCAAATTAGTCTGTACTTTTATTGCATTGTCTGTAAAAAATTATTAAATAAGCCCATATAAATTTTTAGGATTTCCAGAATGCAGAAGCGATCTTTTCTATGCTCCTGTCTAATGTAGCCAAATGCTTTAGTTACGTCCATAAAAATAATGCAACAATCTCTTTTATTAACTTTTGCGTGATGGAGACAGCCATTTACAAGAGAAGCATTTACATGTTTTCCAGGTACAGATATGAATCCTTGCTGATGTGGACTTACGTAATTTTGATTCTAGAACTTTTTCTATTATCCTTGTTATTATAGAAAAAAATTGTAATAGGTCTCCATTGTGCAATGCTATTTGTATCTCCGCCTTTATGTATTAATATTATTCTTCCTTTTCTTAACCGAATAAATACATATGAAAAATGCAGCATTGCTCAAGTAAATAAAGTGAGAAATTTTGTGGGTGTTAAGTATCTTACGACACAAACAGTGATTCTTCTGGGCCAGTGACGTATCTAATTTGATGTTATAATTATAGAGACGTATGAATTTCTTCTTCAAAAACTAAAATATCGGGAGAAGATCGGTATTTGTAATCGTAAGAGGATGTGAAAAATTATTGTTTTCTGTAGAAAAAAAAATATTTTCAAAGTGTTCAGATATTCTTGTTACTAGAATTTTGCAAGGCTGGCGTTTATTATTTTCCTCTAAAATTTTGTGGGCAATTTTATATCTTTCGTTATAAAAAGTATACTGGGGAATCTCATATTCATAGCGTTCCCGATTGTTTTCTCTCTGCTTTTTTGATTTCGGGCTGGATTTTTTAATATTTATAATTATTTTTGCAATGATTGTTTAATTTGCGGGCTTTATAATAGTTAGTAGCGGGGTGTTGGGGCTCAGGAAGTTCTGGTATAAAATTAATAAAGAATTTTAAACCTTCTGTGGTAAGTGTTTCAAATTCATCTTTAATTCCATTTAGTATGACTTGCAAAAGATTATCTTCCTCTAATTTTAATGGCCTAGAATTATTTTCCGAATTATTAGAAACTCCACAATTTTGAATTTAATATGGGCCTACATCTGGTTCTGGATGCTGTCCATCGATATAGATTCAGAATCATTACTATTCCTAGAATTATTAAGATATTGTGCAGTAATCCTCTCTGGTCTGTTTCCGGATGAGCTTTGCCAACATGGATATTAACACCCAAACTTGATTTACAAAGTTTCTTTCAAACTGGACACTGTAGTGCATTGGGCTATTATTTTGCACATTCACGTCTGGCATGATACATAATTAGATACATACAAGCATAGACTTCAAAACTGGTACTAAAAATTTCTTTCAAAGTCATAAACATACGTAATTTTCCATAGGTAATAATATTTTTGTTGATAAACTGTCCATAGCAACCATTATATTTCTAAAAAAATCAACCCAACATTCGGGAAGGGATCTCCATTACTTAGATGAAAAGATAGATGTTAAACAAATGCATCAGATGTTTTCGAAGCAATATCCTCATGTTCATGTCAAGTACAAGTTTCATTTAAAATTCTTCGAAGACAATTTCAATTTGAGGTTTGGGCAGCTACAGATAGATACTTGTTCTCAATGTGAGGAATTGTCTGCTAAAGTACGTTCACCACATCTATGTGAGGCTTTGAAGAGAACTATAGTGGGTGAAGAGCTGGTTTATAGGAAAAGGTCGAAAAAATTCTATGGAAAAATAAAAGAAGAAAAATCATTTTGTAAAAATGAATATGTTTTTGAACTTACATTTGATTATATGCAAAACCAAGCTCTGCCTCATATTTCTGTTCAGAAAATATTTGAGGTAATTGTGGGTTAATGCGTTTGGTATTCATAACTTAAAAACTGGATTGTCAAATTTTTATGTTTATCATGAGGACCAAGGCAAAAAAGGGAGTAATGAAGTTTGCTCCTTTTTGTATGACTACATTGTATGACATGACTCCACACGGTGTAACAGAACTTTACTTATTTTCCGACGGACGTGCCAGGAAAAATAAAAATAACATAATGATTATATTTTGCCTTGCACTAACTACTACAAAGAGCTTTATGAACATATATCATTACTTCGCTATTCGTGGTCATAGGTTTTTACTTAATGACCACGATTTTGGTGTTAACGAAGAAAGTAATGAGAAGCCATGACGGAGCCTACAGACCAGAGCCTACATGATATTAATAAAAAAAAAGCAAATAAAAATTTCTCTGTTGAAACTGTTAACGAAGAATCTATACTAGAATTCAAAAGATGGTGGCTTGAGTTTTTCAAGAAAATATGTCTGCCAGAAAGCAGCATGGGGAAAATCCCTAAAGAACTGAAAATTAATTTCGCGCCCTCTAAGTTTATGGCTTTCAAATATGACTTGAATAATCCTGGTATGGTGGCGACGGAAGTGTTTATTGATGGTATGACTCAAGAAATGTTCCATCTGATACATCCTTACAGGAAGCAGCCAATTTTGCCAACAGAGCTTTGTTACCTTGGCGAGAAAATGCCTATCAACGCCAAGAAGAAAACCTGACTGGAGAATTGTATCTGAAAATATTAGAACATGTAATTGATCCAATTATCACATTGTCGCTGAAGAACCAAGTCAATGAAGGAAAAATATTGTTGGACAAACAAAATTTGCATTTTCAACAGGACTGAGCTCCTCCACAATGCAGTACCTGTGCGACAAGGGCTGGATAGAAGATTTCCTGGAAAATAGATTGGTAGGAGAAGTGCTGTAGAATGGCCCGTGAAATCTCCAGATCTGACGCCGCTTAATTTCTTTCTGTGAGGACATTTGAAATCAGTTGTTTATACTTCGCCTGAGAATATTCAAGAACTGAAAAGTAGAATAACCCAAGAATGTAATCGGATTAATAAGAAACTACACCAAAATGTTAATGAGGAGCTCAAAAATAGACTGTAATACTGTTTAACCAACAATGCAGGACATTCTGAACTTTTAATTTAGTGCAAAATACAGCTACTGCCTGTTGTCAGGTTGCCAGGCAAAAGATGTAAAATAAATGAATGAAGTGTGTAAAAAATTGAATGCTCTTTCGTATTTCAGTATAAGAACATAGAGTTGCCATTTTAAATTTCAAAGTTGGAGTGGCTAGGGGTTGGGGGTGAAATCTAAAATGCAACTAGGCCTGGTTTCAGAATTCCACTTCAATATGTAAATTGACGTGGTTTTGTTTGAATTGAATTCAATTTAAATAATTAGTTATTTAGACTGGAAAGTTTTGAAATAAAAGCTCTGTATATAGCCCTAAGTGGTCATGTAGGTGTGATGTAAGAAATTCATTATGTTACTTCTCTTGTCTGATTTTCAGCCCATAGGTTAGTGTATGAATAAATTCAGGAGTTACAGATGCATATTTATATGCACAGATTAAGAAGCATGAAAATTTTTTATAACTATAGAAGTAGTCAAATAAAAGTTTTCCTTTTGTTAACTTTAATACTTACGTTAAAACTATAGAACTTTCTTAGGTTAAAACGTTAAAATTGTTAAAATTGAAAAAAAAAAAAAAAGAAGAAGAAGGTAATATACCACCACTGACGAAAGCTAACGGCGGAAATCAAGACCAGCTGGAGCCGCAGTAGTCCGAAGGACCCTGATGACGATACCACACCGGTGTTGAAACGGATTCGTCTGCCATTAATGTATATTACCTTGTTTTAATTTTTAGCACTTCTAAGTTTTAACTTAGGAAAGTTTTATAATAGCCATCAATTAAAAGTTTTTTTCAAGTGTTATCTATTGTGATATAACATGTGACATTTTTTATCGTAGTATTGTGAGGTTTTTTTTTGTGACTTTCAATTTTTTTCTAGTTATGTAATTATTTGGTAATGTGACTAAATTTCTCTTCTCTTGTATTTAAGGAATTTCTACAATCATTTTATGCTGAGAAGGGAGGACGTAGACTTATAATTTTCTGATGTTACTGGTAGTTTCCTTTCTCTTATCGTGTGATAAGTTGTACAGTAAGTTCTTTGGGGGTGTTCTCATCTTCATTGGAGGGATGACGTTGGACTTGCAATCACACCAGCTTCAGCAGATACTGTGGATGTTGGCGTAGAAGAAATGGCGTATTTTGTTGTATTTTAAGAGGCATTACTGTGTGAAACATACGATATTTTGTTTCATTTATGAATAAACTTTAAACAAATAGTGCATCACACAACAATACTTTGCGAAGTTTTCATGCCTATGTCTAATAGCATGTTGTTGCCTGTAAGAATGACACGCAATGTAACGTTAACATAACCACTTCTACAGAGAGACTGAACTGGATTGCTGAGCGTGCGGTAGACAGTTTGCAGGGTATTGCATGAGCTTCGTGTCAGTCGCTCGCCGCTCTGTCTGAAAACATTATGTAAGCGAACTCTCTATATGTTCTATATGTGTTTTGAAGTTCAACTGATTATCCAACTCTAAACCAAGAAATTTTGTGCTTATGAATTTTATTCTTTCAGGTCTCTTCCATTTAATCTAATATTGTAAGAAAACTGAGCACTATGAAGTTCATCTGTAGACAGATTGAGTGGATTCTCGACATTTTAACGAATAATTTTTTCAGAATACACTTTCTCGAATGACTTTGCCCGAAAACAAATTTCCCGAAAAAATGCCTATTGTGAATAATTCTATAAATATAGGCCTATTAGATCTCTCGTTGAACGTTCAATTGAGAAACCAGATGTGGCTATTGAATAATATTTCTAAATTTTGACGTGTTCCGAACACGATTATCCGATTTTCAGTCCCTTTACCTTCATCTTAAATATCAAAGAGAAGATAGTTACAGCCTAGAAATTTCTTTCATATCTGGGGTTCTCCTGAAACTGTGTTTGCTGTATGGGATTAACTGGTAAATCACTTCGTCTTTGCCTTCTTATAGCTTTCTTCAAATGTTCACATTACGGTAACAGTGTTAAAATACGTGAAGGAAATTCTTGCCATTCATTTCTCAGAATTACTCCAGAATTTAATTCTGAGGTTCGTCTTCCACACGTTTCAGGTTGGCTCTTACAATTTCAGCAACAGTCCCATTTCTATTTGGTGTATGAGAATGTGCAGAGTCCACGTCACCTTTAATACCACTTACTCTTTTATCTTGGCTTACCATATTGGCTCTTGCATTACGATTCCTCTTTTTCAGTTTCTTGCAATCCTAGTAAGTTTTATTTTTCCTTCTATCCCATTTCTATTTTCATAGTAAATGTAACCATTTAATATTAACTTAGGCCTAATGCTTCTTTTTCCGTAGGTTATAATTCTATGTCCGTTTTCCATTTCAACTTTTAGTACTGTGTCACGTTATTTAAAGTTATCAAAATGCAAATTTTGTGAAAAACGTAGAAACATTAAGACGCTGTTCGTGTAATATGTTGCTATAGCCTACAGAATGGGCGGGAAATAACTAGTTATCGAAAAGGTATATAGTCTAATATCTACATTCAATACGGAAATTTATTGTGATCAACTTTATTTGTATATTACTAAATGGGAATACAGATGCATACCTCAAAATTCAACATAGGCACCCGTGGCGTCGATCTATTTCCTCAAGCTGCCAGAAATGAAATCCACAGTTTTCTGCAGAAAGTTGCGTGTAACATTGGTGATAACGCCCCGAATCCATGCTCCCAATATTCCAGTGTGCGAGGTTTCGTCCGGTATACCTTATCTTTTGCCCATCCTCATAAAAAATGGTCACAGGGAGTCAGGTCAAGAATTCTTGTAGGCTATTCGTGAGGTCCGGTCGCCCCAGCCAACGTCCCGGAAACTTCTCCTTCAACCACGTACGCACGACATTTTCAAAGTCCTGCATGAAGATAATGTCGTTGATGTTTCCCCATTCAGATGCCATGGGTCAAATGTAATCTTCAAGCATCCCATGGTAGCATTCCATGTTCATGGTGCCACGCAGGAGATATTATGGCCCGATGACATATGTGGCCGTCATTCCACATCACACTATCATTTTTCGACGAGACTGCATTTTCTCCACCGTGATACCGGGAGCTTGTGTTATAGGAAGCTAATGACCAAAGGTTCGGTTAAGGATGCATGCAGAACTGGCCGTCCTTCCACGTCTCGGTCTGAGGAGAATATGGCGATTGTGCGGGAAATGTTCAATCGTAGCCCTACTAAATCAATATGTCAGGTAGCTCGTGAAAGCAGGCTCACAAGAAACGCGAATTACCTGAAATGTCGCTTTAGTCGAATTACGATTGAACATTTCTCGCCCTATCGCCACATTCTCCTCAGACCGAGACGTGAATGGACGGCCATTTCTTCCTGCATTCTTAAGCGAACCTCTGGTCATTAGCTTCCGAGGATAATTCTTTATTATTTCCGGACGGATTATGGCATTCCTTCCCTTCACCATACGCCACTATCTCTGTACAAATCAAGGGAATTCTATACTTCATAGCGTACAATAACCTGCGCCCGCTCGCGAACAGAGAGGCTATTGGTCATCTTTGCTATTGTTGCGCGTACTTTCTCTCACAACCACCGTCTGTACTATCGACACGCAAAAGTTTAAATCCTATTTAATGATCTATATGTACACACTATTTTCATTATAATTACATCGCTATTAAAAATTCTACAGCCATTTAATAATACCTAGTTACATCACGCACATACTTAGAAACTTAAATATCGGTACTCATTTTTAATAAATGATACAAAGTAGATTCTGGACAACCGATTCGGTAAAATATCCATTCGGGAACTAGATTCGGGAATGTGGGTTCGGGATAACGGATTTGGGACAATGTCTATTCTGCAAAATAGGTCTTCTGGATTTTTGGTTCGGGAAAATGGATTTGGAATTTGGTCGGGAACGGATTCAATGATAACATTAGATTGTACAGCAAACTGAACCTGCTAAATTGCGAATTTATGTAGTATTTTGGAATCAAGAAACTGAGGAGAATGTGGCGATTGTTGGGGAAAGGTTCAATCGTAATTCGGCTAAATCGACATGTCGGGCAGTTCGCGTATCTTGTGAGTCCGCTTTCGTGAGCTGCCTGACATATTTATTTAGCCCTGCTTATTCTGTCCTCAAGTGGTGCTCATTCGGTCATCAAATTTTGTTAATATTACTGTATCTTCTTTGTTATATTGATTGTATTAAGTTATTTTATTTCTATTTCCATTGTTGTAATTATATTCTGTATTCTGTATATTTAAATTTAAATCATAAAAATAAAATACTAACGCACAGGTAAAACACTAAACTCAATGTCAACGTGACATCATGTGCCTTCAGAAATCAATCCTGCCGATATCCTCTCTAGAGAGATAGAACTGACATCAATAGTCCTGGTGGAATAGACTTTGTAGCTAAGTTCGTCTAAATAAAAGTGGCCTTCTGCAGTGAATTCAGTGACTCCAGAGTTACTTGAACAATGCAAGATGACCACATGTTTCATTAAGTCAAATGAGTGTAATGATCATTCGTTTTAAGATTTTCGTCGTTCGATGAACTAATACGTGTCGTAGCGTATATATCAGATTTGCTAGACAAAACTAAAACAGTTCCAAAGAGCCTATCCAATCTACAACAAAATAATGCACTTCATATCAAAGCTGCCCCAAGTCAGCACTAGTGGAATGTTATTTGGAAGACATTAAAGGATATTTTAATTGAAGAAGGCGGTATCAAAGAAATCAAATTGCAAAACCTACACCCGATTTAATAACGAAGTACTCAAGATTGACGGATGCCATGAAAGTGAGTTATCACCCGCGAGTAGTGACATGAAGAAATTTTATCTGAAAAACGTCACCTGACATACTCATAAATTCACAGCTTCCATGGTTACTTCATGCAAACAGTATGATCTTAATATAACTGCCTTACGAATGAAGTATTGGATCCCTAAGTCAAGAGAATTTGTCAGGCAAAAAATTACCAATAATCACATGATATTTTACAGGCTAAAGGTATATATTTCAAAGCATCTAATTAAACAGTTGCCATCATAACTCTTCAGCGAGCCACAGTAGGCTATATTCATAAACGTTGGCGACGTTTATGAAGCATCTCACTTACTTATTTAGAAATAGCTTTTAAGGAATCTGCAGGTTCATTGCCGCCCTCACATAAGCCCGCCTTCGGTCCCTATCCCCTGCAAGATTAATTCAATATTTATCATCATATCCCACCTCCCTCAAATCCATTTTAATATTATCCTTCCATCTACATCTCGGCCTCCCCAAAGGTTTTAAGGAAACTGCAGGTTCATTGCCTCCCTCACATAAGCCAGCCATCGGTCCCTATCCCCTGCAAGATTAATTCAATCTTTATCATCATATCCCACCTCCCTCAAATCCATTTTAATATTATCCTTCCATCTACGTCTCGGCCTCCCCAAAGATTTTATTCCCTCTAACCTCCCAAATTACACTCTATATGCATTTCTAGATTCGCCCATATGTGCTACATGCCCCGCCCATCTCAAACGTCTGGATTTAATGTTCCTAATTATGTCAGGTGAAGAATACAATGCGTGCAGTTCTGAATTGTGTAATTTTCTCCATTCTCCTGTAACTTCATCCCTCTTAGCCCCATATATTTTCCTAAGAACTTTATTCTCAAACGCCCTTAATCTCTCTTTCTCTCTCAAAGTGAGAGTCCAAGTTTGACAACCATACATAACAATCGGTAATATAACTGTATTGTAAAGTCTAACTTTAAGATTTTTTGAAGCTGAATAGATGACAATAGCTTCTCAACTGAATAATAACAGACATTTCCCATATTTATTCTGCTTTTAATTTCCTCAAAAGTGTCATTTATATTTGTTACTGTTGCTCCAAGACATTTGAATTTTTGCACCTCTTCGAAGGATAAATCTCCAATTTTTATATTTCCATTTCATACAATATTGTAGTCACGAGACATAATCATACACTTTGTCATTTCGGGATTTACTTCCAAACCTATCGCTTTACTTGCTTCAAGTAAAATTTCCGTGTTTTTCCTAATCGTTTATGGATTTTCTCTTAACATATACACGTCATCCGCATACAAAAGAAGCTGATGTAACCCGTTCAATTCCAAACCCTGTCTGTTATCCTGAATTTTGCTAATAGCATATTCTAGAGAGAAGTTAAAAAGTAATGGTGATAATGCATCTCCTTACTTTAGCCCGCAGTGAATTGGAAAAGCATTATACAGAAACTGGCTATATGAACTCTGCTGGAAATTTCACTCACACGCATTTTAATTAATTGAACTATTATCTTGGAAATATAAAATTCAGTAAGAATACTCTATAAAACTTCTTTTTTTAACCGAGTCATATGTATTTTTGAACTTTATGAATAATTGATGTACTTACCCTTATATTCCCATTTTTCTCCAATATCTGTCAATCTGGAGGATCTATTATGATTAAATCTTGAATGAATAGGATTACAGTCAGATTGAATTGTTACATGATTTTATCACTTGTTTTTTTGCACTAAGACAGTTTGCATATAATTAGTAAGTGATCTCAGTAGAGAAATTTTCTTAGATGCATGTAAATTTTATCGCAAGGAGAGGGAAAGTAGGACTATTAAACTTGTACCCGTACAGTGATAATTGAAACAACTTTCTCAGATAAAATAAAAATCTAAAAGAGCTCGACCAGTGGATGAATAAGAGGGTGAAAAGGGTAAATCTGTGGACTGACTTGGCTCAGTTGGAGACGGATATATCCCACACTAATATTACAGACACTTCCTCCATTGTAAGAGAGGAATACACTAATCATGAACTGCATTTGAATTCTCGAGACAAGGACTTGCTAATGCGTATCATTGTTGACAGTTTTTAGTGTGATCATAGCAAGTGTAACAATAAAATTTCTGTTGTAATCCATCATAAAGCTTGTCTTTTTTAGGGTAAATAAAAATGTCAAAATAATAACAAAAATGGTGATAATAATAATAATAATAATAATAATAATAATAATAATAATAATAATAATAATAATAATAATAAACCAAATCATCAAATCGTAACGCAAACACCATCATTCAGTGTATTTGATCAGAATACAAGAAGTATAAAAAATAAAACTGATGAACTCCTTGAATCCTTAGATTCCAAACATTCAAATCCGAATGTGCTACGTATTACTGAACACCATATGAAACAACAGAAAATATTGTACCTCTCACCAGTAGCGGCTGGTGGTCAAAATAATGAGTGTGCTACAATCTCTATATTGGCCTACTGTATACACTTATATGTATTTATCTTAATTTGAGACTCGCCTAGTGACGAAATATGAAGTCCATGCGACATTCCTTCCTACTGCAGAACTTGTCAATTATCCTGGAGTTAAACCCCTCCATCTTGGATATCATACTCTTTTCTATTGACAGTATTGCAAGAGCAGTGAGGCGATCCTGGGGCATAGTGTTCCTTAAAAGCGTTTTTATGCGTTTAAAGAAAGAAAGACATCTTTCTCGCTCAGCAGTGGTCATTGTTGTTGTAACCAAAATATTTAACAACTTCGTTACTTCACAGAATGGATCCTGTGAATTGTTGGAGGCTATGTTATGTATTGTAACAATTGAACAGCTCCATCCATATTTCGGAAATCGGGTCTTCCATATAGAATCCCGAGTTGTGTCTTCAACACTCTTTTATTCAGTACAGTATAGCTGTTAACAGCAACTTCAAGTTCGCGTTCAGGAAAATTATGCGAAAATTTGTCAAAAAATTTACTGTTTAACAATTTTGTTGCGTCTAGGTAGGTTAAAGGCTGAAACGATAAGTAGTTTCCCGAATTATACTGCCACATAATTCCTTGGCTTCAATTTTCTAGACTGACTGATTCAGGAGGAACCTCAAAAACCAGGTAGGTGGCAGCAGCGGTCGGACACTTGAGTTAGCAAAAAATTGTACATAGTTCCGAGTTCTTCCACAAACAAGAATTCTTTCGTTACGCTTTACTTTTGTAATCTCCAAGCTGTGTTGTGCTGAAGCAGACTACAGCACTTCCCCGCGTAAAAATAGCCAATCAGAGCAGTGATTTCAGCTTCGCACATGCGCATTAGTTGTCTACATTCTCATATAGAGTTTTGAGTAGCACAACGTACCGCCTGAGGCACCAAAAAGCGAAGAGCGAAGACTAAACACTCTATAACGCGTCATAAACATAACCACGGGAAATTGTCAAATGGCAGATCAAATACTATGGTATTGCAAATACATTATTAGAGCAAAAATTATCATTGTGCTGTAGCACTGTAGCACATAAGGACGGGCCGCCCCTGCCTCTCACTGGATGGATATAAACTAGAAGCTAGTTACCGTAGACAAACTCTTGAGAACGAAGGCGTGAGTTTATTTCTCAGATCTGATCTTAATTTAAAAAATATTGATCTTACACATTTTTGCAAAGACAAGGATTCGGAAATATTTGCTGTTGAATTAGAAACTAATACATATAATTCCATCATAATACAGAAAGTAGATGGATGGATTTATTGAGTAATATTATACATACAGATTTTTATATTATCATAGTTTTCTCTAAAATCCAATGCACGGGTCTTCTGACACGTGCTTTGTACCTAAAACAAGTCCTACTTTGTAGGTTTCACCCCCCCCCACCTATGATTATATCCACTACTCTCCAAAAGAACACACATATTAAAATGTAAATGGCACACAAACCATATTATATAATATATCCTAACCTAAACCAGACATAAAAGTGTATAGTTGGGTAGATACTATTATCCCTTTCTCAGTTCCTGTCACAAACTTCACCAGCTGAAGTTCTAATCTTTCTCGCCTTCAAGAGGAACATTCCAATCTTTTGTTCGTATTCTCTATTCCCCATGACAACAAGGTATGCAGGCGAACTACTATTCTGACTTAACATCGAGGATGGTAGATATTTTCTCCGTACATATTCTAATTCGACACACTAATACAGAAAGATCAAAAGGTCAGGTTAATCGTTAAGGAGATGATTCAGGACCTTATATGCAACAAAAATCCTAATACACTTTTTTCAATATTCATCCCCGTTTCCTAGTTACACGAATATTACGTACCGTATCTATCCGTATTTGATTCTACACCTAATGGATCTGTCTGCTTGAGAGAAGGTATGCTAATTGTTAGTTGCCTAGAGCAGATGCTCAAAATGTCTCCCTCTAGCACGAACACACAGTTCAGGCCGTCTGACTTCTCTTTGCACATTATCGAATCCGTTCTGGGTTATCGCCTTTGCAGTGATGTTAATCTTTGCAACGAGCTCTTCCCTGCTTGTTATTAACTTTTGTTATATTTTCTCCTTCATGCAGCCCCACAGAAAGAAGTCCAATGATTTTAGGCCAGGGGACAGGGCTAGCCAGCCAATGGGACCACCTCTTCCAGTCCATCTACCTGAAAAATGGTGATATAACCATTCGCGTACTGGAAGTCTGAAATGTGTTGGAGCACTGTCTAGTTGATACCACAGTTGCCTGAGCAGCACTGTTCCCAGACCTGAAATAATTGGACTTCTTTCTCTGAAGCTGCATGAAGGAGAAAGTGTACCAAACGGAGATAGCAAGCAGGGAAGAGCTCGTTGCAAAGATTAACACGGCTGCAATGGAGATACACCGGCACGGATTGGATAATGTGCAGCGAGAAGTTGTGTTCGTGCGAGATGGGGACTTTTTGAGCATCTGCTCTAGGAAACTCACAATTAGTCTACCTTCTCTCAAGCAGACAGGTCCATTAGATGAGGAATCAAATGTGTATAGATATGATACGTGATATTTGTGTAACTCGGGAAAGAGGATGAAAATTGAAAAATGTGTATTAGGATTTATTGTTGCAAATAAGGTTCTGAATCACTCCCTTAAGGATTGACCTGACCTTTTGATACACCTTGTATATCTATATAGAAGACGTTCTGGAGACTATGAAAATTGTATTTATTTTTATATAAAAAATACTGGAATACTTACTGAAACTGAAACGTTAATGGATGATTTGCGGAAACATCAATATCGATTATCTAGCAGGAAGCAATAGGAGAGATCAACTAACTTTATTGCTAGCATCTTTCAATTTAATTTACACAGTAAATTTTTCGACCAGAATACAAGGGGTTTCAGCTACTGTAATAGAAAAGATATTGATTGGAAAGGAAAGGATAGCTATAACTGAAACAACCCCTATATATAATGGTCTTTCGGCTCATGATGCTGAACTAGTAATTATAAATGTTAACACATCATAAAAGAAGTTAAAGTGAGATTCAGATTTGTATATACAGGGAATCATAAAATAATCCTGAAACAAATCTCAATAATGAAACATGGGAATCAGCATATAGTCAAAGTGATGTGAACATTAAATTCAACGAGTTTCATAAAATATTTCTAAATATTTTTGAATCTAGTTTTCCTATAAAGTACAAAAATGCAAAAATATCCGACACTAGATGGATTACACAAATATAAAAATCTTACACAAAACCAAGAGTTCATTATATTATACGGAGTAGAATGATACAAACTTAAAACAACACTAAAGAACTTATTCAAAATTATTACAGAAAGTGATGAAAAGACTAAAAAATTGCACTATAATACCAAAATATAAAACTCCAATAACAAAATCGAAAGACTTGCAACATTATTACTTAGAAAGTGTAAAATCAATAAGTAAAGAAAAATACTATATCCTTATATCTAACAATTAAAAACCGTCAGAACCAAATGAAATTGAAAATGTATCTAACAAATATTTTCTTTCAATAACCTACTGATGACCTCAACATCCCCGAAGATAACGTTACTAATAATTTGGACTCTTTAATACAATATTTTTTCATCAAATACCCAAATATTCAATTTCTTTCAACAAACAAAGAAGAAATAATTTCAAGTAGAATACAAATGGTGGGAAGTGACAGGCTCCCACAGGCTCCCCATGTGACGTCATAGGGGGCGTGGCTAGTGACGTCATAGTGGGCGTGGCAAGTGACGTCATGGGCGTGGCTAAAGTATGACGTCATGGAGGGGGTGGGGGCCTTAAATTATGACGTAGGAAAGGGGCGTAACTTAAATTACGTCATAAATGGCAATCTAAGAGTTCAAGGTTAAAGTGTGACGTCATGCACACGTGCAGGTATGCAATTGAAGTTGTGGCATGACATGTTCATACAAGTTTGGGGGGGTGAAATACACAAGTTCATACATGTTTATCTCCTCAATGCAGATGTAATGTGCATATCTGCTATCTGCTATGTGTGCAAATATTATGCTGATTCACATCCGGCGATTGTTCTTGCAGCGTTTTATGTTATACAAGGATGGAGGTAGGGAGTGACTGGCGGTAGGATGGAGGTAGGGAGTGACTTGCGGTAGGGTGGAGGTAGGGGGTTTTATGTGACGTCAGAAGTGGGCATGGTGAACGTCACATGTGGCTTTTCACGAAGGGACGTAACTTAAAAGTGTGACGTCATAAATGGCTATCTGACAAGTTCATACATGTTTGAACATCCCATCTGCTACGTGTGCAAATATTATGCAAGCTCACATCCGGCGAGTGTGTGAATTGCTGAGTAAAGAATTCACTTGTAAATTAATCACATACATTCTTCTTCTTAAGATTCTAATGTAATGGTAATTTAATTGATGGGGAATGGAAAATGGGGGGGGTTGGGTGTTGGAAATTCGCAAGTGTAAATTGGAATGAAGGGCATAAATGGTTGTATTTTAAGCCAATTGCTGATAAAAAAAATTAATATAGCACAATTGTAAATTAAACAGGATGTGTCTGAAGGGGCATAACTTAAAGTGTAACATCATAAATTTGAAATTCACAAATGAAGTTGGTGCGTGATGTAATAATTTGAAATGCACATGTTCATACAAGTTTGTATAGTTAATTATAGGTGGGGGGGGTGAAATACACAAGTTCATACATGTTTGTGTATTTGAAAGTGAGATGCGAATGATAAAATAATCGCTATCTGCTAGGTGTGAAAATATTATGCAAGCTGACATCCGGCGATGCAATTGATGAGCAATGATAAAAAAATATTACACAAATAATGCATGACGCAAATAATATGCAAGCTGTTAATTCACATCCGGCGATTGTTCTCGCAGCGTCTTATGTTACACAAATATTGTATAAGCACTATCTGCTAGGTGTGCAAACATTATGCAAGTTCACATCCGGCGACTATGCAATGGTTGAGTAATGATAAAAAGCATGTTTTCCATTATGTAGCGTGTTATATTACACAAATATTGTATGATGCAAATAATATGCAAGCACATATTTAAGTAATTATTGAAAAGTTGCAATATATTGGACCTATCATACAATATCATTTGAGACGTTCAGAGCAGAAGTAGTGTAGGTAAAAAATGGTATTGATGCTTAAAGTAAACATTCTGTAAAATACAGCACAAAGTAGCAATTAATATTCAATTTAATAATGCACACATAGCAGATAGCTATTAGGCAATACAATATTTGTGTAACAAAAGACGCTGCAAGGACAATCGCCGGATATGAATTAACAGCTTGCATATTATTTGCATCGTGCAATATTTGTGTAATTTTTTTATCATTACTCAGCAATTTCATCGTCGGATGTAAAATTAGCAACCTTGCATAATATTTGCACACATAGCATATAGTGATTATTCACTTGTAATCAATACAATATTTGTGTAACATAAGACGCTGCGAGAACAATCGCCGGATGTCAATTAACAGCTTGCATATTATTTGCATCATGCAATATTTGTGTAATATAACACGTTCCAGGTGTTTCAAAAACATGTTTTTGTCATTACTCAGTAATTGCATCGTCGCCGGAAGTAATTCAGCAAGCTTGCATAATATTTGCACACTTAGCACATAGCGATTATGTATATGTAATAACATTACACAACATATACATCTACATTGATTTATCTGCTACAATTACTGTATTACGAAATAATAATGTCACATTCTGATGAATTTAATGTTGGTAATAATGTATGGCTTAAATTAAATACGCTAAACAAACCACTCAATTTTACTTCAAAATGTATTACATTGGAATAATAATAATAATATGAGAAGAATGTATGTGTTTAATTTACAAGTGTGCTAGATTAATTTTTTTATCAATTACTCAGCAATTGGCTTAAAGTACAACCATTTACGCCATCAATAATTCCCCCATTCCAATTTCAATTAACACTTGAGAATTTCCCTTACCCATTACTATTTATCAATTAAATTATTATTACATTAGATTTTTATCAAATCCCCCCTCCCCATTTCCACACATCAATTACAAATTTATAACATCACACTTTAAGTTACGCCAATATGAACGTATGTATTTCAAATTATAAACAGCCCTCGCCCATTTCCAACTTCAATTACAAATTTATAACGTCACACTTTAATCTTCTTTATGACGAATAATACTAATAATAATAATGAGAAGAAGAAGAAGAAGAAGAATGTATGTGTTTAATTTACAAATGTGCTAGATTATTTTTTTATCATTTACTCACCAATTGGCTTAAAGTACAACCATTTACGGCATCAATAATTCCCCCATTCCAATTTACAGTTCCCATTACTATTTATCAATTCAATTACCAGTATATTAGAATCTTAATATTTTTTATCAAAAAGGAACATGTGCTTCTATCACTGCAGAGACAATAATGTGGAATGCGCCTTTCAAAATGTAAAAGTTCTTCAGTTTTGGTGGACACATCGTCAGAATTTGTATTCATTAATTGAAAATGTATGTGAATAATCATTGTATTGTTTTTATTTTTTACTATATATATATATATATTTTATTTTGTTACTGATTTCATTTACCAACAGCATTTCCAATCCACAATGCACAACATAACACATGGCAGATGGCGATTATCAATACAATATATTTGTATAAAATAACATACCACAGGTGGCCATTATTCAGCACTTGCGTCTTCACCGGATGTGAATTAAGAGCTTGCATATTATTTGCACCATACAATTTTTGTGTAATATAACACGCTACATTATCGAAAACATGCTTTTTATCATTACTCAACCATTGCATAGTCGCCGGATGTGACCTTGCATAATGTTTGCACACCTAGCAGATAGCGCTTATATAATATTTGTGTAACATAAGACGCTGCGAGAACAATCGCCGGATGTGAATTAACAGCTTGCATATTATTTGCATCATGCATTATTTGTGTAATATTTTTTTTTTCATTGCTCAGCAATTGCATCGCCGGATGTCAGCTTGCATAATATTTTCACCCCTAGCAGATAGCGATTATTTTAATATTCGCATCTCACTTTCAAATATAGAAACATGTATGAACTTGTGTATTTCACCCCCCCCACCTATAATTAACTATACAAACTTGTATGAACATGTGCATTTCAAATTATTACATCACGCACCAACTTCATTTGTGAATTTCAAATTTATGATGTTACACTTTAAGTTATGCCCCTTCAGACACATCCTGTTTAATTTACAAGTGTGCTATATTAATTTTTTTTATCAGCAATTGGCTTAAAATACAACCATTTATGCCCTTCATTCCAAATTACACTTGCTAATTTCCAACACCCAACCCCCCCCCCATTTTCCATTCCCCATCAATTAATTTGCCATTACATTAGAATCTTAAGAAGAAGAATGTATGTGTTTAATTTACAAGTGAATTCTTTACTCAGCAATTCACACACTCGCCGGATGTGAGCTTGCATAATATTTGCACACGTAGCAGATGGGATGTTCAAACATGTATGAACTTGTCAGATAGCCATTTATGACGTCACACTTTTAAGTTACGTCCCTTCGTGAAAAGCCACATGTGATGTTCGCCATGCCCACTTCTGACGTCACATAAAACCCCCTACCTCCACCCTACCGCAAGTCACTCCCTACCTCCATCCTACCGCCAGTCACTCCCTACCTCCATCCTTGTATAACATAAAACGCTGCAAGAACAATCGCCGGATGTGAATCAGCATAATATTTGCACACATAGCAGATAGCAGATATGCACATTACATCTGCATTGAGGAGATAAACATGTATGAACTTGTGTATTTCACCCCCCAAACTTGTATGAACATGTCATGCCACAACTTCAATTACATACCTGCACGTGTGCATGACGTCACACTTTAACCTTGAACTCTTAGATTGCCATTTATGACGTAATTTAAGTTACGCCCCTTTCCTACGTCATAATTTAAGGCCCCCACCCCCTCCATGACGTCATACTTTAGCCACGCCCATGACGTCACTTGCCACGCCCACTATGACGTCACTAGCCACGCCCCCTATGACGTCACATGGGGAGCCTGTGGGAGCCTGTCACTTCCCACCATTTGTATTCTACTTGAAATTATTTCTTCTTTGTTTGTTGAAAGAAATTGAATATTTGGGTATTTGTTGAAAAAATATTGTATTAAAGAGTCCAAATTATTAGTAACGTTATCTTCGGGGATGTTGAGATCATCAGTAGGTTATTGAAAGAAAATATTTGTTAGATACATTTTCAATTTCATTTGGTTCTGACGGTTTTTAATTGTTAGATATAAGGATATAGTATTTTTCTTTACTTATTGATTTTACACTTTCTAAGTAATAATGTTGCAAGTCTTTCGATTTTGTTATTGGAGTTTTATATTTTGGTATTATAGTGCAATTTTTTAGTCTTTTCATCACTTTCTGTAATAATTTTGAATAAGTTCTTTAGTGTTGTTTTAAGTTTGTATCATTCTACTCCGTATAATATAATGAACTCTTGGTTTTGTGTAAGATTTTTATATTTGTGTAATCCATCTAGTGTCGGATATTTTTGCATTTTTGTACTTTATAGGAAAACTAGATTCAAAAATATTTAGAAATATTTTATGAAACTCGTTGAATTTAATGTTCACATCACTTTGACTATATGCTGATTCCCATGTTTCATTATTGAGATTTGTTTCAGGATTATTTTATGATTCCCTGTATATACAAATCTGAATCTCACTTTAACTTCTTTTATGATGTGTTAACATTTATAATTACTAGTTCAGCATCATGAGCCGAAAGACCATTATATATAGGGGTTGTTTCAGTTATAGCTATCCTTTCCTTTCCAATCAATATCTTTTCTATTACAGTAGCTGAAACCCCTTGTATTCTGGTCGAAAAATTTACTGTGTAAATTAAATTGAAAGATGCTAGCAATAAAGTTAGTTGATCTCTCCTATTGCTTCCTGCTAGATAATCGATATTGATGTTTCCGCAAATCATCCATTAACGTTTCAGTTTCAGTAAGTATTCCAGTATTTTTTATATAAAAATAAATGCAATTTTCATAGTCTCCAGAATGTCTTCTATATAGATATACAAGGTGTATCAAAAGGTCAGGTCAATCCTTAAGGGAGTGATTCAGAACCTTATTTGCAACAATAAATCCTAATACACATTTTTAAATTTTCATCCTCTTTCCCGAGTTACACAAATATCACGTATCATATCTATACACATTTGATTCCACATCTAATGGACCTGTCTGCTTGAGAGAAGGTAGACTAATTGTGAGTTTCCTAGAGCAGATGCTCAAAAAGTCCCCATCTCGCACGAACACAACTTCTCGCTGCACATTATCCAATCCGTGCCGGTGTATCTCCATTGCAGCCGTGTTAATCTTTGCAACGAGCTCTTCCCTGCTTGCTATCTCCGTTTGGTACACTTTCTCCTTCATGCAGCTTCAGAGAAAGAAGTCCAAGTCTGTCACTCCCCACCATTTGTATTCTACAAATATTAAAAATCTGAATTCGTATAAACTCCTGCGCTTAGAATCAAATAACGAGCGAAATATTAGAATCTAATTCACATATTATACCTAGGCCACTAAGGTGAATATAGGTTAAATAGGGTCTGTCTTCTTGCTTATCAAGTAACGTGTAATCTTAATTATTACATATGTCACATTTATTGATTGGATTACTTTTTTGGCAAATATTTGCCATCATCAGATCAACATAAGTGTCATATTAGACATACTGAATACTGCTTATGAAAATTAAGTAAAATAAATTAATATTCGGACAAGCAAACATGGTTCCTACTTGACTAGATAAATGTTGTATTATAATTAGTCGTGCACTGACTCAACTGTTTACATAATGTTCATATTAGACATAGATAAAATTATAACGTGCAATTACATATATTATTAAATTTTCACGTAGAAGTATTGTGTATGGTACGTAAATTAAACAAGCAGGTTATGAATGTGCTTAATGCTATATAATTATTATGTTTGAAAGTTCTGCTATTGAAGGGTACATCAAGATATCATCCTATGGTATTCCTTTTTATCATAAATGTTGAAATTTGAACGCAGAATGAAACTTGAAATCAAATTGACAGTATGCTATTGATACTTCATGTGGGTAATATTATGTTCCATATGACATAAGTTGAAAACAAGTACATTCAGAGCATATTTTATATAAATAATTACTGTGTTTTTAAAATCATTTTGTTATAATTACAATTACATATTCTAGTAGTTGCCCATGGTATCTAGACGTGAAAATTAAAATAGTGATAAATGTTAAAATCTTGAATAAATATTTAAAATACAGCTGAAGTAGGTACAAATTTGGCTGTCACGTCTCGAAGATCAGTCAGCTGGTTTCGCTGTGAACACGCGAAGTTTGAAGATAAATCACTGTTCAAATTTAGTTATAATGATCTCAAAGAATATAAATGTTAATATGAAACTTACGAGTCGTGTTGGTTGTTAACATGATGTGATCAGGTCGGTTGTTCAGCTGAGACTGGCGTTCGAGATGTGCTCACAGAGTGTAAGCTTATTTTAATGTTTGTCGGGCGGAACCGGAAATGTGGGGGAGGGTGGGGGGACCTGTGTATAAGTTTGCATAGGTTGTTTTTTTTATTAATTTGAACAAATTAAATAAGGGTTTGGTGGTATTGCTTATTTGTTCATTTATAATGGGTGTGCCAGTATTAAATGCTTTAGCAATGAAATATTGTTCTGTTGTGTCAATTAAAGGGGTAACATTAATAATAGTTACTATCTTGAGTGCATCTTTTATGTCTGTTAATTCATGTCCTTCATCAGTAAGGTGTTTTGCAAATTTGGATTTGTTTCGATTGTATTTAAAATCTGTTATGTGTCCGTTGTACCTAATTTTGAAGTTTCGACGTGTCTGGCCTAGGTATATTTTCGAACATTTTTTACATTGTAATTGGTAAATTCCACTATTTCGATATGGGTCGGTGTTATTCATTTTATTTTGGATCGTGTTGTGCAGTTTATTATTGGTGCATGGAGGAATGTGTATATTTTGTTTTTTGAAAAAGTTCTTTAATTTATTCGAAATTTTTCCAAAACATGTCATAGCTTGCCAAGATTTTTTGATCTCTGAACGTACGGGAGAACGTGTAGTGGATTTCCTGACCGATAATTTAGCCTTTCTTTTGTTTATTAATTTTTTGATTACGTGTTTCTCAAAACCATTTTCTATTGCTACATTTAAGATGTATTTATGCTCTTTATTGTAATTTTCATTATTAAGGGAAGTTGAAAGCATTCGGTCTATCAAGTATCTAAATTTCCTTAATTATTTATATAAAACATGCTCTGAATGTACTTGTTTTCAACTTATGTCATATGGAACATAATATTACCCACATGAAGTATCAATAGGATACTGTCAATTTGGTTTCAAGTTTCATTCTGTGTTCAAATTTCAACATTTATGATAAAAAGAAATACCATAGGGTGATATCTTGATGTACCCTTCAATAGCAGAACTTTCCAACATAATAATTATGTAGCATTAAGCACATTCATAACCTTCTTGTTTAATTTACGTACCATACACAATACTTCTACGTGAAAATTTAATAACATATCTAATTGCACGTTGTAATTTTATCTGTGTCTAATATGAACATTATGTAAACAGTTGAGTCAGTGCACGACTAATTATAATATAACATCTATCTAGTCAAGTAGGAACCATGTTTGCTTGTCCGAATATTAATTCATTCTACTTAATTTTCGAAAGCAGTGTTCTGTATGTCTAATATGACACTTATGTTGATCTGATGATGGCAAATAATTGCCGAAAACGTTAATGCAATCAGTAAATGTGACATAGTTAATAAGTAAGACTACACATTACTTGAGAAGCAAGAAGACGGACCCTATTTAACCTATATCCACCTAATTTAATTTCTTATCGGTCTATGCCCTTTTCAAGATGAAAATATCCTAGGCCACTAAGTTATTTATGTAACTATTCAATGTTCAAAGGTATATTCACTGAGAGATAAAATATTGAGTGTTAATTCCGGTCTTCAAAAAAAAGAACAAACAATGTCTCCAAAAAATCAGAGATCCATATCACTTCTACCAGTTTCCTCCAAAGTATTTGAAAAAGTAATGAATAAAATATTATAGGAGTGTCATCATCTTGAAAGGTATATTTTAATTCCAGAACGGTTTGTATTTAGTGAAAAAATACACGGAAAATGCAACATTTAATTTAACTGACAAAATTGTGAGGCAACTAATAAAAAATCCAAAGTTGGGCGGGATTTTTTGTGATTTATCGAAGATATTTCACTGTACAAATCGTAAAAAGCTGCCAGACAAATTAGATTATTGTGGAATTAAAGGCGTTGCAAACCAGTGGTTTGACTCATATCTCATAAATGGGAACAGAAATTCGAAATCAGTACTACTAAGAAATCTGCCTCGACTTGGGGAACTATTAGCAACGGAATTGCACATGCATAAATTTTAGGTCTTCTACTTTTTCTAGTGTTCATAAAATAAATGATCTTGCTCCCTTAATGAAAGAAGTAGGTCATCTCATAGTATTTGCAGATGATACAAGTATAATAATTACAGCGAACAACTCCAACACATTCCAAACTTTAGCAGAGGAAATTCTCCTCAAAATATGTCATTGGTACTCTGTCAACAAATTAGTCTTAAATTGTAACAAAACTGACATAATACAATTTAAATTCTGCCCAAATTTAACCTCGTAAATTTAAAGTGCAATAATTAACAACAGGTCCTTCATAGAAGCAACAACAACGTAATATCTTGGCTTACAAATCGACAACATGTAAAACTGAAAAAGTCGTATGAAAGAAATTACCACTAAAATAATTCAGCATGTTTTGCTATTAGATCTATTCAAGAGATAGTAAATATGAATACATTAAAAACAATAAAATTTGCATACTTCCACCGGCAATGAGTTTTGAAATAATATTCTGGGGGAAATTCTGTAGATTAGCAGTATATTTCTACTACAAAAAGAGTAATTAGAGTAATAGTAGGTGTAAAATCTAGGAAGTTTATAGGACCATGTTCAAACACTACAAATAATGTTCATAGCTTATCAGTATATTTTTACTTTAATAAACGTACACGTATGTAACTTTGTAACTAATTCAACAGTTGGTAACATACATATTCGTAAAAAATGACTTTCATACAACATCTGCAAATCTGTCATGCTTTTGAAAAGGAGTGTGTTATATGGCAGTAAAAAGTTATAATAGCTTCAGTATGGATATAAAGAATGAAACTCAAAACAAAATATGATTTAGAGCCAAATTAAGGAAGTATCTAATTTCTCACACCTTTTATACTGCAGGTGAATTTATTACATTCAACAATTTCTGTCTTTTATTAAGTAGGAATATTGATAATGACTCCCTATGTTGAATTGGTATATTGTAAAACTCTTCTGTATATTATATTTCAACTAACCTGTCACTATAATTAAGACTTTGTAGTACTATTATGATTCTTTTTTTTTTTTTTTACATTTTCCATATTCTAACTGTGAAGCGATGTACGAATACCATGGAATGTAAATAAATGCGATACAATACAACATTACGTACAATAAAATTTCACCAGAAGAAAATCCTTCTCTTGGCATCCCACCGGATTAATCGCACTTTGGAAATATCTAGGAAGCGGTAATCCAATTCGTGAAATATCTTTTAACAAGAGTAGCTGGCAATGCAAATTTTAATTTTGAAGCATTTACTACTTTTTAATACCAAATTGAAGCTTGCCTAAATTCTAAACCAATCACCAATTTTTCCTATAATTCTCACCATCCATCATATCTGAGTCCTGGACATTTACTCGTCGGTGAGTCTCTATTGGCTATTCCCAAAGTTTATATCACTAAATCGATTGTCGAGATGGCAACGTCTATAACAGATGGTCCATTGCGTATCTGAGCAGTGTACAGCAGAAATCCATGCGGAAATCACTTCATGGATTGTCTTCCATGCTAAGCTTAATAAAGACTGTATCTGAAGGAGAAGATGGACTGATTACAGTAGCTAAAGTGCGCAATGATGAAAAACATTCAAAAGATAAATTCACTATTTTATTTTCGTTACCATTTAATGATCAAGTCATTGACAATAACTCTGAACTTCAAATTTTACGATTACTTTATTTGTTAAATGGAATCTTTTAATGTGGATAAAATGTTACTTATGATGTTATATGTGATATAAGTAGGAAAGTTTTATATGTTGTAATAATATAATGTAGTCATTACTGAAGTTGGTGTTAAGATACAGCTTCCTTCTCCCAGGTATGTTATTGAAGAACACAGGTTCTGCGTTGTGAAAATGTGAAGTTGTGAAGTGTAGAATGTACAAAAAAATGTATTAAGTATTCGTGTGTGTAATAAGGTAAAAAAGTAAAGTAATGTTATAAAGTTTATTAAAATCCAGAAACAGAAATAATTAATGTAGGGGTATAATTGATAGAGCATTGCAAGGTAAAGTAAATATTACCAGAAATCTGCTACTGTCTCTGTCCAGTACAAAATATACAGTACTTCAATCCGCCGGAATTTGAAACTCTAATGAAAATAACATTGAAAAATTATAATAATATGTATGCTGTATGAGTTCCTAGAAATAATTGCTCGCAGAGGATAAAGAGGTACTGTACTGGGCGAAAACAAAAGGGTCAATAATTTGTATTGGACCAGAACTCATTATCGCTATTACTATAATTATTGCTGGACTCACTGAAAACATTTATCTTGAGAAAATGAAATTGAGTGCAGGTAGAAGTGAAACATAATTAATTTATCAGCGAGAATTAATACCCAGACTTCAGTCAATCTCTCCTTCTATCAAGTACAAGTGAATCTGTCATTTTCTCCTGAAGAGACTTTTAATCTTGATTAACACTGATGATCTTACGCGTATGCAACGTGAGAAGGAAGGGCAAACCTCTTCATATATCTTGCACTAGTTTCCTGAAGTCTACAAAGTACATATTTATTATTTTGTAACTATTTCTTCGGTCCTGAAGATTATACAAAATTAATTGTGTCAAATTATTCAAGTTTATAATTTAAAACCACTGGTTGTTGAAATTATTTTATATATCCTTTTATCATCACTTCTGTAGACTGTGAAATTAGAATTAACAGACCTAAATGTTATAAGACCATTCCAAATTCAGCCTAGAACATGAAAGAAAGAATAACTAGAAGCAATGAAATTAAAGTAAACTTAATTTGGAAATAAAATACAAAAAAAAAAAGTACACTGGTGGACAAAAAATTTGGGACACTTGAATTTTACTTTGTATTTAATATGTCACCATTATGTTTTCAATGGTGATTAATGTAATTATACGATTATAAACGTACCATAGATTGAAGACGAAAATGATTATGGCTTCATACCACTAACAATTACCAACAATAACTTCACAATCTAGATTTGAACAAAATTTTGCGTATGCAGAGTGTGACAACAATGGGCATAATTGTTGGTAATTGTTGGTGTTATGAAGTCATGTTCATTTTCTTTTTTTCTATAGTAAGATTATAATCTTATTAATCACTATTTAAACATATTCCTGACCTATTAAATAAATTTACAACATTTTTTGTCCGTCATTGTATATCAATTCTCGCAAAAAAAAAAAAAAAAACTTCTGTACTGAACTCATTGACTATCAATTTATAACATTGCAAATTACCTTAGTCCTATTTAGCTCATAACATAGAGATTGAGTCTTCTGTCCTAATACCTCGAGTTCGAAATTGGGAGATGAGAAATTAGAACCCTCAGTAACGATAACAGTTGCACCATGGGGTTTGTGAGAATTATTCCCATTTTGTCGAATACACCCCGAACTCCTGCTCAACATAATTACAGCACGTAATTAAGCCCCTTTGAGACGGATATGAAGGAAGACGCGAATGAAAGAGAAACATCGCAACCCTATCTCAAGGGTACACAAGAAGACTACGTTCATTTTCAAAACTCCATTATCCAGTCTTGATGCTATTCGAAATGTTGTTGGTATGCAAATTATTCTCTAGAGACGGAAAAACTTCTCCCATGCTGGTTACTATCCTGAACAGAATTCATGTCGATATAAGAAATCCCAGTGCTTCATTATTACACAAACTAGAAACTTAATATCCGGAAAATTTGATTTAATATTCAGCTTTCACATATATTTGTTACATTACAGCCTTCAAGCCTATTACTGTACTTGTACTTCAATCCCTCACCTGTCATATCTACTTCATCATCACTATAAGCTATCATACTAAGCTTTAAAAGAACTTAAATCTAGCCTCAAGCTTATTACCGTACTTATACTTCAATCACTCACCTGTCATATCTACTTCATCATCACTATAAGTCATCATATTAAGCTTAAAAAACTTAAATCTAGCATGAATTTCGCAGGCACTATTATAATTATCTTCCGCCATATATTTCTCCTCATCCTCATCAATTACTTATAAGGAAAACAACAATAATATTTTTTTCACAAAAGTAAAATAACATGAAGACAACAAAAATCAATATCACTACAATTAAATCAAAAGACTTTACTCGGTATGTTGTTTCAGATGATTGTCTTCACATATGTTTCATACTAGCCATACCCGTGCGCTTCGCTGCACTTGTTATAAATAAATATCATTGACTTAACTCTGTTATAGCCTATTTCCAAATACACCTTTGTTATTTTTAGTGAATAATTAATTTATTTTCAGTTATAAATCGTTTGCTTCTGAATTACTTTCAAGGTTGTATTGAGAACTATCAATGTAACTGTTATTACCATGCATTAGTTTCTGGAGTTGTTCAATTAATTCTAATTTTAAGCTTGGTAATATGTTAGACCTAACAGCGTCTGAAATAGAATATAATTGTAAGAACTGAAGATTGTTTCTCTCGGCTGGAAGAAGGCTTTGTCACCAACGATACCATTTGAAATAAGGTGTTGTACTGCCCGAAATTATTTAAAACGTGTGTTGATGAAGGATGTACTACTATAAATAGCTATCTAAGTTTGTAATTGGTTGTGGGCTCTTGAATCTCAGAGAGAAAAACTTTTCCAGCAGCGCAACGTATTCAAGACTAATTTACAAACATGTTAAACGAATTATTCTTGTATTCTTGTATTCTTCCCTAGACCAAATAGTCGCATTTTAATTATGTAATTACTTCATAGTTTCATCTGGTATTGTGTGACGTTATGACTGAGATACCTATGTTGTTAATTGTTTTTATTGTAAGAATCGGCCATAACTGACCGAGCCTATGAATGACTGAGAGCCATAGTGAGCTAAGTGCCATTTTCATGAAACTGAGAAAAACTGAGATAAAGTTAAATACATAAAATAATAATTCATTGAATGCATGTTAAGAAGTAATTAATTTAATATATAAAAAGTTATTGATGAAATTATATACATGACATAAAAGAAAAAACGTACATTTTGCCTTAATTATAACATCATGAAATTAAACGTATTTCAGAGTCTTGCAGTTAGCCTACTACGGCATTACTTTTATCTTGTCTAAACAAAAATGTGCTAGTGGGCCATTTCCAAAAGCTGTCTCAGTGCCTACTTTTCCATTTCTAAATTTTGGAAAATCTGCTTGTAGCTCATTTAGAGAATAACAAAATTTAATTTTGCAAATTAAGCTTTCAGGAATAACTCCCTGTAAAGTTAATTTGAACAATTTTTCCTCGAAATTGTTCAAAATTTAATTTTCATTGGTTCAGCTGATTCCCACCTGACACATTTATTTTTCATCCATTTGAACTTGTTACCATCTGTTGTGTCTTTGCACACCTAAAAATTTCATTTTTC
Source organism: Periplaneta americana (assembly GCF_040183065.1). NCBI lineage: Eukaryota > Metazoa > Arthropoda > Insecta > Blattodea > Blattidae > Periplaneta > Periplaneta americana. Next base: position 100,695,768 of record NC_091123.1, read on the forward strand.
AATATCTTTGACATTAAGGAAGTTTGACTGTTCCATTTTCTTCACAATAAAACCTTTTTTTCTCCTATACTATTGTATTAACACACATAACCGTCTGCGATAAAGAGATTTTGGCTTTGCGTTTAGCTGACTCAATAGTGCTGAAGTCCCTGTCATTACGGAGGATAGAATGCCCAAATTCTATAAATTTATGGTCTATTTCTTACTCTGTGAATGATGGAGAATGAAGGCTCAAAATGAAGCTAAGTACTGGATACTATTTTGTCCTCCACACGTTATTTGAATATATTTGTGGTTTGCTCCAGTATTTACAGTTTTAAGGTATGACAATAGATATGATCCCACTTCACGTGCCTCCCTCTGAGCAGTGTTTTCTCTCCACAAATGGCACAACATTATGTTCACAGTTATGCACTCCCACGTTTTCTATGCAAATTAAGGAACATCGTTTTGCATACTCGGATATTAGTGTCATCGTAAAAATAATAATTAATATTTACAACAAGTATACATTGGCTACATTTATAGAGAAAACAATTTAAACTTTTTTTCCTGGTCCAAAAGTTCGCCTTCTTTTCAAATATAATATCCTAAATTGAATGAAAATTAATTTATTAAATAATTTCTTGTTTCATTTAATTACATATTAATATGCACATAGTCTGCTCTAACGATGTTAGGTAAAATTGTACAGTACACCGCTAGATTAATGAAATTTTAATAGCTCAGAAATAAGATTTTCATATTAAAAGATACAATTAATTATTTAAATAGGTACCTACCTTGTTCATGAATATACTGGAAATATTATTTTTGAAGATATGGTACGTACTTTTCACTTAATAATAATACACCCGTGAATGCTCTTCACGACTACCTCCTACATCAGCAGATCCTCTGTGCCTCTTTATTTTCATTATATGAACCATTCCTGCAATATCTGCATTTGCTGATCAAAATTACTTATTGACAAGAATGTATCATGCACATGTGTGCTCGATCATTTTCATTATCCAAGCGTTCAACATAACATAATCCACATTTGCAGTCTTTGTCAGTACACTTTCGCTGACACAGGATTTCTACTTTCATTTACATAGGGTAACCAAGGGTAAATGGGTTCAAAAAGTAACAAATCCTTAATTTTATTATTAATTTCATAATATTTTACACTCATAACATATGATTAGTTACAGCCACATGTAAGTACTACTTCCCAAAAATTTTTCGTTTTTACTCTAAACTAACTGTCTGTACATGAACTGAAATATTTCACTGCAGTGACCCTTTTTACCCTTCTGTATAAGGATAAATGGGGTCAGTGTTTAGATCAAATAGGATCACAATTTTTCCCTCTATATACCTGCCCAGAACGTTAAAATCAATATTGAATTGGTTTAATTAACACTTTACACCTTCCACAAACAAACACTGTTTCCTCTTTTGCACCAACGAACTGTGTTACAGTACAGTCCAAAACCACATGCGTACATGTGTACGGTTTCAAAATTCTAGACACAAGTTCATTTTCTTGTTTTGGAGTAAACGTAGTTTGACGGCCTTTACTTTTCAAGTGGTTGTCCTGGCCACTTTGAAGACCTCGTTGCAGATATGAATGAGGAACTCCTAACAACTCAGCAGCATGACGTTGGCTTCTTCCCTCGCGAAATACTTTAATAGCCTTGTGCATTTCGTTCTCAGTCCACGAATTTGACGTTTTCCTCTTACATTTAACCATCTGTCACAAAGAGTTGAAAATAAGTACTTAATTTGAGTGGACTGATTTGAAACATGTTGACCCTATTTGTCCGATATACTGAGCCTATTTAACCCAAATTTAAACTTTTTTTGCGCTAGAGGTTCGTAGCACTGAATACTGCTTCGACGAAGGCGTTAATAGCCGTAATTTCTTCGAGAAAGCTTAAACTTAATATTGAAATTTGATCGCACAAATTCTCTACAGTAGTTGTTGTAAAATAATAAAGGAACCGTAAAGCATTATTTAAAATGTATAAAATACTCTTAACTCACCTTTATATTCTCTCTATTCTTTTATTGTCAACACAAAGAATACACATACCAGCTAGCATCAATGATTCTCAACGTGTACAGGAAGTTCTCTTCCTGACCAATATATGGTAGCACTTGCTCGAACTGGTTTACGCTTGAATATGGAGACAGGGTTTTGAAATTGACCCGATTTAGACTGAGTTACCTATTGACCAATATTTATTTTCCTTTTTCGTACATTCTTTTCCCATTCATTAAAGTTTTCCACACGCTTCCTAGATTTCATCTTAGTAGAGCTACTTTATTCCACTTCGTTTTTCGTGTTCTACATCAAGTTACGTGGCAAAAAGCAGCAACTTTCATTAGACTTTGGATATGGCCCATTCTGCTTCTGAAAAGAACTAGCATTTGCTTGAGAGAGTATTTCGGTTGCGTTAATTATTTCATAACGTGAGGGATTTGGACCAAATGACGTTATCTGCTGAGTACGTGAGTCAGCAGACCATCAAAAGATGAGATAAGCTTCAAAACTCTGAAATTGGATTTTGCCCACTATGGCTCTCAGCCCTTCATATAAGATCTCGCACTTAAAGGGATGAATTCGGGATTTGAGATGGTCTACAAGCCACAAGTCATGCTAAAGATGTTTTATTGTTAATTATTCAATATGGAGTATTGTGTACACATTACCGTAGTTCACTCAAATACGTAATTAAGCAATAAAAATATGTAGTGCTATGTAACTCAAGAATTAATACTGTCCACACCTGTGGAGTAACAGTCAGCGCGTCTGGCCGCGAAACCAGGTGGTCCGGGTTCGAATCCCGGTCGGGGCAAGTTACCTGGTTGAGGTTTTTTCCGGGGTTTTTCCTCAACGCAATACGAAAAAATGCTGGGTAACTTTCGATGCTGGACCCCTGACTCATTTCACCGCCATTATCACCTTCATTTCATTCAGACGCTAAATAACCTAAATGTTGACACAGCGTCGTAAAATAACCCAATAAGAAATTAATACTTAATATGTGTCGCGTGAATATTTGTAAAGTTATTCCATCTCTGACTTTCATTCTTCCATAAAAAAAACGTAACGCAAATCAGTCATAAAATTTCAGTACAGTACTTTCAAATAGTATTAAATTTAACTACAGTCTTCCATAAAAAAACGTAACGCAAATCAGACATAAAATTTCAGTACAGTACCTTCAAATAGCATTAAATTTAACTACAGTACATATTTCTAGTTATTAGTTTCGACAGTATATAAAATTTTCTGTGCGTAATTTTCTGTTCAGTGTTACTTTATATGCATTTGTGCCCAGTCCTCGAATCACTCATGAGCTTCTGTAGTGACATAAAAAGCCTATCTAAAGGAACTACACTTTCCAATGATAAAAGAATTATTCAAGTCTATTAAATAGTATCCTGAGATTGTCTCTCATATTAGCACACAAACACTCTCTCTTTGTAATAATATTTAGTATATTCTAATACATACGAATATCATCGCTATAAAAAAGGTTGTTAAATGAAATATTAATTCAATTGCTGTTCAAGGCCGCCTTAAATTAATGCAGAGTCATTTGGATTGTCTTTATCACTCTATATTAATCTGAGGAGGCAATGATATAAAAACATTGTTATTTTAAAACAGATATATGTCGCCATATGGTAATGCAGAATTCCTGCACCGAAATATCATTATGTACTTCGGTACATCATAGTAATGTCAGTCCTATCAACATTTTGCATAGAATAAAACTTATCGGAAATCGTTTTTAATGAAACTTTTGTTATGTAATATTTCTCATAAGAATCAATAATAAGGGAGATATTTCGATTTATTTAATTCAGGCCCCCTTATAACCCCCCTTCTTAAATAAAGTATTTTGAATGACATATAGCCTAACATCTAAGTTAGAACGAACTTCATTTATATTCCAATTTTCATATAGATCGGTTTAGCCATTATCGTCTGAAAAGGTAAGAAACATAGAGACCGACAGACGACACACAAAATAAAAATTTCGAAAAAAGTTATTTTCGGTCTCAGGATGGTTACTTATAGAATCATATCAACATCAATTATTTTTCGAAAAGCGAAAATTACCAGAAAAAATCTGGTTACACATTTATTATTAGTATAGATAGAATAAAAGGCAACAGTGAGAGTCTATTTTGTCAATAATCTATAATAGAAAACTGAACATAAAAAGGGCTGTAAACACCAGAGAGACAGACCGTAGAAAACAAAGCGTTCTTTTCCAATTAGTAGTGTATTATATTTATTTACATTCCATGGTATTCGCTCATCGCTTCACAACTAGAATATGGAACATGTAATAATATCTTAATAATATTACAGTCTAGATTAAATATATACAGAAGAGTTTTACAATAGCCTACTAAAATACAAGGGGCTAGTATAGATACTCAACACAAGACACTAGTTTGTATGCAGCATACTTGAATGTCATAAATTCGCCTACAAAATAGAAGGCGTGAGAAATGAGAGATTTCTTTAATTTGATTCTAAATAATCCAATCGGTTAATAAACTGGAAAAATGTCGCATGAATCAATGATTAAATACTTAAATACGAAAAAAAGTGTCAAGCTTTTTCTAAAAAAGATTAGAATGTCCCCGTCGTGCAGTAGTTTAGCGAAATTATCTTCCTGTCAAGGTTTGGAAAGTGTCATAAGCATGTACTATATAAACTCTGCTAATTGTTTTCTTGCAGTTAATGCCCGAAACTCAACGACGGGGATGTCTCTAGGGCGACCAGACGTCCTCGATTTCCGAGGACAGTCCCTGGTTTTGAGTTGCTGTCCCCGGGAAGCAAATGTCCCCGTTTTGCCCCCGGGAATTTAATTTTCTCTGAATAAAATTTTACACAAATATATAAGGAACGTGATGGAACTGCTGCGATTCAAGCACATTTCTGAACGCTTCTCAGCATCAGACAGAAGAACCTGCGAGCACAGTATGAGATATTATGCACTCTTTGAGAAGAACATATCATCTTAGCATCTTAGCATTCGCGTTGCGTGGAATCATTAGAACTGCAGCAGCGTCCATTTGTAAGTAGTTCAAAAATGAGAAATTTTGTGACAAACCAACGGGTGAAAAGTGGTATGATATTTTTCAACATTTCAAGAAAAAATTAATTCCGTTTGGAAATCTTCTGAATATAGTGTCATTAATCATGTGTCTTCCAGTCAGTAATTCATCAGTTGAAAGACTTTTCTCCACAGTGAACTGAACCTGGACTGATTAAAAATCAGATAAAAAATTTGAAGCAATTAAAGCTTTGTTAGGTCTACAAGTGGAAAGAAAACTTTCATTCCTCATTAGAAGAACTTAGTGTGAAGCTGTATAGGAATGAACAGATCCTAACAAAGATACAGTCTTCAGACAAGTACTTGTAAAATGTGTGTTTCAGAATTCAGTGTAGACAATAGGCCTATCACGTGGAAAACTTCCATGCATCCATCAGTACTGAAATTGAATTCTTAGTAACTATAATTATACAGGAGTTACTTATGTTTATGCATTTAATTCAAACCTTAACGATACTCTGTAAATTTAATGTGCAAAGTTCTATCGTTGTAGCTACTGTTTCAGTTCTGTTCAATCACACTATAGAACAAATAGGGCCTAAAGTGTTTTTTTCTCATTTCTGTAAGATCGTAAATCATTTGAGATAGAAATGCTGGAGGTCTTAGCCCGATTACAAACTAACAATTATGTATTTCGTTTTCTTGTGTTAATGAAATATCTGAAGATTTTTAAGTGCCCTAGTGGTTTTGCTTGGGTTCGAAAACTCATTCTGTTGTTCCACATGCCAACATACTACTCCTGTTAATGCCGAAGATATTGTCTATTGGCGTTTATTTCGATGTGGGTTGATACTTGACAATGTTATTCTGCAGCACATTCATGGAAACTACCTGGCCCAAAGAAGGAAACGAGTCTCCTTCATTGGGCCGATGATGTTTATTTTTGAATAATTTCAAGGGAAAAATTGTTCCGGGGCCGGGTATCGATCCCGGGACCTCTGGTTGAACGTACCAGCGCTCTCCCAACTGAGCTACCCGTGAACTCCACCCGACACCGTCTCAACTTTTCCCTTCAAAACCACACAACTCGCGTGGGCTGATGAAACGCCAGATACCCACATCGAGTGCACACAAACTCTGTGTGACTTGGAATTGTGGTTTTCTGTCAACGTACACAGTGACGTATATATTATCTAGATTTGCATAATATATACGTCACTGTGCACGTTAACAGAAAACCACAATTCCAAGTCACACAGAGTTTGTGTGCACTCGATGTGGGTCTCTGGCGTTTCATCAGCCCACGCGAGTTGTGTGGATATAAAGGGAAAAGTTGAGACCATGTCGGGTGGAGTTCACGGGTAGCTCAGTTGGGAGAGCGCTGGTACGTTCAACCAGAGGTCCCGGGATCGATACCCGGCCCCGGAACAATTTTTCCCTTGAAATTATTCAAATCTGCTTTACAGAGAGCTTCACCTGAAAGACTAGATTTGTATGTTTATTTTTATTTTCCAAATATTTCATTCACATCGGCTACTTACGACTTCTATTTGTAGCGTCGTCAAATAGAGAAGACAATATTTAAGTTTGCTTAAAAAAGGAAATAAATATTACTTTATCCGAGGATATTATATAAGACATCTTTTTAATGGCCCATTGATAGCAACCTTACCCTCCGTCATCTGAAGACAGGGCAATTGCTCCAGCTCCATTGCTGACTGATTTTCGTACTTTTGGAACTGAATTTCATTGGATTTCACTTCGAATTATACAAAAATCTAATTACAGACGATTTTTTTTAACATTGCGTTGCATAAGAATGACAAGGTACTGCGCTAGAAATTCCAATTATTCACGATTTCAAATTAAAATGTTCGAATTGAACAAGTTCGATATATATTTTTATCTTATCTCAGTTTAACCCTCGAATAATATCGTCATTCAGTAGCACTGTATTGCTATTTGATACATAAAAATTACGCACTAGGAGAAAAGATTATTTTAGGTCTCTATATTCGTTTCGAATATAAATGATATTCGGGAGGAAATTAAACTCAGAATAAATATGGGAAATGTGTGTTATTATTCGGTAGAGAAGCTTTTGTCATCTAGTCTGCCGTCAAAAAATCTGAAAGTTGGAATTTATGAAATAGTTATATTACCGGTTGTTCTCTATGGTTGTGAAACTGGGACTCCCACGTTGAGAGAGAAACAGAGATTAAGGGTGTTTGAGGATAAGGTTCTTAGGAAAATATTTGGGGCTAAGAGGGGTGAAGTTACAGGAGAATGGCCAAGACGTAGATGGGGGGATAATATTAAAATGAATTTGAGGGAGAAATGATGATAGAGAGTGGATTAATCTTGCACAGGATAGATACAGATGTCGGGCTTATGTGAGAGCGGCAATGAACCTTCGGGTTCCTTAAAAGCCATTTATAGGTAAGTAAGTATGTAAGTATGTACGTAAGTAAGTAAGTAAGCAAGCGAGTAAGTAATTTACGTAAGTAAGTAAGGGTGACATCAAACACCGCACCATACGCGAAGCAGAAATTATTCACGAGTATAAATCACTGCTTAAGATTAGAGGAAATCAATCGATCTCCTTAATATTATCTAACTACACTAAATTAATTTTTATTGCTTGGATATTATTATGAATGTTTGTTAATTTCATTTGTTATTACATATTACTATTTTTCATTACACACCTAATGAATTTTCAGATTAGTTTAATACCTTAACTTAAAATAGTCATATACAATTCTTAACGTTCTATCACACCAACGTACAGATTATTACTTTCATTTACTTTTTTTTCAATTGACAACATTAACGCCTTCAGCCAAGAAATAATTCCGACTGGTTCTTCAGTACAAAGAAAAGATAGAAAAGTAGATCAGGTCCTGCTAACCTCCCTAACAGCCACATAAAGCTCACAGCTGACCGCATTTGCAATGTTAATGACCTGCAAACTTCGAAGTGCTATGGAGTGTCAACCTTCTTAAAAGAATATGGCCTTCAGATCCAAAACTGTTATAAATAGCACACGTTAATGCACAGAGTCTCTGATGTAACTTTGACGAATTCTACAATATCCCATTAATTTACTTTGTATTCTGAACTCTAAAACATAGCTCAAACCATGTTTATCCTTCTCACATTTCAATATAGATGGGTGATTCGAAATGACAGCACAGGTAAGAAGGGCGGAGGAGTGGCAGCATATGTCAAACTCATCTCCAGCCTAAACTAATCGATTTTCCCCCCAGTGAATATAATACCCGTCCTGAGTTTATATTCATTGAAATCGCTGTCTAGTTTCAGAAATATTTACTTTTAGGAATGTCTGCTTTGTTGCATATAAAGTCCACTAAAATTGTTCATCTAGATGAAATAGAAACTCATTTAACGAATCAGGTGCCTTAAGATAGCAATGGACGATCTTAATATTTATGTATTCGTTATTTTATTATTTGTTACCAGCGACACAAGAATTGAAAACAAAGTTTCAGGCCTTAGACATTACTCTTCTTTCCACTCGATTCCACACACCATATAGCTACACATGAAACATTAATTCACATAATTATTGCAATCGCACATTCACGGTCAGATTTCTGTCCCTGGACATCACATGATTTAATCGATAATGTATACTCCTTAGACTGTCCTAAAATAAAATCTATAATAATGAGCTATAAATATTCAAAAAGCATTTAAATCACAAAACTGACGTGTAAAGCTTTGGAATTACCATGGCATAAAATTTGGACTAAACAATCAATTGAAGAAAAAATCGAAATGCTTAATGACTTCATAATACAACTGTACGAAACATGCAACCCTGAAAACGAAACGAGTGACGTGGACGACGCAAGATATTCAGAGTCTTATGGTGGAAAATACTCCGCGTACCTGAAACTTAAAGAAATAGAAATGACGAAAACCAGCAGACTTACAAGACTCTTAGAAATTCGTCATTAGCCGAAAATCTTGAACAAGTCATCGTACGACTTCTTTCCGAAAACTTCACTACACCTTTCACTCCTAATAACTACAGACCAATCGACATTCCCTCCGCCATATCTAAGGATCCAGAACGAATAACTTAGTTAATAAACAATATTCAATTATTGATAAGCTATGTCAGCGTTTCTGATGTATTGGATCTTTATCAATCTGGTTTGAGATCGTGACACTTAAGCATGCGAGATGCGAGGTGCAAGGCCCGCGTTGCACAAATCCGGACAACACGAGAGCCAGTGAGTGGTTTCTATAGTTGCGAGGTGCGCACTTATAGAAACCACTCACTATCTCTTGTGTAGACCGGATTTCTTCGAGGCGGGCCTCGCACCTCTCACGTCGCATGCGTGGTTCAGAAAAACCAAAGCTTAACTGCACTACTTAACATGACAGAATATTCATGGTGCCATGGACAATAGCCTATTGGCTGTATTTGCTTTTCTTGCCTATAGTAAGCCTTCGACTGTGTGAACATGATAATCTATTAGCAAAGCTACGTACTTTAAATTTCTCATAAGCCAAAGCTTAGCTCAGTCGACTAAGGCGCTTGCCTGCCAAATTGGACTTGCGTTCGGGCGCGTGTTCCATTCGCGCTTGGGCTAATTATCTGGTTGAGTTTTTTCTGAAGTTTACTCTTACCGTAAGGCGAATGTCAAGTAATCTATGGCGAATCATCGATCTCATCTCGCTGTCACCAATCTCATCGACGCTAAATAATCTCATAGTTGATACAGCCCGTTAAATAACCAAGTAAAGAAAAACATTCCAGACAGCTGCATCTATTGGTTTTATTCGTACAATCGCGACCCTTCAGCAAAGTGTCTTGTTTTCTAGTAGGTTCTTTTCTTGGAGTTGGAGAATTGTGGTATTCATCAAGCATCAGTATCAGGACCTCTGTTTTTTCACTTACTTCATTTTTACGCAGGCGACCTTCAAATTCATTTACACTTCCGCCCGGAAATGCTGAAAACGTTCGATAAGGATCTAAATTCATTATAGAACTGATGTTAAAAATATTATCTTAAATGAAACCCATATAAATCCCAGGCTATTGTTTCATGGTTTAAGAGATTAAAATCTTCTTCCGAAGTAAGATATGCACCATCAGTTTTCATAAATATTTATATATGTTACAGGTCGAATGTCAAATATCTTGGTGTCTACTCTGACGAAAATTTAAGTTGGAACAATCAGGTTAAAAAAAGTAGTATATATATATATGTGTGTGTGTGTGTGTATGTGTGTGGTGTGTATATATATATATATATATATATATATATATATATATATATATATATTTTTTTTTTTCACTCTTCTCTGAAAGAAGTAGGCCTATTTATACGAATTCTGAAAATGCCATTATTTGATTATTCTGATGTTTCATTCACTGATGTAACTTCAAATTTGACTATGAAACTCATAATAAATAGCCTACATTAAATTTATATGCAATATTCGGAAATATGACCATATTTCAATATACTATGAACAGGAGTCGTGGCACCTACATGATAACCACAGAAAACTGCACACTCTCTCGTTGTTGTATCAAATCTTGTACAGCAGTGGCAAAAAAAAAAAATCGGACCGACCCTTATAGCTGATTTCAGAGCCTTGTTACTCCAGAGCATGATAGACTGGTAACTAAGACTTTCGTGATTCGAATCCTGCCTGGGAAGGAAACTTTTTTATGTTCCTCATTCAAATTTATTCCCAATACTTTTGGATTGCTGGTAAAATTCATGTTCTGGGAATAATAAGTTAATTAAGTAGTAAAATATCGCTGCAATCGAAAAGTATTGGGAATAAATTTGAATAAGGAACACAAAAGTTTTCTTCCCACGCAGGATTAGAACCACGAAAGTCTTAGTTACCAGTCTGTCGTGCTCTGGAGTGAACAAGACTCTGAAATCAGCTACAAGGGTCGGGCCGGTTTTTTTGCCACTACCGTACACTTCTTGTCAGATTACCTGTCATGTCAATTTCAGAATCTCTCCTCTCTTTACAGATTAGACATTCTGTCTGAACGAGGAACTATTATTCTTATACCTAAGCACAAAAGATGTCGTTATCCTCAAATATAATTCCGATGGCTAAGAACCAGACTGTTCCAAGTCCATTTTATTATTTTTTTTTTCAGGAGAGCTATTTTAAGCTCCTAATATTAAAAGCTTTATGAAACAATTTGGAATACCTTCATAGCAACCTTATGGAAAGAAATATTTACAATTTTGTTCGATTCATATATGCAAACAATGAATCACAGATTTCTTTCTTACAAAAGTTTGACTTAGAACAGTCTGGTTCTCAGCCATCGAATACCTCTCGAATGTGGAATCATCTTTCTACCTATATTAGAATCTGTCGCTATTGTCTTTCAAAATAAAAAAAAGACTTACACGATTTATCCGATTCATTCATTCATTCATTCATAGTTTTCTGTCCAAGGCAGATCTTTCACTGGAAACTAGCATTCTTCAATCTTTTCTATTTTCTGCCTTCTTCTTTGTCTTCCATACTCGTATCTTAATGTCGTCTAACACTCGATATTTTCTTCTGACCCGAACTTTTCTCCCGTTCACCATTCTTTCCAGAGCATCTTTCAGCAGACAGTTTCTTCTCAGTCAGTGACTTTACCAATTCCTTTTTCTCTTTCTGATCAGTTTCATTAACATTCTTTCTTTACCCTCTCTTTTCAAAACAGCTTAATTTCTTATTCTGTCTGTCCATTCCACTAGCTCCATTCTTCTCCATATCCACATTTCAAATACTTGCCTTTGCTTCTCTTTACTTCGTTGTAATGTCCATGTTTCTCCCCGTACAATGTCACACTCCACACAAAGCAATTCACTAGTCTCTTCCTCATTTTTCCAGAGATCTGCAGAAAATGTTCCTTTTTCTCTTAAAAGCTTTCACTAATTGGCAGCAGTTCACATTACTGCTTATAGTACACCCCAAATATTTCAAGATGCCCATTTGTTCTACTACATTGTTTCGAATTCGCATGTTTACCTCCTTTATTTTATTTTTGATAACCAAGGTCTTCGTCTTGTTTATATTTATCTTCATCCCATACTGCCTGCAGCTGTCATTTAGGTCTAAAACGTTTTCAGAATAAGAAGGCATATAAGGCGATGCTAGTTCAGGCCGGTCTATCTCGACTAGCCAGTAACAGTGAAGCGGTGTTGAATAGTTAAATCGTCGCGAAGTCTCGCTGAAGCGTCGCGTATTAATTTCTTTCTTGCGCGCACAATATTTCTGGCTAGGAATGAATTTTAAGCTGTGCCATTCGATAGAGTTACGAATTCTGAACTCAACAGTACAAGAATGACAATTATATGTCAACTGGTTCGCGTGTTATCGTTTTGAGAATAAACAGAGATATCCAACCTACAATATACAGCAGATTTTGCTCGAAAGTCCCTCTCTGTAAAATATGTTAATGTTAATGTTATGTTTTAGTTTTATTTAACGACGCTCGCAATTGCAGAGGTTATATCAGCGTCGCCGGATGTGCCGGAATTTTGTCCCGCAGGAGTTCTTTTACATGCCAGTAAATCTACTGACATGAGCCTGTCTCATTTAAGCACACTTAAATGCCATCGACCTGGCCCGGGATCGAACCCGCAACCTTGGGCATAGAAGGCCAGCGCTATATCAACTCGCCAACCAGGTCGACTGTAAAATATGAAGATAGATTCTGTTTACTTTCAAATTTAGACGTGGATTGTTTTCTCTTGTGTAGTGTGTAACTTACCGTAACAATGTCTCTTAAAGGTATTGCAAGTGACTCTAGTTTTTCATCTTTTATACGCAAAAGGATAGTTCTACACTCACAGGCAAGGTGTATTGTATTTTCTGTATATAGGCCTACTGCTTATGATGCAGTGCGTGTCAGTTTTTCACAAACAAAGAATCTGAGTGTAGAGGCGTGTGGTTTAGAAGTACATCCGTTATCTTGTATTCTCGGATAGGGCAAAGAGACAATTCAAATAGGTGGTATATCAGTATTTATCTCTCCTGGAAAATAACGCAAAACAAACGTGTTAATTAGTTGGACGATTTTCACAACCGTGTATTACTTCATCGTATGATATTTTAAATAGACTATAGTAGTAGTATGTGTTAGCAGTGCCATTATAGAACGTGGAAAGAAGAAGAAAGCTGAGAATAATCACAGATACGATTTTCACTTCTCATTGGAATATTATACGTGGTATAAGACGGAATGTTGCTTAAACGTATGATATATTTGGTTGATATTGTAAACATAAACACTCTTGCCTCTTTTTCGTGAGTTATGCGAAGAGTATTAACAACGTTCTTCCTTAAGAGCATTAAAAAACTTTATAAGATAAGCAATTTAATTACATTTCATTTCTAAAATAAATACAGGCATGCTAGAAGCGAGAAGATTTTATAATTCCAAAACTCAATTTTTATTTTAAAAACCTTGCGTTATATAATATAATATATTACATTTTACACGTTTTTCTAATATACAAATTTACCTTCAATATATTAACGATATTATTGGGTAACGGTTTTCACATTCGCTTCTATATAACTACCTTCACTCGTAGGATATGCCACAGGCCAGAGTGATAGAACATAGAACTCTGGACCTCTAGGTAGGTATAAGCCTGAGGATTAAATTAAATTAGATAGGCTTGATTTAACAAAGTAAAAGAAAGTAATCTTCAATTTTATTTCAATATGAGTACTGAATTAGATCTACATAAGAACAGATATGTTTATATTCTTATAGCCGGATTCTTAGCCAGAATATAGAACCTTGGACCTCTAGATACGTGAAAGTTAGAGAATAAAATTAAATTACATGGACTTAGTTTTACAGACAAAAATAATATAATCTACAGTTTCAGTATGAATACTGAATTATGTATGAACACATAATTATTATGCTTACGTTGTATTATAGGCAGATTCATAACCAGAATATAGAACCCTGGACCCTAAGTAAAGTATAAGCTAGAGAATTAAATTAAATTATATGGGCTTCATTTAGCAGAGGAAAAATAAATTACTTTTCAACTTCAGTATCAATACTAAATTACGTTTCTACAGACATGTTTACGTTTTATTATCGCTAGATTCGTAGGCTGCCTCTACAGACAAACTCTATCTCATCTTTCCTCTAGAGAAATAAACAATAATAAATTGAGCACTGCTGTACAAGGAAGTCTGACCATTTGGGTAAAGTTTCTCGCCCTCAATTTTTTCAGGAAAGAATTTCCACATGTCAGATAGTGCAATACAATATGCAGCATTTCTTTTTTTTAAATTAAGACATTCTTTGTCTGGCATTAGCAAAGTAAATTTCTACATATCTGTCACTTTATTTCGCAAGTTAGTCACTCCAAGATCTACTGATCTGCGAAGCGAAGAAAAATAAAAAATGGGATGAAAATTACTTCAGTAAGAGTAATTATATTTAAACATTACACACAATGAAGGAACAAGTCTTGACCCGTCCGCTCGCTGCACCCAGTAGCGACTGATTGATGTTTTATGTCCTTACCTGTTGTCTCTGTCTTCCACATCACGTACTCCGTGCTCCGTGTGACAACGCCGTACTGCTGCTAGCACTCGATTGGCGTAGGCCATATGCCTTCTTATTCTGAAAGCGCTATATTAGCATATCCCATAGTATCGTCTCTTGTTTTGCTAAAAACGCCATATCATCAGAAAATCTATAGTCTATTATTCTTCTTCCTAATATCACCCCTACCATGTTCTGAAAATAGTTCTTTACTCAATCAAAGATAGATAAATCTTCATCCGATTAATGTCCAATGAATAGTAATGTCTATTTTTCCTTGTTTAAAGGGTATTATGAGCATGTGGTTATTCTTCGTTGCCTCCCGTCCCAAAAGAAAAGAACATATTGCTGTATTGTGGCATAGTGGCAGAAACAATTTGGTACAATAAATTGCAAGAGAATCAAAGACGCGAGAATATTGCTATAAAATTATAAAATATCAGTGTATTAAATGTGAAGTAGCTTTGCTCTCAAAATACAGAGTGTAACAAAAGTTTCTGGTACAGTGAAAATTTTACTTTATTTCTTAATTTTTTGTGGTAAATATCACAAAATAACGCCACTTTATAGCTTAGTGAACAGTCCTTTCATTACTGTTCTTCAGTAGTCGGTATTACATCCTTTTTTTTTCAAGACACTGCAATACACATCTACCAAAACTATCTGTGAGTCTGAAAATGTCTTCCTGAGTAATGGACTCCCACTCTTCCAACACTCGGGCAATCAACTCATTGCGATTTCTTGGTCTTGGTGTTCGAAACACACTTTCTTGTAATCTGCTCCACAGGTGCTCTATGGGATTTAAATCTGGAGAATTTCCAGGCCAGTCTGTCCAGACTTTGATGCCAGAATTCTTTATTGTGTCCAGTGCTTTCTTAGCTGTGTGGGCTCTGGCTCCATCTTGCATGAGGAACGCAATATGTTGTTTTGGAAATTTAGTGGTATCCTTTAGAACTTTAGAATATGCTGGGAGAATGTGTGTACAGTAATATTCGCCATTCACAGTTTTCTTCTCATTCACTATAACAAGTTGTGTCTTTCCATAACGTGAGATTCCTCCGGCCACCATAATCTTAACGCCAAACTTGGGTACCTGCGTAGGCTTTATAGAGGATGGGTCCGCTGTTCGAATTCTGGCATTTTGACGATTCGGAATAGAGTGAAGTTCCACAAGTGACTTATCCGTGAACAGAATATGAGCCCTTAGAATTCTGGCACCAGGTGCATCCTCTATGTATCCTTCTTTCAGCAACCTTTTACAAAATTTAATTCGATCGGATATGTTCTTTTCACTCATCATTGACTTGATTCTTGGTACATAAGACCTCCGACCCCAGTCCTGACTACGACAATGCCTGCTGATTGCCATGTGTGAAATGTTTTTGTTTATAGAGCGGTAACACTCCGAAAAATTCAGCCTTTTAGCCACAGCCCGAGTTCCTACACCAACCTTGTCTTTCACCCACCCCCTTATTTTTCTTTTTGTTTGAGGTGACACTTTACTTGGTCGGCCTGATCGTTTAGCCAGGACCATCCGTTTGATTCTTCCATTTTAAAACTGTTGTTGGTGACATTTTCAACAACCTGGCAATATCACGTACTGATTTTCCAGTCTTGACCAAGGCTTGAACCTGAGAACGAGCATGCTCACGTTTTGTTGGTGCCATAGTGACCTGAGTGATTAAAAATAAGTGCCAGTATCGTTTATTAAAATTACGCATTAAAAATTACATTTAACTGGTTTATTATCCGGAAAGTATAGAAAAATAAAGATGTAACAATAATTCCTGGTACGTACCAGAAACTTTTGTTACATTTTTGTGTTACGAATAATTAATATTGAAAGAAGATGACACAATTTCAATCATACTACACTATAATTTATTGATTAAAGAATATAAAACAATACTCACCAGAATTAAAATCACAAATCACAGAAAAAATTTATGACCTCGTAATTTACACTGCCTAATTTTACTACAAATTAACTCACACTGTTAATATATTGAACACCTGTCTTCAACAATGTGACATTTCCCGCCAAATTATTAATAAAGAATTGGATCACACCACAATCAAGAAGTACCAACTCCTGCATCATAAAATTTGGTCATCATTCCTGGGAAAATGGGAACTAAACAAAAGAATAATTTTAACAAACTGTACCAGAAATTTTAGTTACACTCTGTAAATTCAACACCAATTGAAAGCATGGAATTTGAGTTGCTAAATAGTCAGCTTACAATTTGTCTTTTCTGTTTGTTTTCTTTTTACTTACAATTGATATGAATTCCCAAATATATATATATATATATATATATATATATATATATATATATATATATATATTTGCCGTATATTACTATGTTATATAGATTGTAACATTGAGTTTTGTCATACAATAATTCATTCATTATATAAGCTATAATTATAATTATGTATCGTATGCGTTCATTACAATGTATCCCAATCTACCTTCTTGCGTTCGCGCTCGACCGCTTACAAAAAACTTACAAATTTACGCCATTCGCACCCTGTGATGCGTTTTAAGAGAGCGTGTCGCATCGAAGAGCGCTATTTCCTTCTAGAGGTTTGAAGGGGAAGCAAGTTGGTTGCCATGGCAACGCAACCATAACTGATTCGTTAGATGTCGGCCATCATTTTCGTGCCAGGAGCTGTTCTCAATATAACGCTCGGATTTCTTCAGATTTCTTCACTTGTTTCAATTGAGAAATGATGGAAATGCTATTTCAATTTTTGGTACCAGTTCACAAGTTATAACGTTGTGTTGAATGTTAGTCTTCCTATATGTATAAAAATTATTGTGTGATGTGTGAGGTTGTTTGTTAGATGATGATGATGATGATGATGATGATGATGATAATAATAATAATAATAATAATAATAATAATAATAATAATAATAATGGTTCTATTAACGCTGGCAGAGTTAAGGTCATAGGGCCTTCTCTAACGTTCAACAAGGAGTTAAACTTGGACACAAAGAACATTATAAATATACCAAATAAAGTATACAAAAAATTGAAAGAGATAACCATAATGCAATTTGAACCGTAAGTCAATAGAAATAAAATGTATACTTATATGTATATGTATATATTGTAACATATAAAGGAAGAAGTAATAATAATGGGGTAAGGAAAGGTATTTTCGTGATATTTTTAATATTTTGGCTAGTTTTTCCCATTTTGGGAATGATGTTATATTTTCTTTTTCTATTGCATTATTGTAACAAAATATATAACACAGTGATGTATTTTCTATTTTTAAATTTGTAACTATTAATAGCAAGTAGGATTAAAAATGTGCGCGTTTCATAGATAATTTCGTGATAGTGGTAAGGCAATTTCGTGAATGAAAGGAATACATAGTTATTTCATATTAGGCTTACTGTATATTTATATAAATTCATAATAGTGTTCTTAAAAACTAAACTATTTGATGACCTCTTATTTATGCAAGCCCGTAAATGTATTTCAGTGATATAGAATATTTAATCAGTTTTAACAGTTGATGAGATTGTTCATGAAAAAATAAAATCTTCTAGACTACTGTCTTTGAAATAATTAGCATGGATGAATATACAATAGGATGCGAAACTTACTAAGTGTCCCGTAACATATGCTAGAGGCGCTAATGTAGAAACTGACCTTGCTGCCACCTATTGGACGGTAGAGAACTTATTACATCTAGCAGCGCACCAAGTAGCGAAAACAAAAACTAATAACTACATGCATTTAGCAGAATAACTGGTGACGAAAATGTTGAATTATGCAGAAAATATTTCTTCCCTCCCACTTTCATCGATATTCACAACTAACCCAATTTAAAATGAAACATTTACATTTTTATTTCTCACACCATCTTCCACTGATAATTCTTACCGGAGCCAACAGGAAGATAAAAGAGACGATCTAATTTACACTACCCAATTAAAACACAACCAAACAAGGACAGAAAATAAAGCAAAAAAGTTACATAACTGGGATTTTATTCTTTGGGTGTAGTGTACAGCGCAATGAAAAAGTCTGCAAAAACTACTTAGATAGTTAAATTTATTATATTACTACTAGTTTACAATAATAATAATAATAATAATAATAATAATAATAATAATAATAATAATAATGATTTATTTTAGCTGGCAGATTTAATGCCGTAAGGCCTTTTCTTCCACTCAACCAGCAAAAAGTATATACACATATGTTTGAACTTATATAGAATTCAACAATTTGATTTAGATAAGAGCTACATGTATACAAGAGTTATTTACGAATTAAACAACAAAATACTATGAACTATTAATTAAACTCTGAAATACAAACTATGTAGCAGAATTAAGCTAAAATAGATAGAATGTTAATATATTTCACATAATGTTAGATAATAGAAAGAGATTATTATGAGACAATTTTGAAAATACCGCGCTATCAGGATGCATGTCTAAAGGAAGGAGTAACAATGTAGTCAGTGATAGTTTAAGTCACTATGATTGGAGTGAAATGCTAAGGAAGTTAACTTTTAAGCTGTTTTTAAAGGTGTTTATTGTCTTGCAGCCCCTAATACTTTGTGACAGGGAATTCCATTGTCGCTAGGTGGATACTGTAAAAGATGATGAATAACGATATGTTCTATGAAGAGGTATGCTTAACGCGCCACGACATTCAACAACACCATTTTTACAACTTCCATAAACATCACTGTTGAACACACAATTAATATCACTTTATGTTCACTTATTAGTAAGTTTCTGACTACCATCTTGTCTTTTCGATGGTTCGTCTCGAACGAACGGATAAATAGAGAAATTTTAGTAATTTACTCAACATGTAGTTCTAATGTTCACCACCCACGACGTCGGGCGCTGATCATCTTATTTGAACCCCGTTCCGTCAGATGATGCTGACCGGAGTTTCGAATCCTATTATATATTCATCCATGTAATTAGGGTCAATAAAGAACAACACATGAAACAAAGAATAAAATATTAAATATAAACACATTTACGAATCATATGAGTTCTTGGCAGTAAGAATTTTAAAACCCCTTATTGTAAGTCGTATCTCTGTTTAAAATGAAACCATCGTTTACTGACACTTTCGCTATCTGCATTCCACAAATATTCTCGCCCGACACTTCTGGCAATCTGGTGTACCATTTTCATAATTGACACCGTCACGCCATATTCCAACTCTTGCATTTGTATAATAGGAGGGTGGATCGGAAAATAACGCACAATATTTTTTTTTCTGCGTCGGTATTGCGGCTGGTATGTTGACATTTCAGCGAAATATAGTTTGAGAGAAGCGTGAGAAGCGTGTGAGAGAACTACGCAACAAAGATGGCGCGCATGTTACTGTCGTCAACTTGTGAAGAGTAGCTAAGTTTTGTGTGATTTTTGTAGCTAAAGGACATAACACGAGTGAAATTCACAGAGACATGTGTAGCTGTACTGGGAAGACTGTATGAGCTTTTCCATCTCAAATCGACCGAAATATAGAGAAAATTGACCTTATAATTTCTAAATACAATAAAACTTTTTCTGTCCGTAGACAACTGTGATATAATGCTTTGTGCAAAGTTTGACCATTGTAGGCCTGTGTCCTAGTATTAAAATCTAGTACCGTAATTTCCCATAACTATGATCCAGGCTCCCAACTATGGTCCAAAACGCATTATGTACTACTTAGTCCCCCAAGAGTTCGGTGTTTGTCATTTAAAGCGTCACTGTGATGGAATTATGTTCCCCATAGATGCTTCTACCTACCATTACACGTGGCAATGATATGAATGCTTAACAAGGTCAGTGTGCATCGTTCTATTGAATGTGTGAAGACACGAAATCATTCAGTTTCTGTTTGTCTCTATTATTATGCTCTCCTCTGTAGAACTGGTACGTTATAGATATATGATTCTTTGTACAATTAAACCTGGCTATATAGTGCTTACTTTCACGTAATAATTACACTGGCAGAGTTTAAGGACTCTGTGTGAAAATTGTTTAACCTCAAGGCTACAAGTCAGTCCTCAACTATGTACCACAATTTTTCGTGGACCATAGTTGTATTTCATTTTGAAATATTTGTTTCCATAAAATGTGTTCAATGTGAGTATTTACTTCTGCAAATACAGTATCTCAGTATATTCTAAAACACCATTTAACATTATAGTTGTTGTGCGACCGTCACTTAAGTCGCACTGATTGCTAGCCGGATGGCTACTGCGTTCGACTTCTGCTCTTTCTCATCAGGATTTCTGACACCACCATTGTACACAACAATGGAAAACTATTTTGCTGGAAGAGCTGGAGCTCTCAGGATACTATAGGAAAACTACATGATTACTGAACTTAGTCTGAAATTATTGCAATATTGTAACCTCTACCTAATTTATTATATATTTACACATGTATGGCAAAACTACTTATAGGGAATATCATTCTCCTCTACCGACGCCATCACCGCTACCGTTTCTTCTCACCAAGAAAAAAATAGACTCGATGTACACTCTCCGTCAATCTTCCACTGACTGCCGCGTCTCCTCACCAACACTTTTTATGTTTCGTTATCCGTTTCCCGTCCGGGGTACCGACCACGCCATCCACCAGGTGAGATGGGCTTAAATCACTTTTGATATCACGTACTTACAAATATCGTCTTGATCAAACATCTCTTACATTTAATTTGATTCAGTGTATTATAGTGATAAGTCGCTATAATGAGATTATGCGCAAGAAAAGAGTTCGAACAATGCGTGATATAATTTAACCAATTAAAATGCGTGCTTTGTCCTACTGGACCATTCCGATTAGTCCAGCAATGATCTGAGGCGTAAGAACACTTTCATTGTAGGCAGTGATTTACCACACGCCCGGCAAGACTCTATACCGCTGGCTAAGCATCTCAAGACCGTGTATTCCGCTGACACTGTTCCTGTTTCAAATTTAATGCTTCACAGGAAATCATGCTACAGGGCGTTCTTTAGCCCTGGGGCATAACAATGCCCTCTTCTTTTCAAAAAGACGATGCCTCAATGGCACGTGCATTTCCATGGAACTTGTTGTAAGGCTTAGTGATCGTGGGTTAGATTCTGTAACACATTCACGCACACAAGCAACAGAGAAGGTTTACAGAGACTTATCTCATGTCAGGGAATCTTCTCTTTGCTCAGGCAGGCTTACGGGGTATTTACTCCTCGCCATTGGCCTTCAAATGCATACCACTTATACCATGAATCTGGTGATCACTAAGTTACAAGGCAGAGCGGAATCACTAATAATGTCCTCTCTTTAAAAAAAAAACTTAGTTTATGCATTCTAAATGGTTTTGAATTTCCCATGTTAAATTTTGAGACGATCCATAATTTCGTGTTGGTTCGGTTCCTTTCGGTTCGTTGCATGGCGTCGGCTATAACAGTTATCAGTCCTTGGTACAACAGTAGATTTTGGGTACCATACTTTCCCGTTTGACAGTAAAATTTTACAATATTGGGTATTATTCATTTAACACAATATTTCTCTTTCTCTCACTCATTCACTTTTGGTTCTGTCGGGGCCCCGATATACACTTTTTTCTCCTCACACATACCGCATACCGCGTACACACACGCAAACATATGTTTCACTGTAATTTACTCTATTCTTAAGATAAATGTTTGCCTTAAAAGCATTCAAGTCTTAACTCTGTGTTCTGTTGGATGCCTTTTCGTACATACAGCACTTCCTATGTTGTTCTGCTGACACATGAAGTTGAGTTCCGTGCTGTGCTGATAGTTTTCCAGCTGGCGCGTGACGTCACCTGTCCATTGTGGCTCTTGTTGCTTACACTGCGGTTCACCTTACGCTACCGAAGGATGTCTTGCATTCTCGAAGCCTAGGGCACATACAGTACATAAGTTCAAGTACCACAATGATTAAATTAAGACGATTGTTTACGCACTCACGAAAGAGTTTCAGTTATGACATCTCTAACTTCAATTTTAACATCAACTATGCTTTCCTTTTAAATCATCACTTGAGATACATTTGAATTTGACTATTTACATATATGTGTTAGGCAGAGTAACCTTCAAAACTGCACTAATTGCTATTATATCTCTGTGTCAAATTAACTCTAAGCTTAGGAACATATCTTATCTCATTATTCAAAATGTTTCAAAATCTATATACATGTTACATAGCAGTTAACTCGAGCAACAGATTTATTTATGATAGTTATTTCAAGTTACAAAAGTAGAAATAAATTTTACAAGTGCTATTTTCAGCTTTGGCATCTTCGGGCGAGCTTCATGCTCTACTTAATATTATACGATATACATAGATTTTTTCCTGGAATGAGCGATATCACGTCGAAAGTCGCTCAGATCCGATGACACAGGCTTCCTCAGATTCTCTGGCTAGACAGTGCGGCTGTGCGGCTGAGTAGCTGAAAACATCGTTACATGTGGGGAACAGAGAGTGTAACTCTCGTCCCCATGTTTTATTAGATCACTTCCTTACGATATCAATCATACAATCTGCTATTAAATAGGTCAATAAATGTTTCTATTTCGCAATCCGTAGCGAAGTGAAGTCGGTTGGTCTCTCTGTTCGACTGTTTCATTACTCACACTGGGAGAATTAACTAAGTTTGGGTCGAACTCGTGGTCTGGTTCAGTAGAACTCTGTGCCTGGGGAGAATCACGTAATCTCGCTTTCCACCAGGCAAGAGGGATTTCGACTTCGGACTCGAAGTCTTCATCCCTCCCTACTCTGTCTCTTAACTCGCTCAGTGACATTTAATTTTCCGATGACCACGCGTTTCCTGCCGCCGTTCCTGGTGTTTCACTAACTATCTCTTCACCTTGGAATTCGCTGTTCGATTCCGCTGCCAGGGTTCCTTTATAATTCTCCCAATAATGCGTGTACATACGTTCAGTATTACTTTCGGTAGGGTGACTGTCGTCATCCTGATCATAGACTCTACCAGGGCACAACTTTAACCTATTCATATGAACTACCTGTGTTCTACCGTCTCCGTATCGAATGCGGTAATTGACTTCATTTAATCTTTCTACTATCTCAACGGGACCTGTCCATGGCTTAGCTAGTTTCTTTGTTACTCCTTTTTTCAACACTGTGCTATGTATGAATACTTTGTCTCCTACTTCGAATGTTTGTAGTTTCACGTTTCGCCTCTTGTTGTATTGCCTCGCTTGCGTTGTCTTACTCTGCTTTAATCGATCTCTAACCACTTTATATGCCGTCTCTAGCTTCTTGGCTAGGCCAACTACAGGGTCGGATTCTATACTTTCTCTAGGAAATTTTGGACTGATATCGACTGGGAAGGGCAGCGACATTTCCCTGCCATACAAGAGAAAGAAAGGGGAGTAGCCGGTCACTGTGTGAGGTGTACTTCTGTTCGCCATTTGTACAATGGCTATCCATTTATCCCAATCTCTTTGGTTTTTACGCACAAAGTGAGACACCATTGCCGTAAACGTTTGATGATTACGTTCAACTAGTCCATTCGCCATGGGATGATACGGACTTGTCTGTACTTTCTTTATGCGTAGCAATTTGCAAACTTCCTTGAACAATGTGGACACAAAATTTCTGCCTTGATCAGTCAATACTTGTTTAGGGGTTCCATGACGAGCAATTGTTTTCGTGACAAATTCTCTAGCTACAGTTTCTGCAGATTGATCGGGTATAGGAATAGCTTCACTCCATTTCGTGAAGGCATCCATGAAAGTTAATAGACAAACGTTTCCGGAAGTGGTTTTTGGAAATGGACCAAGGATGTCCATGCTAACTAATTCAAAGAGTTTCACCACTTCACCAAACTCCTGAAGAGGGGCTACAAGGTGTTTTCCTGTTTTTCTTTCACAACATGACATGCAATTCGCAACATAATTTTCCACGTCTGATCTCAAACCTGGCCAATAGAAACGTCGACTTATTAAGTCATAGCTCCGCCTTTGACCTTGGTGTGCACCAATTGGTGAATCATGGTATGTCTTTAGTATAGTCGAACTCAATGGTTTAGATACTACCAAACAAGGTTCACGGTCGTTTTGGATTCGAAACAAAACCCCATTGTCATCTAATTTAAACTGATTTGTGTCATTCAACCATTTCGCGTATTGTGGTTCAGCAAGTAGTCTTCGAACGGATTGAGGTCCCATCTCGTCGACCTTAACAAAGGGTACTTCATGAATTCTAGACAGGGCATCAGCGTTCTGATGTTTCTTTCCTGGTTTGTACTGAAACTGGAAATTATATTCAGACAATCTGAGAGTCCATCGTAGCAGTCTCTAACTCGGCTCCTTGAGACTCATTAACCAAAGAAGAGCTGCATGATCGGTCACTGCGGTCAACTCGTGACCGTATAGGTAACACCTAAAGTACTTTGTAGCCCATACTAGAGCTATTAGCTCACGTTTTGTGGTGGAGTAGTTCTTTTCAGATTTCTGTAGTACTCGTGAGGCATATGCAATTGGATGCTCTTCCCCTCCTATCTTTTGAGATAAAACAGCTCCTAGCGCAGTTCCTGATGCGTCTGTCGCTAGTATAAATGGTTTACTGAAATCGGGATATTTCAGGATCGGTTCACTACACAGTGCTTCTTTCAACGTCCTAAATGCATTTTTCTGTGTTATGGTCCAAACAAATGTAGCATCCTTTCTTGTGAGATCTGATAAGGGTTTAGCAATTTCAGCAAATTTGGCAATATGTCTACGGTAATAGCCTGCTAGACCAAGGAATGATCTTATTTGTTTTGCGTTTTTCGGAACTGGAAATGTTTTTACTGCTTGAATTTTCTGTGGGTAGCCTCTAGATTCCACTACATGACCTAAGTACTCGATTTCGGGTACTGCAAAAGTACATTTTAGAGGATGTGCTTTCAGATTCGTGTCTCTTAAACGCTGCAAAATTTCTTTTAATCTCTCTGCGTGTTCCTCTATTGTTGAACTGTAGACAATGACGTCATTAATATAAACAAATGCTGATACGCCTTTTAAGCCTGCTAAGACTCCGTCCATTAGTCTTTGAAAAGTGCTCGGGACTCCTACTAGACCAAACGCCATTCGATTGCATTCAAACGTTCCCATGCGTGTACCGAAAGCAGTTTTCTCTTTATCATTTTCCTCAAATTCGACTTGCCAAAAGCCATTGAATAGATCAATTTTGCTTAAGTACTTAGTACCAGATAAACTTTCGAGTGTTTCTACGATATTAGGGAGTGGATATGATTCGCCATGGGTAACAGAATTTAGACCTCTGAAATCAGTACAAAATCTCATTTGTTCGCTTCCATCAGGTGATTTCTTTGGGACTAGCACTATGGGTGCGCTCCACGGGCTGGCAGACGGCCTGATTATGTTCTTATCTAGCATATCCTGTAACATGTCCCTGACTACCTCTTTATACTTATGCGGCAACCTATAGGGTGTTTTCTTCATCGGTAGGGCATCTCCTACGTTAATCCTGTGTTTCACCTTACTGGTGCACCCTAATTCATTTTGTGTAGGATCCTGGAAAACATCTCGGTATTCGTGAAGAACTTCTCTTATTATTACCTGATCTGTTTTGCTCAAATAGTCTAACCTGACAGATTCTACAATATTCTCTGAACTTTCGATTACTGCACTTACAACATTACGATGGGGACTTTTCGTCTTTTCTTGTGGTTAGGCATCACTATACGGGTACTCAATTTCCCCTAATATTCGTCTCTTATGTACACGTATTTCTTCTATCGTACAATTTATGATTTTCACAGGGACTAACTGAATCTTACTTGGCTCGATTTGATTGAGGGTTCTAGCAACATATACACCATTTATTCCGAAACTCGCCGGCTCGAGAATAATCGAAATTTTGTCTTCAAACGTCCTCATATTTCTCTCATTGAAATCTACTCCTACCCTGGTGGCATTTCCATTGACTCGTCCTAAGAGCACTGCTTCGCTTCTTGGCGGTATAATAGCTTCCTTGCTAATTCGAGCAATCACGCCTCGGGATTTCGATGTAGGATGTGGGTCTGTCCTTTTCCCTCTCACAGTGTCCTACTTGATGCGACGGACTCAAATTCTGCGTCTGCTGCGCTCGAGTCATTGACTTATTTTGGGCGGCCGTCCCAACGTCAATTACCCCTATCTTTTCGTGACATGTGGATTCGTTTGTCAAATTTATAACCCAGCGTTCCTTCGTCTTCAACCTTCGGCTTCCTACATCGAGGATACAACTATGTTTCTGTAGAAAATCTAGACCTAGCAATCCACCTACTTCCGGGCCTGCATTTATTAGACACACTTTAAAATTATGCGGCATCCTTACCGCATTTGTAAATTCTAATTCAAGATCTTGGGTTCCCTTTACCTCAATACTCTTCCCGGTAATATTTATCGCCCTTTTACCGGTATCATTAATCGGATTCCTTCCTAACCCTGGTCGGACGATTGATATGGTTGCCCCTGTATCTACTAACCACTTAATTACCTTCCCGTTTACCCTTTCTATGGCCAGGAGTCCTGCCACGCGTGAACTGGTAACGGAGGGAGTACAAACGGATGGTTTATTTATTGCCTTCACGTTACGGGGTTTGGAGCCAAGGCATCCCCGTTTGCCTGGTTTGGTCTATCATATCTACTACGAAAACACTCTCTTGCTATATGACCCCTTTTTCTGCAAGAGTAACACACTATATTATCCCTGCGAAATCCATATGCAGCACCTCTATTTCCATTCGTGTATTGGTACTGACTGTTTCTCTCAGCGTCTCTGCGCTGCTGGTGACGCGGGGTGGGAAGTGACTTTTCCTCACGTCAATCTTTAATCATGTGTCCGTTGCGGTGACATTTGTGACAGCATTTATGTTCTGTTACTACGAATACATCGCGATGACTTGTTTCCTGTCTCGCTTCGTTCGTCGCGGTGACGGCTGACTCTACAGCGTCTTTCATATTCTTCGGCCTTCCTAACCGAACATATTTGCCTATTTCACCTCTTAAACCTGCTATATATGCGGCTAACAATCGACGTTCCGCCTCTTCTGTGAGGATGCGTCGTTCTAACGGATCCCTAGTCTCTTTTAAAGTTTTTAACCTGAGAGCTTTAACCCTATCCGCAAATGCTTCTGGACTTTCCTTTTCCTTTTGTGTAGCTGTTTGTAGCTCTACATAATAGAAATTATCAGGCATTTTTCACCTAAATCTCTCCTCAAACGAGGCTCTATTGTCTGCGAAGTTAGCGCCATCTTGAGTAAGATCAGGTCTACTTTGCAAAAATTCGAATGCGGGTCCTGCTATTTTAAGTCTGAGTATGTATTTCTTATCTTCGTCACTTAAATTTCCTAATCGCGCTGCGGCATCAATATTGTTGAAAAATTCATAAACCGGTAAGCTGCCTGGTAAGCCTGTCCATTCTTTGAACGCGGTAGCTGAAGATAGATCTTTAGTTCTCCCTTATGTTCGCAAACCCTGTATTTCGCTTTGTAATCTAACAACGGTGTGTTCCAGATTGTGCGCCATTTTGTTTTACTAGAGGGAATCAGTCACTAGCCGCCACACGCAAATTATTACGTAGCACCATATTACACAATATACATTACAGCACACACTTCTTATAAAGTAACTTAACTACTAAACACATTTTTATCAGCCTGAAATAAATAGACATTATTCAGTAGTTTCCCTTGTATCCTGATAGCTACACATTGAATAGAACGCGTCTATAAGCACTTCACGTCGTATCCCGCTACTGAACACCATTTTTGTTGTGCGACCGTCACTTAGGTCGCACTGATTGCTAGACGGATGGCTACTGCGTTCGACTTCTGCTCTTTCTCATCAGGATTTCTGACACCACCATTGTACACAATGGAAAACTATTTTGCTGGAAGAGCTGGAGCTCTCAGGATACTATAGGGAAACTACATGATTACTAAACTTAGTCTCAATTTATTACAATATTGTAACCTCTACCTAATTTATTATATATTTACATATGTACAGCAAAACTATTTACAGGGTATATCATTCTCCTCTACCGACGCCATCACCGCTACCGTTTCTTCTCACCAAGAAAAAAATAGACTCGATGTACACTCTCCGTCAATCTTCCACTGACTGCCGCGTCTCCTCACCAACACTTTTTATGTTTCGTTATCCGTTTCCCGTCCGGGGTACCGACCACGCCATCCACCAGGTGAGATGGGCTTAAAACACTTTTGATTGCACGTACTTATAAATATCGTCTTAATCAAACATCTCTTACATTTAATTTGATTCAGTGCATTATAGTGATAAGTCGCTATAATGAGATTACGCGCAAGAAAAGAGTTCGAACAATGCGTGATATAATTTAACCAATTAAAATGCGTGCTTTGTCCTACTGGACCAATCCGATTAATCCAGCAATGATCTGAGGCGTAAGAACACTTTCATTGTAGGCAAGACTCTATACAGCTGGCTAAGCATCTCAAGCCCGTGTATTCCGCTGACACTGTTCCTGTTTCAAATTTAATACTCTACAGGAAATCATGCTACAGGGCGTTCTTTAGCCCTGGGGCATAACATAGTCAAGTAAACAAAAAAACAGGCTGTTCCAGCATCAATAGTACTAGCACGAATGATGGTCCGGTAAAACTAAAGCTTCAGGGTAGAAGGAAACAACCGTCCCTGTGAGTGACTATGAGAGCGATGAAATTCAATTGGATGCAGATTATGATTCAATTTCAGAATTACAAGAGAAGTGGAGATTCAAAGGATCGAAATAAGCCTAATTAATGTAGTTCTCAGTACGATAAATAAACATTATCAGTGAATTTATTTGCATAATATTTTGCTAAGAATGTGTTAGTTTATTCTGATACCGTACTTTTGTTCTTTGATATACACTCACCTGAAAAAAAAAACCGGGCCAACTACACTTTCTTTAAAATTTAAAAAAATCGTAGGATTTTTAAAAATAAATGTAGGTGTGCTGAGGTTCATTTACTTACTCATTTATTTTGTGATACGTAACACTGTAATACTGAATACGTAATAGCCAACAATGATCTGTAAAGAAGATTCGTTCTTCTTGTAATATTGTGTGTAAACTTCTCGGAAACATTTCGAGCTAAGCTGAAGATGCCTACAGACTGGTAAGCTCTTTTGAGGCAGTATTGGAGTACTGCATTGTATACAAATGTCACTAAGTCCTACCGATTCAGCGAAAGTGGTTGCATGGATAGAAGGTGAGAATAGTCAGCGTTATGTGGTGCAGTTCTTGGGATTCCTCGATCGACCGTACAACGAGTGTACCATCGCTTTAGAGAGACAGGAGGTTATTCCAGGAGACCCGGTTCAGGGAGAAAACGGGTAACTTCGGCTCGTCACTACCATTTTATTGTCCTAAACACATTAAGAGATCGCCATTCCATAGCTATTGAGACCCGAAGCGTCTTCCAGAAACTAAGACAAGTTAACGTGAGTGAGAGAACTGTGAGAGGACGTTGGGATGAATGTAGGCTGATTCCAGAAGATCAGCAAAAGGCCCACAATTCCTCCAGCAACATCATGTTGAACGATTACGTTTTGCTCACAATCATGCTAATTGGAACCTGGGGGAGTGGCGACGAGTGCTCTTCATAGATGAATCGAAATTTAGTTTACAGATGGACGTGAAAGTGTGTGGAGAAGAGAAGTAGAACGTTTTTCTTCATGTTCCTTCAGTTCACGTGCCAGTTTCGAAGGTTGGATCAGTAATGGTATGGGGTGGCATTTCGTATGAAGCTCACACAGAACTTGTTTTCATCAATGGTGCTTTGACTGCTCCAAGATACATCAAAGAAGGTCTAATTTAACATATGGTACCATATGCCCCACTTATTGGTGAAACGTTCCTGTTAATGCATCACAATGCTTGCTCTCAAGCTACAAGAATCGTGGATGAGTTCCTTCACGACGTTGGATTGAATAGCATGGCATGGCCAGCAAGAGGTCCTGATATAAATCCTATTTAATATGTGTGGGATCTGCTAGAGAAGCAAGTTAGAAGTCACCTAACTCCGAAATATTCTAAGTAAAGAATGGAATAGAATCAACCAGACTGACATCCAGAATCTGATCGAAGGGTTGAATCGGCAAATGTTAAGTCATACAGTCACGGGGAGATAATACCAGCTATTACCAACATCTGGGTGGCCACAAAATCAGTTGAACATTTGAAAGAAAATTGATATAATTTGTAAGTTTTTACACCTTTTAATTATATCCATTGTTTGGCGTCGAAAATAATAGCGCAAATGATAATGAATAAGTTTTTTTTTCTGAGAAGCAATATTTTCTTCATTTTTCATAATTGATTTTCTGATTTTCACCTTATAAAAAATTGAGAAACTTTAGGTGGCCTGGTTTTTTTTTCCGGTGAGTGTAGTTGTTCATTATTGCAGAAAAATGACTTTCAGATTTCACTTGTCTATTGAGTGTTTATGTAATGAGTACTAATAAAAAGAATCCATGTACTTTTCATTTATTTTTAGTATTTCTGTGGTAGATTATGTTTCTACCCTTAAATTAGAAACTCAATGTATTGATTTACGAATAATTATAGCTTCAGCTATAATCCATTTATGCTTTCAAGCATGAATATATGAGTGGACCATAGTTGGGCAAATCAGAATACAACTATGTACCAATGCTTATTATTTTTTAACACTTATAATTAAACAATTTCAAACACATGTGTCAATAGTTATTTAATATAAACTTACAAGAGTCCGAAGCCAAAATTTCACTTAATCTGGATGAATAGTACTTGATATACAAAGAAAAATGTGACAAATGTGGACCATAGTTAGGGGAAACTACGGTATTTCAATATATTCAAGAAATGTATTATTGAAATTCAATAAAAATAAATTGCTGTTTATCTAGTAAACAAGGAAAATATAAACTAAATACAGTGTAGTGCATGAAAACCCATACTGTTTTGTTTATTTATATAATTTATTTTTTTAAATTATAGAAATGTATTTACAGTGAAACTTGGATCTATGCATCAATGAAAAACACAAATATTTAAACTTAAATTAGACAACTGAAGACCGAAAAATAGGTGGTACGACACCGTAATAGACCCACAAGGTTCTAATACATTTTGGGGAATTTATGATAGTTCTTCTTTGAATAGTGCAGTCCTTGCCGGAGCGTTTACAAACACCTTTTTAACCGAAGAAATCAAAGTGTTAGTTTTAGGATGCTGTGAATGAATCTCATCAGCAGCACGATATAGGCCGTGGGCAATGCAAGTAATGTGGATCATTTTGGGGTAGAAAACTTGCTCCCGCTGCTTTCATCATATATGCCGCACTGTCAGTTAAGAATGTCAAAAATCTATCTTCATGTTCTTATGTTGGCCAGAGTAAACCTAAAAACAAATTAAAATTTACACTCAAGTCATTCTCTGACATGTCTAGTATGTCAATCATTTTCAGGATAATGTACTTATGCAATGCATCTCTCACTGACCTTGCAATGGTAGCATGATTGGTTTTTTCTAAGACAGTGCACAAAATCAGATGAGGAGATCCAGCGTCTGTGGAGTCCATTTTCCCCAGAACTACATTAGCTACATACCTCCCACAGGATTCTGTAGTTTCATCCACGGAAACCCAAATAAGTGGATCGCCTATGACGTTTCTAAATTCTTGGAGGACCTAAAATATAATTTATTTTTAATAGTTATGATAACAACTATTTCAAAATACACATCAATTACACAAATATTTTAAGCATTTACTTTAATAAACATTCTTAAATAACTGAACTTACTGTTTCGTACTGTAGATCCAAGTAATTATATCTCAATGTGGACTCGGCAGGAATTTGCCTTTTAGTGTATTTCTGCAAAAATCCACTAAGTAATGGATTGTCCAATTTCTTCCGAGGTGTATTAGCTGCTAATAGGGCTTCACAGAGTTTCGCACTAGATATATCATTTTCATGTTGTTTTGGATTAAAATTAAGCAAAGGCTGATAATTGTTTCTCGTTGCATTTTTTAAGTGAGACGCAGTCTGCAAATGTTGATCCACTAAGAACTTTTTTGTGCAATTAGGCAATTAATTAAAACATTATGAAACTTTAAAATACACAACTGTGTCTTTGTGAATAAAATAATTTCAACGTTTTTGTGGATAAATATTTTTAAAAACTTCGAAGCTTACTTTCTTCGAACAAACTTTCAAATATTAAAGTCTTCTCTCCATCAATCCCGCTTTTCAGAAGAGTACTACTTGAACTTTTGTCTTTACGCATAACGAATATTACAACAAACCACCACGAAACACATGAACCGAATAAATCCATGGAACGTTGGCAGTCAGTTTGAATTTTGCTGTTAAAATATAAACCAATTCATTCTATTATTGAAAGAGAATACTGTCAGTCCGCGATAGTTTTAAAGAAGCGAAAAAAAGAAAAAACGAGTGCGTGATGTGTCGCTTAACAATGTAGACTATCATATGCTAATGAAATACACATTGTCGTGTGAAATGAGGAAAGAGAGTATTGTTTTCTCGTAGTTCAAATTTTTACAGAATAAAATATTTATTTCTGTATTAAGTTAGCATGAATATGCAAATATATGCTCTAAAAGTATAAACATGCCATAAAATTACAAATATGCTCAATTATGCACAATAAAATTCTGCATACTAATTCCAAACAACGAGAAAGGTGTTTATGTTTTGTCCGCATATCGTCAAGTTTAAAGAAAAGAACATGCAAATATGCTAAATCCGCAGCCCACTTATCACTGAAATTACGTCAATACGGAACTAATTGTAAGTGTTAATACTTTATAATAATAATAATAATAATAATAATAATAATATTACTATCTTATTATTTTTATTGATGTTATTATTATTGCATTTGAAATGAGGATATGGTCAAGAATGAATAAGTCAAAAGGACAACTGGAATAACAAATAAAACTGTGTTTGAAAGAGTGGGTGAAGAAAGAATTATGATGAAACTGATCAGGACGATAAAAACGAACTGGTTAACCCTCGGTCTATACCTGGGGTCTTTTGTGACCCCACTCCTTTATTTTTTACAAATGCATATGTCAAATGTTGACATAACTCTCCCATATTCCAGATATGCTATTTGTGAACATGTGGCTACAATTATGTTACATTGTCATGATCCTAGTATAAGCGGTATAACAAATTTTTTCATTTTTATCACATGGGGTCAGAAAAGACCCCAGGTATAGAGTATGCTATACTAATTTTTTATAATGAATTTGTTACTTGGTCTCGGTCTTGGTGTACTTTATGACAACAATGGGACAAATACAGATCAAATATTGATATTTCTTGTACTGGGATGCACTGTTGTGAGATATTTGAAAATTTTTAGTTAACTGTTTTCAGTTTGCAGTAGATTTCTGATGAAGTAAGTCGGTTTGCCTCTCTCTTTATTGTAAATAATAATTTATAATATTAATTTTCAGAAAGGTTATAGCCTTAATCATGCTCTGAAAGACGCAGACCGCAGTGATAGTGAATGTGACAATGATTTCATATTCGAAAGCGACGGCGGTGTTGCAGAAGTAGATGTGACAGGAAGATATTCAAGTTGAAGACGAAATAGATATTGATTATATTGATGCAGATGATAACGTCAATGTAATAGCGACACATTTACTTACATCAAGAAATGGACAACTGAACTGTGCTACTCAGCCATCACCACAGCGTAAGCAACCTTCTAGAAATATAGTGGGCCAAACAGCTAATATTATTCCTCGGCATGTTAGATTATAGCCTACTTGCAAATTAGAGCGGATTGTTTCTCTCTTTTTATAACTGATCACATGTTGAATAGAATATCAATGCATACTAACAATCGTGATGAAGATGTGAAAGATAAATACATTTCCCTTCAACACTGGAGTAAGCCGAATTCAACAAAACTACAGGCTTTCTTCGGTCTTCTTATAACAGCAGGGGTGCACACAGCAAGGGGGAAACTACTTGATGAATTTTGGTCCAAAGAATATGGTTTGCCTATTTTCCGAGCTACAATGAGTTATTCGCGATTTTCAAGTATTTTGATGTGTCTCCGTTTCGACGACAAACTGACAAGGAAAGAAAGGAAAGCTGCATCAGGGTCAAACGCAGAAGTCATACGTGCAGTTTCTGAAATGTTTGTTGATGGGTGTATGTCGTCTTATATTCCTGAACCGTACATTACAGTAGATGAACACCTGTGTATATTCAGAGACGACGTCCAATCAAAGTTTACATTTCTTCCAAGCCAGGGAAACATGGGATAAGGTATGGGCTGCCGTGAATCGTGTGACAAACCTTTTGATAAATGAGCAAATTTATACAGGAACGTCTGCAGAGGAAAAAGAGATAAGTCAAGGGAAAGGTGTTGTAAATGATATTGTGGATTATGTGAGAGGAAGTGGAAGGAATGTTACTATTGACAACTTTTCACAAGTTTTGAATTAGGACAAGAACTGCTACAGAAGAACCTAACACTAGTGGGAACACTTCGAGCCAATCGAAAAGAGATCCCTAAAGATGTAAAGTAAAATAAAGTAAATCCATGGCGCAACAGCCTATGAAGGCCCAAGACCGACCAGCCGGCTGCTGGCCTCAGGTCCACATGCTGAAGCAAAGGTGGACGATCATCCAGTCAGAATGGACGTATCGTGTGGTTAGCACAATGATCCCCCCAGCCATTACAGTTGGTTTGCGAAACCGGATTTTCGCTACCTATCGTAGATCCCCAAGTGCATCACAATGCTGGGTGGGCACCGGTTCCATACACTGGCCGAAATTTCATGAGAAAATTTCTTCCTCCATGGGGAATGGAACCAGCGCGCATTCCGTAACGCGAGTCCTAGGCAGGATGCCTTAGACAATGACGCCACGGCGCGGAACATGTTACAAATGTATGAATACAAAAACACCCTGTATAATGACATTCCAATATGAGGTAATTTAAAGTGTAGTAATTATTAGTCATTGTATTTTATTATTATTAGACTTACGGCATTCTAAAGTGTTATTAACAACAACAAAACAACAGTGCAATGCGTTTGTGAGAATTATGTGATGTCAAATTTTCATTAACACTTTTTAACAGAAATAAAACAATTTTACTAAAAATGTACTCCCATAAACTCTTGAATAAATACCAAAATACATAAATTATCCAATAACTATCCTTACAACTTCCTATTTTCAAGTTAGTTGAAAGAAATCTATCCGGGGTCAAAAAAGACCCTAGGTATGGAGTACGTTTTTCTATAGCAGATATAGACCGAGGGTTAAGTCACTCGCTGAGAAGAAACTTGCCTACTGAATGATGCACTGGAAGGAATGGTGACAGGGAGAAAAGTTTTTAGCAGAAGAAATATCATATAATAGACGACATTAAGATACAGTATTGCATCATATTATGAGGAGACTAAGAGAAAGGCAGAAAATAGGAAAGTTTTGAGAATGATGTGTTTACAGTGAAAGGCCTTCCATTGGGCACAGATCTATGAATGAATGAATGAATTATTACAGTATTATTATTTACTTACTTACGTAGTCACTCACTCACTCACTTACTTACTTACAAACTTGCTTACTTACTTACTTACTTACTTACTTACTTACTTACTTACTTACTTACTTACTTACTTACTTACTTACTTACTTACTTACTTATGGCTTTTAAGGAACCAGGAGGTTCATTGCCACCCTCACATATGCCCGCCATCGTTCCTTACCCTGAGCAAGATTAATCCAGTCCCCACCATCATATTCCACTTCCCTCAAATGCATTTTAATATTATCCTCCCATCTACGTCTCGGCCTCATCAGAGGTCTTATTCCCTCCGGCCTCTCAAGTAACACTCTATATGCATTTCTGAATTCGCCCATACGTGCTACATGACCTGCCCATCTCAAACGTCTGGATGTAATGTTCCTAATTATGTCAGGTGAAGAATACAATGCGTGCGGTTCTGCGTTGTGTAGCTTTCTCCATTCTCCTGTAAGGTCATTCCTCTTAGCCCCAAATATTTTCCTAAGAACCTTATTCTCAAGCACCTTTAATCTCTGATCCTCTCTCAAAGAATGAGTCAAAGTTTCACAACCATACAGAACAACCGGTTAACTGTTTTATAAATTCTAACTTTTGAAATTTTGAGAGCAGATTACAAAACAAAGGTTTGTCAACCGAATAATAACAGGCATTTCCCATATTTATTCTGCGTTTAATTTCCATCTAAGTATCATTTATATTTGTTACTGTTGCTCCAAGATATTTGAATTTTTCTACCTCTTAGAAGGATAAATCTCCAATTTCTTTATTTCCATTTCGTACAATATCCTGGTCACGAGACAAAATCACATTCTTTCACTTCTCGGGATTTACTTCCAAAACCTATCGCTTTACTTGTTTCAAGTAAAATTTCCAGTCTTTTCCCTTGGATTTTCTCCTAACATATTCACATCATCCGCATAGACAAGAAGATGGTGTAACTCGTTCAATTCAAAACCCTCTCTGTTATCCTGAACTCTCCTAATGCCATATTCTAATAAGAAGTTAAAAATAAAAGTGTTAGTGCATCTCCTTGCTTTAGCCCGTAGTGAATTAGAAATGCATAAGATAGAAACTGGCCTGTGCGGACTCTGCTGAATGTTTCACTAAAATACATTTTAATTAATTGAACTAGTTTCTTGGGAATACCAAATTCAATAAGAATATTCTATAAATCTTCTTTGTTAACCGAGTCATACGCCTTTTTGAAATTAATGAAGAAGTGATTTACTGTATCCTTATACTCCCATTTTTCTCAAATATCTGTCGAATACAAAAAATCTGATCAATAGTCGTTCCATTACCTACGCCTAAAACCACAATGATGGTCCCCAATTATTTCATCTACATATGGAGTTAATCTTCTCAAAAGATTATTCACGAAATTTTGTAGGACGTCAACAAAAGTGATATTCCTCGAAAGTTACTACAGTTAGTCTTATCCTCTTTCTTAAAAATATGTACGATTATGAACTCCTTCCAATGTCCTGGTACAATTTCCTTCTCCAAATAGCAAGTACAAGTTTATAAATTTCGCTATATAGTGCGCTTTCATCCTCTTGTATTAATTCTTCTGGAATTTATTCAATACCTGGAGACTTGCACTTTTTCAGATTTTCTATCGCAATGTCGACTTCAGAAAGTGTGGGTTCGAGTATAAATGGCGCAACAGTTTGTATTTGAGTTTGGTCCTGGTCGTTTCTATTTGGCCTATGTATATTTAGTAGTTGTCCAAAATAGTTTTTTTTCCATTTGTTCAGGATTGAATGAAAGTCTGCAAGCAAGTTACCATTCTCATCCTTGATCACGTTTAATCCCTGCCAGATATCCGTTTTTTGAAATACCTTTATACTCTTATATAAATCTCGAATGTTTTCATTCTTACTATTTGTTTCTACCTCATTCAGGTTTTCCTCCAACTAATCTCTCTTTTATTCCTAAGTGTACGAACTTCTTCCCGTCTTTCATTGAAATAATTATCTTTATTCTCCTCAATTGGATCCTGTAAGAATTTCCTTTTTACCTGCAAATAAGTTTACACAGGACAAATCAATTATGGTTATAATTGAAATCATTAATGTAATCTTAAACGTCTTGTTGGCCATGAAAATATGCTTCTCAGTTCTTAATGTGCCTCTGCGTTAATTATGTGTTTTCAAGAAGCATTGCGTTTTAATTATATTCATTTATATAAGAAATAGTGATCTGTGATCGTGTTCATTTAGTGTTGCGTTCTCTTAAATATTTTATTGACATCTGATCATTTTATTCATTCGTGTGTGTTTAATGATTTTCGTTAGAAACGCCTTTTTCTATCGTCCTACCTTGAATAGGAAGTTGATCTCTTGAATTTATATGTTGCAGTACATTCATTTAATTTAAATAGTATAATTAATTCTGAACTGTGATTGTGGGAGTGTTCGTGAATTGAACTAAGTAGGTTAATGAAATATTGACATTTTCATTGTGCAAGAGTTTATTGATATTCATTAGCAACACATTGCTACATGTTTGTTTTATTTAACGTGATTCATATCTTCGTTCATGAATACCAGTGAATCCATTAAATGACTGCTCTGCGATAATCCTAGAACTTCTGAAGAATATAGTTTAATTTTATGTTCAGATTGTAAGTGCTGGTTCCATGGTAGCTGTGTCTATTTATGCAGCGATGAAGTAAAAGTCCTTGGTGAGTCTAACTCCCCCTGGCTCTGTCCATCTTGTTCATCAAAAGGTGGAACCCATAATATCTGAGCCCCTAATTATGTAGAATTAGTCTCATGCCCAATTTGCACTGGCAGTGATATTAAATCTTACAAAGGCTTGAAAGGACTGCAAATACACTGGGCTAGGACTCATCCCAATGAACCTCCTGACGATCTTCTATTAAATTCAGAAAATACTTCTTTTGAGTTTTTCCATCAAAAGATTGCTAATTGTAAATTTAAAACAAGAGTTTTAAGAAGAATCCCTAAAGGAGCTAGACGTTTTGCGGCAGAAAAATTGACTCACGTCATTGATAAATATATTTCCGAGAATATTAAAGAATGTTGGCGAGAGCTTCTGCTTTTTGCATACATCACCCTTCGGATATCTGTTCTATCAAAGAAGAAATCTGACAAATCTTTAGTGTCTAAAATTAATGAGAACATTAATGATTTTACATTGGAAGTTTCTCCACGTAAGAATAAATCTACACTTTCTAGGTCACGCATTGTTGAAGCTAAAGTGGCAGATGGTAATATAAAGGGAGCTGTTCGAATTCTATCTTCTGATTCAGGAGTAGCTCATGCTTCACGAGTTATACAAGAGGCTTTAGTACAAAAACACCCTTGGCATTTCCAGATCTTCCTACCACCAATGAAGTGTGTTTGTCAGTATCTCAAGATATGGTTTTGCAAGGAATAAAAAAAAACTTTCCTAATGGCTCTGCATCTGTTATTGATGGGATTCGTCCCCAAAATTTAAAAGATCTCAGATCCAAATCTGCTGGAGATTCTGGTAGGCGACTTCTAAATTCTATTACTAGATTATGTAATCTAATGTTAGCCGGTAAAGTTAATCCTGAAATTTGTCCTCATTTATATGGAGCATCTTTAATTGCCATTGAAAAGAAAAATGGCGGGATACGTCCAATCGCAGCTGGAAATACCTTTCGCAGATTATCGGATAAGTTAGCTTGCACTTCTGTTAAGGAGACAGTTGGTCATCATTTACGCCCTCAGCAGCTTGGTTTTGGCACCGCTAAAGGATGTGAAGCCATCATCTACTCGGTACGTTCATTTCTAAATCAGAAAGAATGCAGTCAAAATGTTCTGCTTAAGATCGATTTTAGAAATGCATTTAATTGCCTTGAAAGAGACACAATGCTTGAACTTGTTAAGGGCAAGATTCCTCAACTCTAAACCCATCTAATCTGTATTACAATTCTGACATCATTTGATCGCAGACTGGAGTCCAACAAGGTGATCCGATAGGTCCAATGCTATTTAGTCTAACCCTGAATTCTGTCATTACCCATTTGAACAGTACCTTGAACCACTTTTATCTGGATGACGGTACTTTGGGAGGGGATCCAGATATGGTTCTTTCCGATCTTGAAAAACTTATAGATTCCTGCAGATCCATTGGTTTGGAGAATAATCCCGATAAATGCGAATTATACCTCTGCTCTACACAAGACGATGCTATAGTGTCCGCATTCAATAATATAGCTCCAGGGATTAAGATAGTATCTCGATCTAATTTGACTCTCCTTGGATCTCCCATTTTTTTCCAACTGAAAAGTCAAGTATGCGTGAAAAACTTGAAATTATGAAGCAACTGTTTTTGATGGTCTGCAGTCTCTTTCCATATATACTGCGTACTTTCTCTTAAAGAACTGTTATTCAATTCCTAAATTAACATATTTTCTTCGCACCACCCCATTATGGCTTTTTTCATATCTACTTCAAGAGACTGATGATCTACTGAGAAACTGTCTGGAATCGATTCTCAATTTACGGGTTGAAGATAACAATTGGATTTTAGCTACTCTGCCTATTGCCTTTGGAGGTTTTGGAATCCGTAATGTGAGTGATGTTTGTCTGCCTGCTTTCTTGGGTTCTGCATATGGAGTCCTTGGTTTCGTCAAATCCATTTTCTCGATTAACGGTGATGAAATCGGGATCTGTTATTTGAATGAAGCTTTGGAGAAATAGTTCAGCATTACAGGAAACAACAACCTCCCAGCTTCTCGTGATATTCAGAAACAATGGGACCACATCCATGCCTCTGATATCTACCAGGCTCTACTAGCGTCTTCATCGTCTGAAGTTGATCAAGCTAGATACCATGCAATACGACAGAAGGAATCAGGGTGTTGGCTTAAGACAATACCATCTTCCAATATTGGCACATTAACGACAATATGTCCTTTAAAATTGCTGTCGCCTTAAGACTCGGGTGCAAGATCTGTTTTCCACATAAATGTTTTTGTGGAGCCACTGTTGATCCCTATGGTCACCATGGCTTAAGTTGCCCCAAAAATACCGGGATATTTTCCAGGCACTTTCAATTAAATGACATCATTAAAAGGGCACTTGTCTCTGCTGGTTTTCCATCAATCCTGGAAACTATTGTAATCAGCCGTTCTGATGGAAAAAGACCAGATGAATTGACCTTGATATCCTGGTCTCATGGAAAATCTCTGTATGGGATGCCACTTGTGTCGACAGTTTAGCACCATTCCATTTGCCTGTCACCTCCAAAGTTGCTGGTTCTGCTGCAACACCCGCAGTGAGCATCAAAAGGAATAAGTATCGGTATGTCCAGGACAGATACTTGTTCTCTGTTTTTGCTGTTGAGACGTTGGGACCTTGGTGCTCAGAGTCTAAACTGCTGGTTTCAGACATTGGGAAAGAATTGCGAGCGCTCAATGCAGATTCCATGTCGACTGTCTTCTTGAGACAAAGAATCGCTATTGCTATCCAGCGTGGGAATGCTGCCAGTGTTATGGGGACATTTCCTCAAATACTGGCTTTGGAGGAAATATTTTATTTTTGAAATTCAAAATATTGGCCTAGTATCGAAATCGACTGCGTTTGTTAAAGCAGCATGAGTTGAAGAGTCTTGAAGGAATTCTGTTGGAAGACGTTCAGGACTCTTTGCCACATTGTGATAAAACCCTCAAGGTTTTGCAGAATGAGATCATTATATATATCGCGACCGATTGACAAAACGAAGATTGAGTTCTACAAAAACAAGATAGCAGCTCTGCCTGTGGACGATGAGTTCCAGAAAGTCCGGCATTCTGTGGAAGTTGAGAGCACGGATAACCTGAAGATAGAGGAATATCTGGAGAAACAGGGAATCCACTCCATGGAAGATCATGGACCCAAGAAGCCGACACTCCACAAGCGTAAGAAACCGAACCAGCGCAAGAAGGAGTTCACGAAGCCGCGAGACAACGAGCACTCGGCTGACGTCCTGGAAATATACGACGACAAGTGAAGATTGGAGAATTGAGAGTGGGATTGATGATTTATTGTGACGTTGGTAGAGGAGACTGATACTGTTGACTGAACACGAAGACCGTTAGATAATGCGTGTGCATTGTGTGCGACTGAAATGATGACGAAATAGTGTATGTTATATCATATATATTTAACTATCTAATACAAATGTTAACAATCTACAATCTGTAATGGATCTAAAATTGATATCAGTAAAAGGCTATCGGAACTTCGTTCCAACCATACCGCCTCATTCTAGTGCTGAGGTCATTAAAGCATGGAGCCCTACCTCCATGCTCCCAAGTGCCTTCATAGAGTATATAGGAAAATCCAATATTATTAAAGTGTTACAAAAGTGATTAAATTCTGCTATATCATACTTAAAAAAAAATATGACTAAATAATCTTCCCGATTGCAAATATATATAACTGACATTGATTGAAATTTAAATGTACAAATTTGTTGACGATGGGAAGAAAAATTTTATAAGATTAGGTTGGTTTACCTCGCAGTCGTAATATGCGCTGTTCGAAAAAAAATTCAATCTCCCGCCCGTCAGTGAATGAGGAGACAGTGAAGCGGGACAGCGCAAGCTTCACATGCAGAAGCTTGGTATTCCTCAGAAGACTATTCTGCACAAACGTTGCGCTTTCATCCCTACCGACTACAATAAATTTTCAGCGGGCCCTAAGTAGAATGCTTGGGCCTATTGATGAAATTCTTCGTTGGCCTCCACGTTCACCAGACTTACCATCACTCATTTTGTTCTGCGTACCATAATAAATTACTACAGTCCATTCTTGACTTGCAACCGCGTATCACCTTCGTAACAACCAGACTTATTATGCTGCAACGTGACTGGCAAGAACTCGATCACTGTACAGGCATTAGCATAGAAACTTAATATTTTCATATTGTCAACTATGAACCTTGCTAACGAGTGAGCACACTTAAATATTTATAATATTTATGCAATGGATTTGATTGGATCACTAGTTGAGAAGAAACTGCGTACTGAAAGATGCACTGGATGGAATGGTGGACGAGAGAAAATTTCGGGGCAGAAGAAGATATCAGATGACAGACCACATTAAGATATATAGATCATATGCTGAGACTAAGAGGAAGGCTGGAAATTGAGAAGATTGGAGAATGCTGAGTTTGCAGTGAAAAAACTTCGCTTCGGAAAAAACTCTTAATGAATGAAATGGAATAGAATGGAGGGGAAAATAAAAATTGTATGCCTATCGAAAAATAATTCAGTGATACTTTTCCCCTTTTGCTAATGTAGTATGTGAATGTATGTATCTCATTGAAAATAACAATGCATTAATTTATTCTAAAATACAGTCAAAATACTGTTGTTCATGCTCGAGAATGTGTTAATGCGAATTACAACTGTGTAATCGTGTTGCCAATCTAGTATTATAAGCCAACTGGAAGGGACTTTCTCTTAATTTTTAATATATAATATCTATCAAAATATTGTTCTTTATGTCAAAAAGTTGAATTGCGAGATTATACTGTTTCTGTGTTCTGTAGGCTATATAAAATAAAATATAAATATGTACTGAATTCGTTAAATGTCATATTTGCAGTCATATTAAAAAACTGGATATGATATAAGTAGGCTAAAGTGCTTAAGGAGTGAAAAACCCTTCCACATAAAAAATACGTACATATTGGTTCTTTGATACTACCGATATAGAGGTCAATTTTTGCTCACTATAACATGCCAAGGTATTGGTACTGGGAAAAAGAGAATGTGTTGTTTATCGTCAACTATCTTTAAAGAATAAGTGAAAGAACACGTGCAAATAAAATTACATGAAATATATGTCAGCACAGCTTCAGATCAGTGTGGAACATTGAGTCAACGCTATGCGGGCTTGTAGGGACCAAGGAATGTGTTAGTGATTAATATAAACAATGTTCAATTGGTTAATCATATGATATCACTATTTTCTGGTTTATTAACACCCGTTAATACATGTTAATTATT
Source organism: Periplaneta americana (assembly GCF_040183065.1). Taxonomy (NCBI): domain Eukaryota; kingdom Metazoa; phylum Arthropoda; class Insecta; order Blattodea; family Blattidae; genus Periplaneta; species Periplaneta americana. Next base: position 100,740,022 of record NC_091123.1, read on the forward strand.
GAATAATATGTAGGAACGTTTTGGCAACATTAGATACTTCATTTGGCGATTTGGTATGCTATTTTGAAATGAAGTTGTGTTAGAAAGAGTGGGTGAAGAAAGAATGATGTTGAGACGAATCAGAAAGAGAAAAAGGAATTGGTTGGATCATGGGCTGAGAAGAAACTGCCTACTGAAGGATACACTGGAAGGAATGGTGAACAGGAGAAGAGTTCTGGGCAGAAAAATATATCAGACGATAGACGACATAAAGATATGTGGACCATATGCGGAAACTAAGAAGGCAGAAAATAGGAAATATTGGAGAATGCTGTGTTTGCAGTAAATGACCTGTCCGTGGGAAGAACACTTATGTATGTATGTATGTATGTATGTATGTATGTATGTATGTATGTATGTATGTATGTATGTATGTATGTATGTATTAACACTGAAATTGAGTATACACCATTACAATAATACAATAATTACAGCAATAAAAATAAAATAAAATATACGTAAATTTACTTATAACTATAAAGAAATAGATACAATAAACTTACCACAATAAATAAAAACTATGCTATAATAAATCCTACAATAAATAATAAGAAATAAACCTAACTTATAAATACTTCTATTTCACCCAACTATTAATAATTTAAGTAATTACATATCACCTTAATTAATTACATATAAAATTAATTACATAACATCTTAATTAATTACATATCATTAATTTATTTACATTTCGACTTAATTACTTATCATCTTAATTAATTATATATCAACTTATTTAATTACATGACACAACTTAGTTAATTACACTGCACCTACAATTACATTTTCAATGTATTCTTCTCAACTTTTCCTTAAATGTATTGATTTTGAGAGGACCACCCTGAAAGATTGCCGCATGTAAGCTGTTCCAGTCTACTATTGTGCGGTTAACAAAGGAAAATTTTGCCACGTCCGTTCTTTGTGTTCTATATTTAATCGTCCTAATATGATAAGCCCTGCCAAAGTATGATAGTGTTACTAATCCAGCATTGATGTCGTCCATACTTTGTGTCCCATTTGTGTCTTAAACAATGCGGTGAGTCTGGTGTTTCATCGCCTTGATTTAAAAGATTCCCACCCTAAGTATTTCACAATCTCTTCACCATGTCTCTTTTCCATTTTGACATATTTTGCTGCCTTGCGTTGGACCTTTACTATTAAATCTATTTCGTTTTGTTTATACGGATCCCACCCTACGGCTTCAAATTCCATAATTTGGCGAACAAGGGTTTGTATGCTAATTGTTTTCACGTTCGGTTAGATTTCTTCAGAATACGCATAGAGAAATGTAGTGGTTTCCAGGCTTCCCTTGTGGAATTAGTGACTTGTTCCCTCCCAACTGAATTTATTACTTAAATATATACCTAGGTATTTACAAGTATTCACTTGTGGCACCGATGTACCATTCAGCTGATATGAAACAAATTTCTTTATGCGTCCTACAGAAGGATATTGACTTACTTTTGCTGACATTGATTTCATAAGGAGCATTAAAAAAGAACGAGCCGGAGACCTAGGAACAGAAACGAGTACCTGTATGTCAGAAGTATTGGTCCTGGTTGTTGAGGCACTTGTCCCACTGCGACACAACGCGGTGAATGGCTGTCTCGTAAAATTCCCAGGGCTGCGTTGTGAAGCAGTTCCGCACGTACTGCTTGACGTCGTCGTCCGAGGTGAATCGTTTGCCCTTCAGAGCCTATTTTAGGGGACCAAAATGGCGTAATCGCAAGGAGAGAGGTCTGGACTTTATGGAGGATGACCGAGAACGTCCCATTTGAATTTCTGCAATAGTGCTGTGATTGTGTTGGCTTTATGAGCCTTTGCATTGTCGTTTGCCATTAGAGCCTTCTAGGGGACCAAAAATGGCTTAATCCCAGGGAGAGAGGTTTGGACTGGATGGAGGGTGACCGAGAATCTCCCACTTGAATTTCTGCAAGATAGCCGCGATTGTGTTGGCCGTATGAGGCCTTGCATTGTCCTGGAGCAGAATGACGCCATGGGTGAACTTGCCTGGTCAATTTGATTTGATCGCTTGGCGAAGGGTAGTCCAGGTTTGCGAGTAACGCTGGACATTCACTGTTTTCCCGTGTTGCAGGACGTATATCAGAAGGAGCCGTCTTGGTAAAAGAAGAACATCAGCATACACTTTCCTGCACTTATGTGGATGGCCTTGGATATTTTTGGTGGCGGTGACCCTGGATGATCGCATTGGAGACTTTGTCGTTTCGATTCTGGTTCGAAGTGATGATACCAAGACTCATCTCCAGCCACCACTTATGCCAGGAACTCATTCCCTTCCCTGGCGTAGCGCTGCAGATGATCAATACAGTCGGCCATTGGACATGCTTCCTGTTGTGGTTGAAGACTGTGGGGCAGCCATTGGTCGCACACTTTTCGCCAGTTCAGTCTTTCCGCCATGATGGTGTGAACACTTCCGACGCTCAATCCGACCTCGGCGGCTACGGCTTTCACTGTAACTCGGCGGTCCTGAGTAACGAGTCCATCAACCAGCTCGACGATATCATCGGTAATGCGGTGTGGTGTTCCAGACTGTGCACCATCGGCTAACGACACCCGTCGTTCCCTGAAGCGCTTGTGCCACGCCTTAACCCTTGCAAGGGACATGCAGTGTTTACCGTACACTTGTGACATTCTTGGATGAATGTCCGTTCCCCCTACTCCTTTCGCTGTCAGAAAACGAACAAGACTTCTTTGCTCTTCTTTAGACGCCTCCATTTCACTTTTTCACTGCTTACAACGCGAATGACAGCGTTGGACAATTGACGCATGCTTCTGCTACTGTTAGTCACGTGACTTACACCCGTGACCCTCTAGCGGCGGGCTGTGAATTTCCGCGCTCTTGTCCGAACCACTCTTTGTTACACTCGCAACGAATGGTTCGGACAAGAGCGCGGAAGTTCACAGCCCGCCGCTAGAAGGACTCGGGTGCAAGTCACGTGACTAACAACTTGCAGAAACATGCGTTGATCGTCCAACGCGGTCATTCACGTTGTAAGCAGTGAAAAAGTGAAATGGAGGCGTCAAAAGTAGAGCAAAGAGGTGTTGTTCGTTTTCTGACAGCTTAAGGACTAGAGGGAACGGACATTCATCGTAGAATGTCACAAGTGTACGGTGAACACTGCATGTCCCTTGCAAAAGTCGAGGTTTGGCACAAGCGCTTCAGGGAAGAACGGGCCGATGATGCACGGTCTGGAACACCACACCGCATTACCGATGATATCGTCGAGCTGGTTGATGGACCCGTTACTCAGGACCGTCGAGTTACAGTGAAAGCCGTAGCCGCCGAGGTCGGATTGAGCGTCGGAAGTGTTCACACCATCATGACGGAAAGACTCAACTGGTGCAAAGTGTGCGCCCAATGGCTGCCCCACAGTCTTCAACCACAACAGGAAGCATGTCCAATGGCCCACTGCATTGATCACCTGCAGCGCTATGCCAGGGAAGGGAATGAGTTCCTGGCACGAGTGGTGGCTGGAGATGAGTCTTGGTGTCATCATTTCGAACCAGAATCGAAACGACAAAGTCTCCAGTAAAAGCATCCAGGGTCACCACCACCAAAAATATCCAAGGCCATCCACACTAGTGCAGAAAAGATTAAGCTGATGTTTTTCTTTGACCAAGACGGCAGCCTTCCGATAGACGTCCTTCAGCACGGGACAACAGTGAATGCCCAGCGTTACTCGCAAACCTTGATCACCCTTCGCCAAGCGATCAAATCGGAACGACCAGGCAAGCTCACCTGTGGGGTCATTCTGCTCCAGGACAATGCAAGGCCTCATACGCCCAACACAATCGCAGCTCTCTTGCAGAACTTCAAATGGGAGATTCTCGGTCACCCTCCGCACAGTCCATACCTCTCTCCCTGCGATTACGCCATTTTTGGTCCCCTAAAAAGGCTCTGAGGGGCAAAGGACAATGCAAGGTTTCATACGGCCGACACAATCACGGCACTCTTGCAGAAATTTATATGGGAGGTTCTCGGTCATCCTCCATGCAGTCCAGACCTCTCTCCCTGCGATTAGGCCATTTTTGGTCCCCTAAGAAATGCTCTCATGGGCAAAGAACAATGCAAAGCCTCATACGGCCAACACAATTACGGCACTATTGCAGAAATTCAAATGGGAGTTTCTCGGTCATCCTCCATAAATTCCAAACCTCTCTCCCTGCGATTACGCCATTTTTGGTCCCCTAAAAAAGGCTCTGAGGGGCAAACGATTCACCTAGGACGACTACGTCAAGCAATACGTCCGGAACTGGTTTACAATGCCGCCCTGGGAATTTCACGAGACAGCCATCCATCGCTTTGTGTCGCAGTGGGACAAGTGCCTCAACAGCCAGGGCCAATACTTCTGACATACAGATACTGGTTTCTGTTCCTAGGCCTCCTGCTTATTTCTTTTTGAATGCCCCTCATAATTTTATTTTCTGTCGTCCAGGTTTCAATAACGTTAAGATCGTTTTGTAAGGCGACGATATCGGATTCATAATTAATTTGTCTATATATTATACAGTCGTCCGCGGATAACCTTACCTGAGACGTAGTAATTCTATTTATGTCATTTATATATATATATATATATATATATATATATAAATATATATAAATAAATATATATATATATATAGGCCTAAGTAACAATATAGGTGCAAGTATCGTTCCTTAACCCTTAAGTACTCGCGTCGGTCTATATGACCCGAGTGTTTTTTCTTTCCTCTGTTTTCTTTGCTGGAAGGTAATATGAAGAGGGCCGGTGGTGTGTAATTTCTTCTATTGTTGAAATCTTTGAAACGGTCTGGCTGTAGTCATTGTTGAGTTTATCATTTAGCCCCAACAGCTGTTTATATGTGATTTGACCCGACGCGAGTGTGTGCGTTCTTCTAAAAGGCAGGAAGATTTTGTGAATGACTGAGGAGATTTCTTTATTTATGCGTAAGTATTATTTGATGTAAGCTTTATATTATTATATTCTTCACATTTTCCGCGTTCATTTCAGCTGTATATGCAGTTTTTTTTATTATTATTTTCAAAGAATGTCAAAGAAAGTAGTAACAGACGAAGAAATTGCAGAGAAGTCGAAGTAAAGGGAATTACTAGTAACAGACGAAGAAATTGCAAGGGAGTTGAATACGATTCTCAGTAATGCACTAATAGTAATGACGATGGTGAATCTGTGGGGGAACTTTCTAAGCTTGACGATGTTATAGATGAAGACAACAAGTTCCTCCAAAAAGCCAGAAATTGTGACGTTTTATAACTGTACCAAGGGTGGAGTTGATTCATGCGACCAATTGTGTAGCAACTATAGTGTTGGACGTAGAACAAGAAGGTGGCCACTGGCAGTGTTCTTCCATTTCATAAATGTTTCAGCACTCAACTAATATGTTGTTTATTATAAGATGAATACCAGAGAGAAGATACAAAGAAGAATATTTCTGAAGGACCTGGCTAAAGAACTTCTTATGGAAAACGTCAGGAGAATAAGTAATCCTCATGTATCACGTAGTCTCAGGGCAAGAATAAAAATATTCCTAACGGAGAGATTGAAGTGCCACCGAAAGAACAACAAAATCAAGAAACAAGAAGTGCACCAGAAAAGGAAGAGATATCATATCTGCCCTAGCACAAATGATAATAAGCATTCAACACACTGTGCTGCTTGTTTGGGACACGTATACAAAATTCACTGCAAAGTTGTTTGCACAATATGTGGAGAATAAGCCAAGAAATGAAGCACTGTTTTGTTTTACAATGTCTGATTGAAAAGTTTTAAGACTGAAGCCAGCAGTGCTTATTGGTTTGCGGTGAAATCGTAGGAATCGATGTAATAATTGAGAATGGACCCGTCTGAAGGGGATTCACTGCAGTAACCTTTAGGTACAGTGATTTTTTATTACAAACCCAGTCAACATTTTTCAAGAATGTTTCCAAATCTAGGATAATAGTAGGAGTTTGTGTATTCCTCCAGAAGAGGACTGAAGTAGTCTTTAGGTACCATTATTATGAACCTAACCTTAAAAATTTTCAATCACACCTCGTAAAGAAACAGTATGGTTATAAGATTTCAAAGTCATGTTTTCATTTTTCTTTAGTTGAGATTTACAAATTTCATTGTATTTAGATAGTTTTCACTTTTTTAAAGTTGAGATTTACAAATTTCATTGTATTTGATTATGTTCAATATAAATAGTATACAGTTCAGAATAAAAGTAGTTCACTTACTTCAGTTTAAACATTTTATTTACCCCATAATTTTGCCATGAATCCACGTCCACATCTTAGTTTGCGTCAATGGGTCAAATTGACCCGACGCGAGTGTTTATGTAACTTTCTATCAGGCGAGTACTTAAGGGTTAAGGAGCGCCTGATTTTACATTTCCTAGTTCCGATATTTCTTTTCCTAGTCTGACCTTTTGGGTCCTTTTTTCTAAGGATTTATATATCCATCGTACTATTCGACTATCTATTGGAAGCCTGCTTAATTTCTGTAAACGTTTTTCGTGGGGCACTACGTCGAAAGCTTTAGAGAAATCGATCACAACTCCAGGTATTCTCCCCCCCCCCCCCACCCATCTAATTCATATGATAAATCTTGTATTAAGGATGTGATTTCACTTTCGCAAGAGAATCCTGGTCTCAAGCCGTATTGATTTTTGTTCAGCCACTCGTTATCTTCTAAAATGTTGTGAATATATTGTGTTATTAGATGTTCCATTATTTTGCTGATAGGCCTAACTGAAGTAAGACTTACAGGTCTGTAATTGTTGACATCGCATTTGTCTCCTGCTTTATATATGTGGATTATGATAGCCGATTTCCGGTCGGCTGGTATATTTACTTACTTACTTACTTACAAATGGCTTTTAAGGAACCCGAAGGTTCATTGCCGCCCTCACATAAGCCCGCTATCGGTTCCTATCCTGTGCAAGATTAATCCAGCCTCTATCATCACACCCCACCTCCCTCAAATTCATTTTAATATTATCCTCTCATCTACGTCTCGGCCTCCCTAAAGGTCTTTTTCCCTCCGGTCTCCCAACTAACACTCTATATGCATTTCTGGATTCGCCCATACGTGCTACATGCCCTGCTCATCTCAAACGTCCGGATTTTAAGTTCCTAATTATGTTAGGTGAAGAATACAGTGCGTGCAGTTCTGTGTTGTGTAACTTTCTCCATTCTCCTGTATCTTCATCCCGCTTAGCCCCAAATATTTTCCTAAGCACCTTATTCTCAAACACCCTTAACCTATGTTCCTCTCTCAGAGTGAGAGTATACTACAATTATTTATTGATATATTAAAAATTCGCTTTAGGGGAGTTGGTCGTCATCGCTTGCAAAATAATGGTAAAAATAGCCTATCTTCAAGAAGTCATAAATATAATACTATTTATCATAGCTCTTTCATTTTTTTAGTGATGTGTGTACACACATTAAGCTTTAAAATAAAAAAGATTTGTGAAGCTAGAGTAAATATTTCGCCTTAAAATAATTTTTGAACTTAAACAATTTTTTTTTATAAATTCACTACATTCATGTGATTAGGTGCACTGTATTCACTTATTACTGGTCACATTGAATTGAAATTTTAGCCACTTACTGCTAATTGATACTGAAATACACCCTACAAAAAGTATTAATATATCTGCAATATTATGGGCATAGAGCTTATACCAAGCTTCACCATAAAAAAAAAGAATAATTTTCACCTCTAAAAAATATTATACATTCACTATATAAAGGAATTATTTTATAATATTCGCAAGACAGTTTTGTAATGTGAAGATAAACAAGCCCTGAAAGTTTCATTGCTCTATGTTAAATAGTTTTTGAGTTACTTGCACCTAAAGTGTGAAAAATTTAAATTTTCAGGAAACCGAAAATAAAATCAAGCACATGCCCTAACCTGCATTTTACACTCCTAGTACTGCCCGGGACCATAGGAATCCTGCTCGTGTGTTTCTTTGTCTTCTCTCTTCCTCTTTTCACCTCTCCTCTTCACTCTTGCCTCCTTTGTCATGTCTGCTACAGCTTTATCCGCCTTGGCGACTCGGTCAATATCCAACTTTTTCAGTCCTCTCTTCATATTTTCACCTAGTTCAATGTCCATTGCCTTCATGAGTGGACCCTACTATAACAGCCATCATTGAAGCAAATAACAGAGTCCAGAACACCAATTTTTATAGTTTGTGCTCCAACAAACTCAGTCTTTGGAACCCTCTGCCAGATACAGCTGTTGAATGATTCATTCTGATTTTGGGTCTTGCCATGAAGGCATTTCTTCAATAGTTTTTCATCAGCAAGATGTCTGTAAATAGGCTTAATTTTTTCAAGCACAGCAGGTGGTAAAGAATTTTTGTGCTTGTACTCACCACCAGTTGCTAATGCTCGTTTGTAACCACACCATGATGCAGGTCCTGCCGGGCAGAGACCATGGCAGGGATTCTCATCTGTCGCAAGTTTGTGGAAGTACGTGGCCCACACTGCTTTCTTCATATTCTGCAAATTATTAGCATTTGCACGAATTGCCATGCCATAATAATTTTGCAGCAGGTCAATTACTGTACTAGTAAGCCGACCTCGTCCACTTACAGGCTTACCATCTGAAAGTTTTTCTCCTTTGAATCCTTACAAAGCTGTATCAACAGTCTACCCATCCTCTTCTGGACGTGACCCACACACTCCAGCTTCTCTATAGCTACATCACTTCCATATGGCTTGGCCTCAGATACAGTAAGAAATCCCTTTGAGTCACCATCACCGAGGTAGCGCACATATCGAAGACCCCTGGACATTCAGACCGCATACATATTGCCAGAGCACCTTCAACTTCCATCCCTCCACTATATCCATCAAAGTTTCTGACACAATTATGGTCACCACGTTTGTTGCATCCTGTGCAATATTTACTGTACGTTTGTACGTCTAACACCATTCCTGACAGTAGAGACGTTGCAGTCACAACGCCATGTAGAGATGAAAATCCTCTCTTCTGCCATGAACCATCTATTACGACAGTGGTATCAGCACTCTCTTCCATTTCCTTTGTTTCTTTGGCAGCGTTTAACATTGAACCCTGTGATACTGCCTCCAAACTTTCACACAGAATTTTATTGTACGTATGGAACTTTCTTGCTGGTGGTGGGAGGTCCATCACAGAACAGAAGATACGTGCTGCTTGTTGACCCTTGCCTATGCACCTCATTGCATAGGTAAATCTTAGATTTACGCATGCAATTTTTCGTGTATTTACAGGAGATGTCATGGTTGAGGCTGAATATTTACAGTACTTACATTCTAACCTAATCCTAGTTGATAAACCTTTTCTACTTTCTTGTACTTCACTCATATATATACTATTTACAGACTTACATTTGGAGCAACTAACACTACTATTTATAAACGATGATAATAAAGACAAATTAATAATAATATTTCCACTATTTTATACTGAATCTAGAACTGTATTTACACGCTCTTCATCACCAAATAAATGACTTATCTTCTTTCTTGAAGCACTTGGAGGAGTAGTAGAAGATGTAGATTGCAGGTTAGAATTAGCACATGGAGTTGCAGGGTTATTATTAGAAAGTTTTACATATTTATTGCCTCTAAACTTACGTTTAGAGTTAAAAATTTTAATTCTACCCATATTTTACTATATTACAATATGCACAACTCTCAAAATAAATTGAAACTAAAGAGAAACTAAACTTTACACTCGTATTCGCAATCTCTACTGAAAACACGCCACACGACAATAACAAAGTAGGTTTCCTTTGTTGAATACAAGCTTCACTCCCGCTGACACATTCAAGGCCACCACAAACAAAAAAAATATATATACCAAAGAGCCAAAATCAAGAGAAAGATTCCTTTTAGAGCTCGACAACCTGACACAGCTAGAGGGGGCGTGGCAGTGCAAGCCAGGAGGAGCGCAGGGTTTTAAATTCGGGCCCTTTAAATCTTCAAATGATAAAGTAACACATATAAATTATATATCAAATTGTTCCGGAGATTTCGCTGTACAATATTAGCGAATAAAAAAGAAATCATTTTTTTTACCCTCATGACGACCAACTCCCCTGACGTCATCATGGCTTCACCTCCTAACTTTATAATTTCTGTGGGTATCGACTGGACCGCGTTATTTTCGGTTTTGTAGTCATTTTATTCTGTTCCGAACATCTTTAGCCGTTATTTTGAACATTTCTGTGCATTCACTTTCATCGATGGTAATCTCTCTCTCCTTTTTATTGAAAATAGAAATAAATTTTGAGTTCAATAAATCTGCTTCCTTTTTGTCCCCTGTAATTATTTGGTCATTAGTGTCTCTCAAAACTGGTATTGATTCCTGATTTCCCCTTCTTCTACGCATATAATTATAAAACTTACCCCAATTACTTTCGCCTTCTTTCAATAAATTTTGTAGGTAGTTCTCTTCTGCCTTTTCCTTTTCCCTTTCTAATCTGCCTTTTTCTTTTCCCTTTCTAAAATAACCGCAGCCTCGAACCTGGGTCCACTTACACCACGACCAGTCCCTTGACCAATACGCTACGGAGAGCTACAAGTATGTTCAGCTATGAAAATACAAAGTTCAGCTAAGTTTTGTACATCTGTTTTTATAAACTTGGTAGTTACCGGTACACAACACTTAGTTTCCTTTTCTTTCTTCATATACTTTTCCTGCTTTGCAATTTTATCGCATGGGATTAAATCTTTTCAATGGACTAGATGTGTACATTTGCAGTAACTGCACTATGCATGTGTTGTTAGTCGAGTAGGATCGGCGATAATCCAGTCTGAAAATGTTAAGCACGAGTATTATTATACCGTAATACTCTATATGTCCAGTTAAAATAATATTGTTATTTTAATACTTACCTTGTAGAAACAGATCGCGCTCCCAGCTTTTACAGTAGTGATGAGAATATTCCTTTTTCCTAGACATTTTAAATTTATTGGAAAACACAAGCACACGACAGTGTTATGCCAGTTCGATATATTCTAGACAATGAATGCTGTTTTAACGGTTTTAACAAAGAATAAAATCAGTTCAATGGGGATTACGATTGGTAGTTTCAAACTTTTAGTAACCAATGAGGTATAAAAACCTATTACAGCAAACTTTATGATGAAATCACATGAAGAAATGTAATAAATTTATAAGAATAACACCCGAACTTGAACAGACAATAAAAACGTTTAATAAGTAATTTTTAAACCTCAAAATTATAACCGAAACTTTATTCTTTCCTCAAATAATACACCAAAAGAATACAACCACTAAAATATCTCTTGTAGGGTTAAATTATCCTAATTTATTTAAGTGGAAACCCCTAAGTTGGCAACACTGCGTATCAGTAACATGAAGAAATATGGAAATTTTACTCCATATGAAATTTAAATTTGATGTGATGTATCGTTTATGTGGAAGTGGCTGTTGAATTTTACTTAGGGAACATAAAGCAATTCAAATGTGGATGCGGCAAAAATGGAGCTAGAGTTATTCCGAAACTGAACAGAAAAATAAAATGGAACTGGTTGGATACTGGCTGAGAAGAAACTGTCTACTAAAGAATGTACTGAAAGGAATGGTGAACGGGAGAAAAGTTCGCGGTGGAAGAAGATAACAGGTGACAGACGACATTAAGATATATAGGTACACCATACGCGGAAACTAAGAGGAAGGCAGAAAATAGGAAACATTGCAGAATGATGGGTTTGCAGTGAAAGACCTGCCTTGGCCAGAAAACTAAGAATGAATATTGTCCAAAGAAGGCTGGTGAAGACTAGAACGTTACTCACGTACTGAGCGTCTGAGCTTTACAGAGATAAAACGTCTGCAATCGATATAACGGGTTATTGACGTTGGGAATAAGCTCATTAATTAAAGGAATTTTTTATTATATTATTTAGCAATGTAATACTCTTCACCGGTGTTAATAATTTTACTATTATTTGTTACTTTAGAAATTTTGTCTATTATTAATGTTAGTCATTTTGTCGCCCTCTTCTATTAAATGGGATGAAAATTTTGATTACTAATTAATTGCTGGTTGGAGGGTAGTCTCCAATTTATTGTCTTCAGTTCTTTTACGTTTATATATTGTATTGAGTAATGCTTTTTTTATTATATCGGTTTTCAATTGCTAATATTATAATATAATTATAATCCCTGTTGTAATAATTTTCGGTGAGGAACATATTATGTAATCTAGCATTCAGGAAAATTGATTTTGCAAGCTTCTGGGAAAAAGGATGTTAGAATATATCTTGTGGTGATTTGTTTCCAATAGATGTAAAATACTAATTTTGAATTTTTGATCGAAATATTTAGATCTAGGAATTTTATGATTTTTTTTTATTCTCAACGGTAAATTTTGGATTAGGATGCAAACGGTTGAAGGTGCTAAGTAAACCAGTGGCGATCGTGTTACGATTTTCATATATTATAAGATATATCATTTACATATCTCAGATACGAAATAATGCCATTTGTTGCCTTAATTTTCATATATTGCTAACTTCAATTTGGGTAGAAATATTTTGGCGATTAAACCTGAAAGCGTGTCTGCCATAGCCACTGCTTTTGTTTTTAGTAAATCTTGATATGAAAAGGAAAATAATTTTGCTATAAGGTTATGTTTAATAAATTTTGAACTCGGGAAGTTAAACTACTAAGTCAAGCCTGTCTCCATTTAATTTCACAAGTCTATGTATGATATGAAGATTTCATGTATGGTTACATTAGTGTATAGGTTCTCAATGTCCAGTGATAACAAATTAAATAATTATTTATGTTTAAATTGTGTAAGGTTTTATTAAGCTATGTAAGTGCATTAACCTATACTTATTTTCAAGTTGTAGAGTTCGTGACAATATTAATTCAGATTAATATTGATATAGAAACCGATTGATTTTATGATTTGGGACTTGCATACTGCTAATTATTGGCCCCATTGACAATACTTTCATGTGTTTTTGGCAAGGTTTTCAAAATCGGAATACTGGGATTTTGCGTAATGTATTTATGTGCAATATTTTGTGGCATAATACCCGGAAGTAACTTCAAGGTTCGTTTTATATGTTTTTAATATGAATGCTTTGGGTCGGTTTTCATTTCTACTATTTGATTATTTCTAACGAAATCATTTGTTGTGTTCTTTGCTTTAGCATGAATGATGTTGTTTTGTTTAAGTCTTTTGTCTATTTTTGCTACCGAGCTATTTACTAGTTTTGCTGTTTAGAAATTTGGTTTCCATATTTGGGCCTTTATGTATTTATTAATTGTTTTACCAATTTCATATCCGGTATATTAATTATTTTCAGGATAACTCATCTGTATTATATTCTCTGTTCCTTGTTCTGTATGATAGTGGAACTTGGACTCTCACTTTGAGAGAGGAACAGATGTTAAGGGTGTATGAGAATAAGGTGCTTAGGAAAATATTTGAAGTTAAGAGGGATTAAGTTACAGGAGAACGGAGGAAGTTACACAACACGGAACTGCACTCATTCCATTCTTCACCTGACATAATTAGGAACATTAAATCCAGACGTTTGAAATGAACAGGGCATGTAACATGTATGGATGAATCCAGAAATGGATACAGAGTGTTAGTTGAAAAATCCGAGGAAAAATAATCTTTGGAAAGCCCGAGATGTAGATGGAAGGACAATATTAAAATGGATATGAGGGAGGTGGGATACGATGGTAGGGACTAGATTAATCTTGCGCAGAATACGGAAGAATGGTGGCTTATATGAGGACAGCAATGAAGCTCCGGTTTCCTTAAAAGCCATTTTTTAGTAAGTAAGTTAATATTAGTGAGGTGTCTAAGGTTTGGTTTTATCATGTGAAATTATATTTGTAACCTTTTTCAAGAATTTCAGTATCTTCTTTGGTCAACTGTGTGTTATATAGGTCTATTATTCAATTTTGCGCATTAGCCTATGAATTTTTACTCATTAATTTGCTTAACTTCTTATTTAAAGTCATCTATTTTTTTCTCCATTCAGTTATTAATTTTGTCGTTACATGCATTATGTAGTATTTCCCCATATGGAAAATTGAAGGTGAAGGTTATATAATTTATTATTAAGTATTGAAGATGTAAATCATGAAATTACTATTAAGTGTTTCTTTCTCTTTGAATTGGAATTTAATATCATTATTTACTCATTTCAATTGCAGTTGTTGTTTGGTATTCCTACCTGCGGTTGTGTTGCTTTGAATTTTAAGATGATGTACTTCGGCGTAATTTTATTCTGAATACAATGTTTGTTAACCGGATGTTGGCTATGGCTTGATGCAGATTTATAATTTCGTTTATAAATGCATTGATTAATACTGCCCGACAGGCTTTAAGAATCCTTATTGCCATGTTGGATCCGATAATTTACTATTTAAAACGGGTATGCTTTGTCTCTAACTTATCATACTTGGATGCAGCTAATTATAAGACATATTTTGATTCATAATGACGAACGTTTTCTGTTTTAATAAGTCATCATTGGGACACATAATGACATTTAATAACATTTCAAATTTACAATAGTTACATGTTTGGATAATTTACAGGGATTATATATAATTTACAATTTGATGGCCTATTTGTAATAAAATTATTTCATTTAAAATTTATCATAACAATTTGAAGGTCTTATAACATTGAATTCTTTAAAACACACAGCATATGCGCCACACCAATGATCTGGATAAGTTTTAGCATATGGAGCGCCTACAACAAACGGATTGACGAGTAGATCAGATTTTCTGGGCATATCTGTCTCATCATTTAATACCGCTCGAATAATTCTGGGAAAACAAGAAGCATAAAGTTTCATTTCTACCACTATAAATGAAGGAAAACGACTGGTTATTCATTTTTATTTTTACTGAAACCCTCACACTTGTCACAACTCTACACAAAAGTAAACATCAGGGTAGGCTAATATGTCGTAAGTTGTCTACCTATCTTCCTAAGTTGTTCTACCTTATCTACCTACGTACCCTGAAACCTATCAATTTAACATCCTAACAATCTAATTATCTACATACATACCTATCTGTCTGTCTGTTTGTCTCTCTCTGTCTCATTGTCAATCCATCCATCCATCCATCAATCCATCCATCCGTCCGTCCGTCCGTCCGTCCGTCCGTCTATCTATCTATCTATCTATCTATCTATCTATCTATCTATCTATCTATCTATCTATCTATCTATCTATCTATCTATCTATCTATCTATCTATCTATCTATCTATCTATCTATCTATCTATCTATCTATCTATCTATCTATCTATCTATCTATCTATCTATCTATCTATCTATCTATCTATCTATCTATCTATCTATCTGTCTATCTGTCTATCTGTCTGTCTGTCTGTCTGTCTGTCTGTCTGTCTATCTGTCTATCTATCTATCTATCTATCTATCTATCTATCTATCTATCTATCTATCTATCTATCTATCTATCTATCTATCTATCTATCTATCTATCTATCTATCTATCTATCTATCTATCTATCTATCTATCTATCTATCTATCTATCTATCTATCTATCTATCTATCTATCTATCTATCTATCTATCTATCTATCTATCTATCTATCTATCTATCTATCTATCTATCTATCTATCTATCTATCTATCTATCTATCTATCTATCTATCTATCTATCTATCTATCTATCTATCTATCTATCTATCTATCTATCTATCTATCTACACATCTACCTACCAATCTACCGTGTATATATTACCTCTCTGTCTGCCTTCCTGCCTGTTCGACTGTCCATCTGTCCGACCGTCCGTCTCTCCGTCTTGAACGTATGCCCAACCACACAATCACATATCCGTCTAACTGCCAACCCAGCTACCTTTCCACCCATCTTACCTATGTTTATTATTGTCACACTAACATTACTTATCCAACTTTTATTATTTATTTTCATGTTGTCTTATGGCTTATATATTAATGTAATAACCAGGGAACGGATTTATATGGACTAAAAATATATGAAATATGTAAATATATATGTAGTTATTTTTACCAAAATATGGAATTAAATATGGATTTTTACCAAAATATGGAATTAAATATGGACTTAAAATTATAAAAAAATGACTATGTACGTTAAATATTGGTACATTTTAATCAAACTAAACAAAAATTATAATGGACGTACCTTATCTTCCAATGTAGTTTCAACAAAACACAATTTTTATTGTCTGTTACCATAACAATAGGTTACAAACATTTCTTTCAAGTGCTGAAAAGTGAATCTTCTTCTATTGTCTCTGAGGATAGATTTATACTGACTAAAAGAGCGTTCGACGTCACAAGAAGTAACTGGTACATAATTCAATTTCACAATGTCTGCTGGGGATAAGTCCAAGTTAATCTTCACTGTTGATTCACCACTCATCACAGCAACAACCTTTTGTAGTTCTTCATATCCAGGGTTTTTTGAAAGTACAGTGTCCACCTTAGCTCTTACTGCATCTGCAACTTTACCTCTACCACGATTCAGTTGTTCCACAGTACTATTTATAATTTCAAAACTTTCAGATAGTGAAAGGTGCCTATTTTGGAGACTTTTGAGCGTTTTTATGATGCATGAAAATGTATGCTGAATGTGAGCTAAGTCATTCTTCACACTTATGTCACAGGTAACTGTTTTCGCAGTATCAATTGAGACTGCATCTTCAGAGTCCAATGCAAGGAGAACATTGTTAATAGAGTCTATATGTTCGGCATAATATTCAACTGCTTCTAGCCATGTACCCCATCTAGTTAAAATTGGCTTTGGTGGCAATGGAATTTCAGGGTACATTTCTTTCAACACGTTAACTCTACTGGGAGCTTTGAGAAATACTTTTTTCACTGATGAAATCAACAAATCTACTTTAGGGAAATTGTCTCTGACCACTTCTGCCACACGATGAAATGCATGCGCCACACAAGTAAAATGAGTCAATTTAGGATATACAACAGATAATGCTTGTCCAGCTTTGACCATATAAGGGGCAGCATCGCTAATAAAGAATAACACATTATCGTACATAATACCCTTTGGCCACAGGATACCCATAGCTTCGTTGAACAGTTTAACTATAGTTTTGTTATTGCACTTTTCTAGAACATCACAATGTAAAAGAATTCGTTCAGAATATTGTTCACTTAACAAACCGATAACTACATTACCAACAAGTCTACCTTCTTTGTCGGGAGTCTCATCAATGGAAACCCAAATTGAACTATCTTTAATTTCATCTCTTATCTTCTGTATTGTCTCATCGTAGATGGATGGAGCATACGTCTTCCTAAGTGTTCACTCATCCGGGATTGTATGTTGAGTATATTTTTCAAGGAATTCCCTGAAGACCTTATTCTTTAGTTTGTAGAGAGGAATATCAGCAGAGATGAGAGAACGGCACAGGTCGATGTTAAACTCAGATCTTACATTCGATGTTGTTGGTTGTGTTAAAAACAATTGTCTCTGCTTGGAATTTAGTTGTTTGTTGGCCTGATGTTTACTAGTTGTAATGTGTTGTTGCACCAGGAACTTTTGTGTAGATGATACTGCACACTGACACAAATTACAAAATAATATTTTATTGTCAGTTGATAAACCATCTTCTTTAAATTCTGAAATGTAACTTGTTAGTTTTGATTTTAAATTGACTGAATGACGTACTTTTGGCATATTTACCGTCTTTATAGTATGATTTACAAAACTGAACCTATGTGTACTCTGACTGGCATTTAACTGTTGAGCTGCACAACTGAAGTCTGTTAAAAATTTTAAATTAAATTAATACAGTTTTGTAACTTACTTTCCCATTGTTGATAGGACTGCTAATTTTCAAATAACTCTGATGTTAAAGGGATTACTGAACATGTGTTTAAATCTCTATTGTTGAAATGTATTTTTAAAAGTTAATGGAATTTTGTTTCGTTTTATTGTTAAACCTAATATAATATGGACTGTTTTATATGAAATATGGAAAATATATGGAAATTAACGAAAATATGTACTAAACTCTAAAATATGGAAAAATATGGAAAATAAAAGTAGGATTTTTCAACCCTACACATTGTGAAACATAAAGATAATGCAAAATATAAATTATATTAGCTTTATAAGTAAATATGTATTTACATATAAATCCTTTCCCTGGTAATAACTATGTAACCAATTGTATTCAATTAGTTAGAGTCTTGCTTGGGCGGAAGAGAAAGCCTATTGGCCTTAGGACTGTCAGATTAAATAAATTATTATTATTATTATTATTATTATTATTATAGTATTATTATTATTATTATTATTACTATTAATATTATCCAACTGCCTATCCATCCATCGATCTACCCATTCACCCACCGATCCATCCGTCTTTCCGTTCTTCCGTCAAAAGATCCATCCGTTCGTTACTTCAGCAGTCCATTCGTCCAACCGCCCATCCACCCTCCATCCATTATCCCATGAGGCCATCCGCCAACCCGTCCATCCGTTCATGAATCCAACCTCCCTTCCATCCATCCACCACCAACCACACATCCATCTATTTATTTATGCCTGCCTACCTCCCTGCCAGCCTGCCGTATATCATCCTCCTGTGTACCTGCCTACTTACCTATCCATCATCCATCCATACCCCTCTGTCTACCTACGCCTACCTACCAACCTACCCAACCACCCACCCACCCACCTACCTACCTACCTACCTACCTACCTATCTACCTTTCTACCCATTCATCTATCCATCCGCCTTCCCGTTCGTCTATCTAGCTACCCGCTTGCCCACCTGTCTATCTCCCTAGCTACCCACCTGCCTGTATGTCTATCTGTCTGTTAATCTACCCACCCGACTACCCACCTACTTATCTACCTATATACCTGTCTACCCTCTAACTACCTACAAATCTATCTATCTACCTGTCTATCTACCTATATTTGTACATCCACATAAACATATTATATTCATTATTGTTAACAAACTGTCATTCTAAATTTACTTATAATTGCTCATCTAACGAAGTAAAACTTAATGCAATTCAAATAATACTGTGTAAGAAATTATATATATATAGGCCTATATACATTTTTTTCAGTTACTTAGTGTAAAATATTTATGTGTGTCTGAATCCTGCATTTGGAAGAGAATCAATTCTAAGGTGATAGCTGAGTGTTTCCATTAAGATACTTATATCTTTGCAAACAAATGACCAATTTTTATATTATAAGATATTGGTTTATTACGATGTTTTATACCGTAATTAACTCCATGTGGTAGAATAAGCCACCTCTTTCTATAAACTGGTTGAAATTCATGGTCAAAATTCACTTTTGCACCAAGTATTGAGTTTTGTGAGAGACCGCTCAGCCTCACATTGCAGTCGGAGTAGTGAGTGTCGTTTATGAATATGCAACGTTCGTCTGTATAGCCTGTACTCTCTCATGATCTGCTAACTATCGCCGCGTCTGATCTCACTTCCCTCAATCTACCCCTCCGGTTATGTGAGCAGCATCTGCTGCTGAATTTTGAGATGACCCTGCCAAACTGCTCATTCTGTCCTGAACTGGACCATTTGTACTTCAACATAAATTAGGGTCGCGACTAGTGCCAGTACAAATTCTTGAACTGCGTGACCTCAACTCATCTTAAGGAATGGATTATCAACTGCAAATGAGTGCACGGAGAAGACTGCAGTTAATATGTTCGCAGCCGCATGATTTCTGACATATAAACTATAAATACTTTAATAGGCTTGACCTAAATGAAAGAGAAAGCAATGGCAATTAGTTAAGAAGAGATGAATATTGGATTTTTCTGTCACAAGTTATTACAATTAAACTCTGGGGAAATCCACCGTGTCCCGGAACTTGACATTTCCAACGTTTCGGAACTACATATAGGTTTCATCATCAGGGTAAGACAAGAGAGGTCGGCTATAATAGGTTAGATTTAGATGATGTAAATAGTGTTACTAAATAGACTTCACGCAATATTGCTTTTGATTTAGATTGCTTGCACAAACTATTATTTAATGTTTAGAATGACCAGAATATGATATATGATAGTATATTATTGAACTGAGAGAAAATAATATAAGGGGTTGGACCTTATCAGTCCTTCTAACATGTATGTAGCTATAAATGTGAAGAATTTTCCTTGTGACAGTTCCTGAGACAAATAGACGGTTAAAGTATGGAATACGGGCATTAGGGTGTGGCCACATAGAAGCCAAAAAGCTTTCATATTTATTGAATATGCCTCCACACCAACAGCAAACTCATATCAATACTATGTACAAACATTTTCTCATGTTATCTGTAGAGTGGCTGACAGAGTATGAGGCTAGCTGCACGTGAGATTTTAGAATGCGGGGTTTCAGTGAATGGGTCTTGGCATTGCCACGGCTTTTTGTCGACGTTAGGTGTAGTAACAGCGATTTCTGTCGCACTGGCAGAAAGATTGATACAGAAATATTGTCCGTGAACTGTGTCGGATGCAAGAAGCTCAAAAAATACTTCCCCAGTTTTCCTGGCTTGGCAAACAGAACATAAAACATATTGTGATGTCAATTCTGAAGGTTCTTCTCCTAATATCGAACCGGTAGGTGCTGAAACAATTCTCTTTCGCTTCAAGACAACTAGGAACTTGGAATACATGTACTCGGGTGTTGGGATTTCGAAACGCTGTAAAAGTATTTGTAATGCAAACATATATAATGGAAAATAAATAGTGAATCAGCAGCGTGTTGGACATTACCAGAAGGGACTTCGAACTGCACTCCGAAAGCTGTTAGTTGAGAAGAAGCTTGGTGGGAAAGTCAAATTGACAGGTATGATCAATAAAATGCAAAATTATTTTGGCATTGCATTACTGCCGACAACCAGTAGCATTCAAGCTATGTTAAACCATATGAACGACTCTTTTCGATCTTAGTGCCAGGGATGACGAACCTCTCCATAGTAAATGTCCTGAGAGTCCAGATTGTTGATGTTGATTTCGGAGTGCAGTAGTCAATAGAAAGGACGATATGTTAAACGTAAACATGACTTGCCACTGGAAATTGTACGTGTTCTAAGTCAGTCTATGAAAATACTACAAACTGACATTCTCGCAAACTGCTTGTCTGGGAAGACCTAGAATTTCGAAGAGGCATTTAACGACTTTATTTGGAAGCGCTATCCAAGGAAACATGTATGTAGAACGCAAGACAACAAAGTTTGGGGTTATGGTTACTACATGTAATTTTAAAAATGTCAATAAATCAGTATTGGATAACCTCAGGATCTAAACATCAACTCTCTGAAGTATAGACTGAGCCAGGAGTAGACACCGAAGAGACATCGGCTAGCCAACAAACAATAGTGCAGGAGGTAGTCACAAGTCAGGAAGGAAAACAAAATTGATCTCAAAACTCAGGAAGAAACGGCAAGCCCATACCTGTGGTGTAACGGTTAGCGCGTCTGGCCGCGAAACCATTTGGCCCGGTCGGGGCAAGTTATCTGCTTGAGGTTTCTTTTCGGGGTTTTCTCTCAATTCAATATGAGGAAATGCTGGGTATCTATCGATGCTGGACCCCGAACTCATTTCACTGGCATTATAACATTCATCTCATTCAGACGCTAAATAACCTAAGCTGTTGCAAATCTAGTCTTTCAGATGAAGCGTCCTGTAAAGCAGATTTGAATAATTTCAAGGGAAAAATTGTTCCGGGGCCGGGTATAAATCCCGGGACCTCTGGTTGAATGTACCAGCGCTCTCCCAACTGAGCTACCAGGGAACTCCACCCGACACCGTCTAAACTTTTCCCTTTATATCCACACAACTCGCGTGTGCTGACGAAACGCCAGAGACCCACATCGAGTGCACACAAACTCTGTGTGACTTGGAATTGTGGTTTACAGGAAGCTTCACCTGAAAGACTAGAGTTGCATTATATATACGTCACTGTGTACGTTAACAGAAAACCACAATTCCAAGTCACACAGAGTCTTTGTGCACTTGATGTGGGTCTCTGGCGTTTCGTCAGCACACGCGAGTTGTGTGGATATAAAGGGAAAAGCTGAGACGGTGTCGGGTGGCGTTCCCGGGTAGCTCAGATGGGAGAACGTTGGTACGTTCAACCAGAGGTCCCGGGATCGATACCCGGCCCCGGAACAATTTTTCCCTTGAAATTATTCAACGTAAGCTGTTGATGAAGCGTCATAAAATAACATACTAAAAAAGAAGGATAAACTATGAAGCACTGTCCTTTTAGGAGCAGAAAAGTAAGAATCTTAACTCTCGAAAACATACTCAAAATGTATTTGCATTTTTCTCACACGAATACTCTTATCTTTTTTTTAAATACTATAACGTAGAATATTTATTTTACTATACGGCATTCTACAGACATTCAGGATTATTTCAATAAATGAGAGTGCTCAATGTCAATTAGATGAGAACTTATGCTTACGTAAAAATATATCATTATTGTTCTCCATACTCTCCTCTATGCTCTTCAATTTTATTTATTTATTTATTTATTTATTTATTTATTTATTTATTTATTTATTTATTTATTTATTTATTTTTAGATCGGAATTGATCTTAATTTTGTGTCGAAGGAATGTGAAATAAATTACAAATACATATTTGTTAAGTATTGCATATTTTCACTCGAAGAGCCGCTGAATACTTATAAAAATTAATTCTAATATCTGCCAAAAGTAACTAAATAGGAGAAGTTAATGATGATGATGATGACGATGGTGATGATGATGATGATGATGATCATGAAGATAATCGTAATAATTGTTTGAGCATTATTCATAGATGTCTCCACTTGTTTTATGTTTTCAGTTGCTTTTCAGTTGAAAGCGAGTCATGGTCAGTCTCTACAATATGTTGATCAAGTTAAATATTTAGGAGTCATTCTTGACAAACGACTACTCTGGACACAACATATCAAAATCATTACTGCTAAAGCTACTGCTATGATCTTTCAAATTTATCCATTACTATGATCTCCAGTGCTCAGCTTGAAACAGAAGACCAATCTTTATCGACAATTAATTCTTCCAATTCTGACTTATGCTTCTCCTGCATGGCTTTATGCACCTCGGACTACCCTCAAGCCACTCCAAACAATGCAAAACAGAGCTGTCCGGATCATCCATGCCTGCGATTGGTTTACCAGCAACATACAAGTCCGTGAAGATCTACAGGTTGACTATCTCCACACTCATCTTCTACAAGCTACAAGACACTTCTACCAGAAAATTCACTTCAGTAACAACCCATTCATCTCATCATTAGGAAGTTATGATCCTCTGCAGTTCACCATATTCAGGACACCAAAAGCTATCATTAATCCTTTGGCTTTTAGTTTATTGACTAGTTTTTCTTTATTCTCATTCTGATGGTATCACCACTGAATCTTGATTTAGTGGTCTTCTCCCACTTGTTTTTCCTCTCAAGTTGTTCAGTTTATATGCGTAGGCAAAAAACCTAGTGGTTTTGACACTACTTCTTCATCAATCATGCATTAAAAAAGAAGCGAGCCTATTTTGTTTCATTATTGGAGTTGTAAAGGCTTGCCTACAATGGACGTCTGGACAAACCATTCATGATTATAATGTGTTGATTTATAAAGATCCAGAATGCTGTTGGTATCTCTCAATATGTACACTGACGTTCAAAGACATCTGACCCTACTAATCGATAATGTTCAATAATTTGTTTGTCCAAGTGTGGCTTCTTTAGTAATTATTATTTCCAAGAACGGATGGTAAAGATAATAGCCAGTGTCGTCGATAGTATATAAATATACCCACATTATAGAATTCCATTTTTCATACAAAACTATTTATTGTAAAACAACACTGGGTTTAGCTGAAAACCGCTGATATTGTCTATATAAAAATAATTAATGCTTAATCTACATAGTAATTTTCCATGACACATTTTTAACGGTCCCAATAATGCTGCTACCTATTGAAAACTAGCGGAACTCTTTCAAAACTTCACAATTTTTTTCATGTTTATTCTGACTTATCCCCCTGTTAGACATTTCGCTTACACGATCAAAAAATCGTAGGTCAGATACCTTCGAACGTCAGTGTACAATAAGCTTGTCGGCAGCTACAGAAGAAACACAAATGAAAGTAACCATGTTTGATTATTATTTTTAGGATAATATAAATATCCCTACCACTAATATTTCTTAGTAGATTATTTTACGACACTTTATCAACATCTTAGGTTATGTAGCGTCTGAATGATATGAAGGTGTTAATGCCTGTGAAATGAGTCCGGGGCCCAGCACCGATAATTACCCACATTTGCTCATATTGGGTTGAGGGAAAACCCTGGAAAAAACCTCAACCAGGTAACTTGCCCCGACCGGGAATCGAACCAAGGGCAACCGGTTTCGCGCTAGCCGTTACTCCGCAGGTGTGGACCTATTACTACTACTACTACTACTACTACTACTACTACTACTACTAATAATAATAAAATTAATTAATTAACGGCTAACAATAGATCTCGCTGGGCGGAAGAGTATACCTGCTCGCCATAACTCTGCCAGATTAAGTAACTAAATAAATAATAATAATAATAATAATAATAATAATAATAGTATTATTATTATTAATAGCTCCAGAGTCTGATAAGAATAAATTATATCTATTATATCCATAGAATAAAGTGCGTAGCAATGGACAAAACTTGAAGACATGTGAATTATACTGGTAGATATTGTCTACTAATCGTAAGTCATAAGTACAGTCCGAAGGTTTAGCCCCGATCTATCTCGCCTCGGGGTGGAGAGAGTAGCATCACGTCAGTATAGGTTCAGTACGTACAGTCAATTCACAATACCCGTGTAGTAGGACCTCTAGCTCCAGGTAACCCGGTCAGTCTGATAGGATTTGTCATTGCGTAATAATGTTATGATTAATGAAGGCGGTATACTGGTAATAAACAGTGTTACTGAACATATTGTCGTTCAGACAACATACATAGGCCTAGAGTAGTCAGTTGCACAAGTGAACTAACATTTAAATTATATAAACGAACAGTACCCTAACGAACATTGTCACAATTTTCTGGAAACGAAACATTTTTTTTTTCAAGGAATATATGTACAATACATAGATGGAGCATAAACGTTAGTAATTACTTTTTTACATTTTATAATATTGTCTACATCTTCAGTTATTTACATACCTATTTACATTATTATATACACTTTACAACACTGGATTCTTTTCAAGAATGTTTAAATTATAACCTCCCGTGTTACAACCGACATACTGCATTCTCACAAAATTGTATTGTTCTTGGGTAGCTACTGTATGTAAGAAATTTATGTTTTAGGTTTGTGACAATTACCGCGTTAGTTAACACTTTAAGAATATGTGAGTTGTTTCTAGCTTCAGTCATTGGTACGAGTAACTACAGTCATTCTAAAATGTGTTAGTTTCAGAAATAATTGAAAATTTATGGTTAATCATATTATTATGCACGGAAAAATCCTATCATTATGACCGAGTTACATGGAGTTTGATGTCCTAACTCATGAGTGTTTGAGTTGACTGTACGTAGGCCTAACTGATGCATTGCGCAGCAGTAAACAGACGTAATGCTATCCCGTCCATCATGTGGCGAGCTAGATCGGGGCTAAACCTTCGGACTCTATTCATAAGTAATGTCGGATTTGAAGCAAAATTTTTATTTGAGCGTGCTGTGAGAAGAAATTAATCTAATCTTTAAAGAAATGGTCATTAAATTCTGTTGTATGGAGCCACATTTCATCGATGTTTGTAATCCCGCGATGGTACCAGACACTTTTTAATTTTTGGAGTACACTTACCACGTCTACAGTAGTTCTGTACATTGCATTATTTGTTAATGGATACATTTGTAACTTTAAATTTTATTTTACTAGCAAATAAACTCGCAATAAATGTTACCGAACTAGTCAACAATCCTAATCCGAAATTATATTACTAATGAACAAATGTTCTTCTGGACATAATAATTAGTTTCTGAATAAAGCTTGTAAATGCGCGCGCGCGCGTGTGTTTGTGTGCACGCAAGCGTTCGTTTATTGGTGCATCCTGTTGATCTCCACGGTTTTTATACTTTGTCGATTAAGTAATGAATCTCAGCTGGGTGCGAAGATCTATCCTCCGTGTCAGCAACGAAACTGTATTCTAAAGTTTGAAACGGAATAAGTTATTCCCCTCTTTGAAACCCGGCGATGATGACGACGACGACGGTTGACGACGGTTGTGGCCGTTGAGTGACAATTCGGCGAAGATGTCGTTTTCCACTGCTGTGTTTCTTCTCTTTAGAGATTAAGACATTCTTCCCGTCAAATGTAATACTTTTGCATACCTACATTAATGTTGTGTTTGCGCCTTCGTTCTGTATGAGTTTAATGTATTAATCTTTATTATACAATATTATCTTATTACATCGACAATGCATATGGAGAAAGAAGTAATACTGATGGAGAGTCTCATGCATTAAACGGCGATATTCGAAATTAGGCCCCTTGACAGTAAAAATGTACTATAATAGCACATAATCAAACTATAATAAGTCAACGCAGTTAATTACACTGGTAATGAAATGAGCATAAACAGGCAGAAGAAGTACTTCCCACCTAAAAGTACTGGTGTCACATAATGTTAACATTGCGTATTAATTCAGGGTCAGATTTGGATTGTAAAGTCTCTAGATTAAAATAGTGTAATGAAAATAGTAAGGAATTAACAGCATTCAAACTCAGTATAATCTATTAGTATTTACTTATTTTTACTTTCTAATGTAGTCGCTACCGCATTCTAGTGACTAGAGCCTCAGACTTGCAGTCCTTTGGTGGTTTAGATATCCGGCGTACCTTTGATTTATAACTTGCTTTGGGCAAGCCCTGGTACAGATAACAAAGGGGTTTATTCAGGAGCTTCGGTTCCTTTGTGGCGTAGTAGTCTCGTCTCAACGCAGGTGCAGCGTAGACCAGCCTTATGTGACGCATCGTGGGTAATGATTCTGTCGGTAAATTGGTCTGCACAAAACTTATTAATGTTATATTCTAGACGATACTTTGAAGTCATTCAAGGTGATTTCCAACATCATTACAGGACTAATGGTAGTGCATATTATGTTTACATTATATTTATAAGCTTGACCCCAAATTTTATTTATTTTTGTATTCATGCATAAGTACTCTTTTATCTGCAAAACCTTGCAAAATATTTTATGCTATATTTGTAATATTATATCTGTATTTCGCTGGCCTATCTCTTTCTGGAGTAAAAATTCCATAACAAAGAAAACATTATAGAATTTAATACTTGTTGTTTAGTCAATTGTCCGAAGACAGGTTTCAACCTTTTAAGTAACACCAATAAGGTATCACTCATGAGGCAATCAGAATAGGAGATAAAGGGATAGGGTAGTCAGTTCCTTTCCCCCTCCAATGCATACATCGCCGATTAGCTACATATTACACTAATCAGACTTCAGATGCATAAAAACAATTGTTCTTCCTCTGACATATGTCAAGTGAGATGTACTGCCTGATAATAGATGTACATATCATAGACAAATAAATAGAAAGACCCCCAACTCAATGCATTACCTTCGACACGCTATTGACGCGACGTCGAGACACTTGGCGGCAAAACATCGGAACTACATCTCGTTACACATAGCGGCAGAATGCGGAACTACACCCCTTGTTACACGGCACGATCGGTATTACAGGTATCCGTTATGCCAACAGAGCACGATCGGTACTGCAGATACCTATTATACCAACACATACTGGTATTTTTCATATCGCCAAAGGATTGTGTAATGGTTTATCAGTTTAAATAACATGTTTAACCACAATATTTATATCACATTTTTGTTTTAACATGTGAATATAAATATAATGGTTGAACATGAAACTGAAAACCATTAACACACTCCCTCTCTTAACACCGTCATTTAACCCTTTTATTAAATTAATTTATCAAATTTTACTAATAAAAGTTTTTGCATCTTCTAGATCAAATATGTAATTGAGATACAGGATGCGAATAGGATAGGATACTTCTCTCCAAAACACCTTAAGCACTATTTTTAAATAATGTTATGTATCATGTATTGGAAGATAAAAACAAAGATTGACTTTGGAATATTGACTTCGAAGTTATTATTGGTCAGTTATATAATTATAATTCGCTCTTAATTTTTTTATGTCAAACATTAGCTTGAAAATAGTCATAAGATGTTTTGCTGTGACATAGTACAACGCACGTTCATAAACATTTATAAAACACCACTTTATTTGTTTTACACCGGCAGAGCGGAACATCTATTTTTAAAAGTAACTGCCATTAATTTAATATGTGGATATTAAAAATCTAAGTAATCAATAATCACCACTGATAAAGAATACAAAGAAAACTATTTGTCTACAACAGACATAAAATTAACTTAGAATTTTAATAAAAACACCATTAAGAAATACAAGTAAAAAAATTATTTTTCATTCTCTGATGTATAGTTGATTCAAAACACTGAACATATTAGAAAAAGCGCAATACAATTTATTAGAGATAAGTCTATACTTTGCAACATTTCCTAATTTTGAGCTTTGATACTGAGTGTTTGATTTGGTTGTGTACCCATTGCTCAAAATATGTTGTTGTTGTATTCTAATGCCAGGGGTTTGACAAACTCATTTGACCTCTTGCACTCCAATTTTTTTCGAAGATATTATCATGGCCAGCCACTGAAGCACAGATTTTGAGGTGTTCCGAATCCATTTCTTGGTTTGAGTTGCACAGTGGGTAGTTAGGGGACTGATATATTCCAATTCTATGCAGGTGTTTGTTTGGCCAGACAGTCATGGCCTGTTGCCAATCTAAATGTAGCTACAGACGATTTTCGTGGTAAATCGGGAATTAACTGTGGATTATGATGCAGAGAGTTCCATTTTTTCCCTTGAGATTTGTGTTATCAAATTTTGTTTGTTGAAGTCTAAG
Source organism: Periplaneta americana (assembly GCF_040183065.1). Classification (NCBI taxonomy): domain Eukaryota; kingdom Metazoa; phylum Arthropoda; class Insecta; order Blattodea; family Blattidae; genus Periplaneta; species Periplaneta americana. The sequence continues at coordinate 100,769,135 of NC_091123.1, forward strand.
TATGTAGATTTAATAAATCTTTTCACAGAGGAATACGTAGATTTAGTAACAGGTCTGTAAGTAGCAGTGCTGCCCTTCTTTGCTAAAGCATCAGCATTCTCGTTTCCCAGGATTCCACAATGGGATGGTATCCACTGGAATACAATTCTTTTATTGAGTGATATTAATTGAGAGAGCATTTTAGCTATTTCTGCTGATTGAGATGAAAGTATGTATTTAGAGACTATTGATAGAATAGCTGCTTTGGAGTCTGACAATATAACTGCATTCTTAAATTTATTGGTGTGGCATAGAAGATTCCTGAGACTTTCACTTATTACAATGATTTCTCCGTCAAAACTTGTTGTTCCATATCCAAGAGATCTATAAAGTGAGACGAGACAAAATATTGTACCATAGTTACTCTCTTCTTAGCTGATGTTATACGACAAGCATTCCATTATAAAAAATTTAGTTGCTTCTGTACCATTAAAGTAGTCCCACCCAGAAATCCGATTGGGGGACTATTTTGCTGCGTAGAATTGGAATATATCAGTCTCCTAACTGTCCATTGTGCTACTCAAACCAAGAAATGGATTCGGAACACCTCAAAATCTGTGCTTCAGTGGCTTACCATGACAATAATTTTGAAAAATACTGGAGTGCAAGAGATCAAATGACTTTATTGTCAAATGCCTGGCATTAGAAAACATCAACATATTTACTCTGGTCATGATAATATCTTTGAAAAATATTGGAGTGCAAGAGGTCAAATGACTTTATTGTCAAACGCCTGACATTAGAAAACAACAACATATTTACACTCTAAAAATTCTAAATAATGCACCCAAATCTCACCAGTTGCAGAAGCTGCAGATTCGTATCGCTGCCACTGGACTCCCTCCTATGCCCTATAGATGACACAAGTGAAATGCTCATTGTACTAGTAATTATTATTTGTATTTATATTACTATGTAATGTTAACTTAGGGTCTTAAAGATCGTTAGATTTATCATTATTACAAAAATTATATTGCTCATAATGTAGAAGTCAAGTACTCTACTTTTTTTTTTCAGATGAATGAATGAATTCCCCTTATTTTCCTTCAATTAACTGGAGAAATCAACACATTAAACGAAATGAGATAACAATGATAATAATAATAATAATAATAATAATAATAATAATAATAATAATAATTCATTCTAGTACCGAGGTCATGGAAAGCATGGGCCTCTACCTCCATGCCCCCCAAATGCCTTCTTGGCATGTTACGGGGATACCTTTACCTTTTACCTTTAATAATAATAATAATAATAATAATAATAATAACAATAATAATAATAATGAATGAAGTCCATTACCATACACTTGTCAACAAAATTAAACACAATTTTGTTAAAAGATAAAGACAATGAATGAATCACTCAATGAAAGAGAATACAGGTTCAAATTGATGCCACAGTGAAGTGCAATGAATGAAGCAATTATGTTAGGTGGTGAAAAAGGTTAATGAAAGTAGGCTGGTGATGAAGTGGGTCGTAGTTCTTGAGTGGGATACCAAGCATCCCTTGATGGAATGGCCCCTCTTAGTAAGTTATATCTGAAGTCACCGTTATACTGATTACTGCGAAAATGGCTTGCACATATATAGGCCCTTCTGTAAGGATGAGGATTTTCTGCCACAGCTGCCCACATGTGGTACCTGTTACAATCAAAATTCTATTATTATCTTTAAAAAAATACACAAACCAGGGTTGGTATTAATTTAAATTAATGATTTAATCATGATGTAAATAAAATAATTTTCAATTTATTTATATCAAATAATTGTTACTACTTAAATCACAGGTTAAAATTATATGCACCTAACATGATTAAGATGAGAAATTAACTTCCTGAAAAAAAAATATATATATATATATATATATACACATATATATAAACGTTTTTTCCATATATGACTGTTCTGCTGCTTCTTAAAACTATTAGCAATATATATGAGTAGCAAACTTGCATCTCTGCAATGAACAAAATATTTTCTATGGTGAAATATATTTTTCTTCCTATGAATTCATATAAAATTTCACCACAGAAAAATCTTTGTTTATTATAGACATATAATTCTAGCATTTTCTGAAGAAATGGACAGGTTTTGAAAGAGCCTACTTTCGGAATCACCACCTAACTAAAGCACAGTATGATGCTGAGGGTTGAAATGAATAGTTATAGCTCATAACCAGGGAACGGATTTATATGGACTAAAAATATATGAAATATGTAAATATATATGTAGTTATTTTTACCAAAATATGGAATTAAATATGGATTTTTACCAAAATATGGAATTAAATATGGACTTAAAATTATAAAAAAATGACTATGTACGTTAAATATTGGTACATTTTAATCAAACTAAACAAAAATTATAATGGACGTACCTTATCTTCCAATGTAGTTTCAACAAAACACAATTTTTATTGTCTGTTACCATAACAATAGGTTACAAACATTTCTTTCAAGTGCTGAAAAGTGAATCTTCTTCTATTGTCTCTGAGGATAGATTTATACTGACTAAAAGAGCGTTCGACGTCACAAGAAGTAACTGGTACATAATTCAATTTCACAATGTCTGCTGGGGATAAGTCCAAGTTAATCTTCACTGTTGATTCACCACTCATCACAGCAACAACCTTTTGTAGTTCTTCATATCCAGGGTTTTTTGAAAGTACAGTGTCCACCTTAGCTCTTACTGCATCTGCAACTTTACCTCTACCACGATTCAGTTGTTCCACAGTACTATTTATAATTTCAAAACTTTCAGATAGTGAAAGGTGCCTATTTTGGAGACTTTTGAGCGTTTTTATGATGCATGAAAATGTATGCTGAATGTGAGCTAAGTCATTCTTCACACTTATGTCACAGGTAACTGTTTTCGCAGTATCAATTGAGACTGCATCTTCAGAGTCCAATGCAAGGAGAACATTGTTAATAGAGTCTATATGTTCGGCATAATATTCAACTGCTTCTAGCCATGTACCCCATCTAGTTAAAATTGGCTTTGGTGGCAATGGAATTTCAGGGTACATTTCTTTCAACACGTTAACTCTACTGGGAGCTTTGAGAAATACTTTTTTCACTGATGAAATCAACAAATCTACTTTAGGGAAATTGTCTCTGACCACTTCTGCCACACGATGAAATGCATGCGCCACACAAGTAAAATGAGTCAATTTAGGATATACAACAGATAATGCTTGTCCAGCTTTGACCATATAAGGGGCAGCATCGCTAATAAAGAATAACACATTATCGTACATAATACCCTTTGGCCACAGGATACCCATAGCTTCGTTGAACAGTTTAACTATAGTTTTGTTATTGCACTTTTCTAGAACATCACAATGTAAAAGAATTCGTTCAGAATATTGTTCACTTAACAAACCGATAACTACATTACCAACAAGTCTACCTTCTTTGTCGGGAGTCTCATCAATGGAAACCCAAATTGAACTATCTTTAATTTCATCTCTTATCTTCTGTATTGTCTCATCGTAGATGGATGGAGCATACGTCTTCCTAAGTGTTCACTCATCCGGGATTGTATGTTGAGTATATTTTTCAAGGAATTCCCTGAAGACCTTATTCTTTAGTTTGTAGAGAGGAATATCAGCAGAGATGAGAGAACGGCACAGGTCGATGTTAAACTCAGATCTTACATTCGATGTTGTTGGTTGTGTTAAAAACAATTGTCTCTGCTTGGAATTTAGTTGTTTGTTGGCCTGATGTTTACTAGTTGTAATGTGTTGTTGCACCAGGAACTTTTGTGTAGATGATACTGCACACTGACACAAATTACAAAATAATATTTTATTGTCAGTTGATAAACCATCTTCTTTAAATTCTGAAATGTAACTTGTTAGTTTTGATTTTAAATTGACTGAATGACGTACTTTTGGCATATTTACCGTCTTTATAGTATGATTTACAAAACTGAACCTATGTGTACTCTGACTGGCATTTAACTGTTGAGCTGCACAACTGAAGTCTGTTAAAAATTTTAAATTAAATTAATACAGTTTTGTAACTTACTTTCCCATTGTTGATAGGACTGCTAATTTTCAAATAACTCTGATGTTAAAGGGATTACTGAACATGTGTTTAAATCTCTATTGTTGAAATGTATTTTTAAAAGTTAATGGAATTTTGTTTCGTTTTATTGTTAAACCTAATATAATATGGACTGTTTTATATGAAATATGGAAAATATATGGAAATTAACGAAAATATGTACTAAACTCTAAAATATGGAAAAATATGGAAAATAAAAGTAGGATTTTTCAACCCTACACATTGTGAAACATAAAGATAATGCAAAATATAAATTATATTAGCTTTATAAGTAAATATGTATTTACATATAAATCCTTTCCCTGCTCATAACAATATTCAAAGTAAAAGTTGCACAATGCCAAATGGACTACGTATTTATTCTGAAAACACACAATGCTCTAAGCTCTTCTGATAACTTTATTTGTAAATATTAATCTCCCTAAATAGTTGAATTCTTTTCTAATGAATAACAAACTGAACATAATATCTTGCCTAAGTCTAAGCTAATTATTATTATTATCATTAAGTGCAGGTTATTAGTGCTGTAACTCTTCATGTATTAATAATGAGGCCTATGTGTAAACATAGTAAATTATTTTTGAAGCGATGTTGTTAATTACTTAAAATAACACATTAACAAAATACACAATTATGTAAGAACTAATGCACAAATTAAGTTTAAATGAATTACAAAAGAAGGCAAAAACTCATTTTAATAAACAAATATGAATTTGACAAATAATTCTTACTTAAGTTTAAAAATCACTACAGTTTATCAACCCTGACTATTTACTGATGATATATAAGGATATCTTTGCATTGAGCTTATGCCAATGCCATTGCTTACCTTTTAAGCTGTGCTGCATTACTTGGCGCAGGAAACAGGAATAACCAGGTCTTCTCATTACTATCCGATTTCTGACAGTACACTGCAGCACATTCACAGTGTAAAACTCCGCCATTTGTCTTTCTATTAACTGAAACAAACCAGCAGTAGCCTACTATCATATAATGCATTAATAACACTACATTTCATAGAACAATTGAAGGATTGCAGTATAATCAACGTTTGTGAAATATTCCTGGAAGAATTCTATCCACGAGTCTATAAAAATAATAAATATCTCCGGCAATTTAACTCTTTTTATTTTATCAAAATTATTCCAGTAAAGGTACTACTGTTAACTGTAAAGTCAAATTTCTAAAATATATCTTTTCGGGAACAACACTTCTTTACTATTGCGTTACCAAGCTAAAGTACCCCGCCATCCTTAGGTAACGCAACTGTAAAGAATTACACCGGGAACAACATATTTAGTCATATCAAATTCTGTCCCACGAATTTTAAGATGTCTGACCAACTTAACTTAGCTATATACAAAAATAAGATGTTCGTTCATACCCAAAGTGTATATTAACTCTGTTAGCTTACCTTTAAAGCTCTTGGCGTAATTGCAGTTAGGCCTAATACACTGTTGTAATTCAGCACAGAAGTCAGTTCTTCATGTGGTAGTGGTAGAAGGAAGGTAATCGCGTTCTGAAGTTTATCCCTGAAAACAATTACAGATCTCAGTTTAATAAACGTTTAAGATATGATGGAAGAATTCAGTTTAAATTAGAAAACATGACGGTGCAGTTAAGCTGCATCTACACGGTTCAGTTTTTCATGCTCGTACGCACGCAGTCTGGGAAGAATATTGAAAGAATCAAGTTTAAAGCGCATGTTGAATTAAGATACATTAAGATTGTCTATCTACAAGGTACGCCATATTAATATTAAAATAACAAAATACCATGTGATGGAGTGTAAAAACCGATTATAGTTTCACTGACCAAGTTCTACATCAGCGAAAGCTAAAATAATATATTATCCTGCACATTGTGTGCACTTCCGTTATTATTAAATACCAATCTTGCTGGCATTGCTTGAATGTGTGAAGTTGAAAGAAAAGTTGAACCGTGTAGATGTAATCTCAAACATATTTCTTTCTTACCTTTAACGTTGCGAATTATTTCTTGTTGCAGGAAAGCACCAGTAACTTCTCAATTAACTCGATCTGTTCAAATTTCTTCCTTAAGCAGCCATGTTCGTCCATTCCATAATTTATACAAGATTTAAACAGAATAGGAATGCCAACATCCAACAATTGATCAACTGAACAAATGAGGTTAATAGGTCATACACAGTACACTAATATGGCTACTTTGTCCTCGAATGAAAATGCAAATTAGTTATATAGTAATAGTAATAATAATCCGAATATTATAAAACTGACACATTCTGTAAATAATGGATATTAATAATATCTGTTTAAAACTGTCATATTGGCAAAACTTATAACCAAAGAACTTTCGAAACCAAAGAGTTTTGTACTGCTAATTTTACAAACACTGATATCGAAATACAGCCAGCGCTGTCCTGACCACATGCGGCAAACTATGGAACATCTATGAGCATCCAACATCTATCATTTGAGTTAAACCCCCCCTGGTACATATCAGCCAGACCTCAATCAGAGGTAAATTTAATAGAAACATTCTAAGTACATTTCATATTCTGAAGCCGCTTCTTATAGATACTGATTTAAGTAAATAGTGTGTTAGACAGTTCCAAAAATAGTAATTATCTTAAAGTTTTACTTCGCCTAATTATTCAGTGAGCTAGCAATATACAATATATTAGCAACTGAAAGAGCACAGAACAGACCTGGACTTTGACTTTGTGAAGAATCTCAGGTAACCGAGGAAAAGCTGCCAGCAAATGATAAATCATGAACTGTAAAGTCTACATCCACAGTGGATTCCTTCATGTATACAAAAATATGAAACGCAGACTAAAATTATGGAAAAAATTTAAAAGAATAGAATGGGATAGAAAGCAGTTGCAGGTGAGTGGAAATAAATATTCAAAGGAAGGAATTTGAATCAGGACCGAAAGCTGCAAAGTAGAGGTAGCAAAATCTGTTAAGTAAGTCTGTACAGTATTATATTCGTTAATTCAATCTGAACTGTAGAGAAATATATCTATTCAAAAATCAATCAAATATACTGGAATATTGCTCACAGTAATAAGAACAAAAGAACCCATTTACAGAGAACAAAACGAAAATACAATAATTTTATATAATGAAAAACAATGAACATATTGTGAATTTATTTCCACTCAACAATAGGATTTGTATTCTTCCAACAATAATTCCTTTCTACAATTCGCCTTAAACGCTCTCGTCAACAATTGCATTTTCACTCAACACAGTATTCGTTATAGCACTCCACCGACGACAATGACAATTTACTTGGACTAGTACGAACAACAATGAACTGTTAATCTTAACTAATATTTACAAAGCACTATTTACAAATCAGAACTATCAGTTCTCAGTTTACAGTTCTTCTAGCTCAGTCACTCGAGTTCACAGTATCTCGAACCACAGACCTTCAGAGACAGTCCACTGTACTCGAACTCAGGTCCCTCCAACTGCGGTCCACTGCACTCTCACTCAGGTCCCTCCAACTGCGGTCCACTGCACTCGAACTCAGGCCTTCGGATGCTGATACAGTTGCGGACGCACACTCGAGTCGAACTGGCTTGCTTGCTCTGGCTTACTCACTGACTGAATAACTGAAAACTCTGTCTCGTTCCTTCGCGTCCGTAATTTATAACCACAGCGACGTAGCCTCGAAAGTTCCACGCGTCTCTAGAGATGGCACTCCAGAAAAATCCAGAGCCCTCTCCTCTCTACCAGCACCAGATGCGCGCGCAGTCTCTCTCCACTCTCTCGTCGCGTAGGCCATTTCCCCTGACTTCTCTCCGCCGCGCGCCGTCCCCGCGCGATCTGCTTTCTTGCGGGACGCTGGTCGTGAGTTCGAATCTCACGTCGCTGTCACATTGCTCCCTCCTTAGGACTGCTCGTCTCGGGCAGTCCCTTGGTAGGCTTCTAGTCGGTCCAACGTTTGGGGTCCACCGACTGCTCCCTCCTTATGGTGGCGCCACCCCATCCTTGGCTTGGCTGGGCAGCAATACTCGTACTGCGTGGGCGCCGTCTTGCTTTTCCACTTGGCCCTCCAAGGAGAGCTCGCCGGCCACGGGTTGGTCTTCGGCGTCCATCAGGAACACTTCATCCCGACCAAGACGGAGTATACGGCGCCGGACGTCCACCGTCGCATCGAGTAACCGCATGGCGTCGAGTCCCAGGACGACGTCCTCGGTGATGTTGGCGACGAACACCCACATCTCCAGTCTCCTCTTTCCCAATGTCAGATCCATGAAAACCTCCTTTTGGATGGGCAGGTTCTCGCCTGAGGCAGTACGTAGCTCACACCGGCGCAGCGGCGTCCTCCCAGGTAGTCCATGCACGACTTCCGGTCTGGCGATAGTGAGCGACGCCCCGGTGTCTACCAGTACTCTGCATGGGCGGCCTCTTAACCGTCTTCAAGATCAGCCGAGGGGATGGTGATGACGGCGCCGACGTGCCCCTCATCGCATCGGCCCCTTTTAGTTTTCCTGTTTGTGACCAGATCGGTCACAGTCCCTCCTCAGGTGTCCAGGCTCGCCGCAGGACCAGCAGGTAGGCACTCCTCGTCTTCGTCGCTCGGGTGATTTCGGTTGACGCTCCTCGACGTCGGCCGCCGCGACGCTCCTAATCCGGTGCGACGTCGAGACATTCGCCGTCAACTTAGCTGCCTCCATCCTGAGGGCCGCCGCCAGAGCTGCGTTGATGGTACGATGCTCTGCCAGGAGTAGCTGTTGTCTGATTTCCGGGTCTCGAACTCCGCTGCCGAAGGTGTAGGCCGCCTCTCCAGCAATGAAGTCATTAGGTAGGCCCCTGAGGGCCTTATGGGCAAGTTGTTCCACCGCCATCGCGAATTCTTGCAGGGACTCGCCTGACTGTTGGACCCTCGTTTTCAGTTGGGTCCTGAATGCTGCCGCAAGTTGATGGTCACCATAACGTCCCTCCAAGGCCGCCATTATCTCAGCGGCTGTCCCATCTTCTGGAACGCTGTGAAGAATCTCTGAAGCTTGTCCCTGAAGCGCGGTCAACAGCTGGGTAGTCTTCTCCGCTGGATTCCACCCATTATGTGCCGCGGTGGCCTCGAACTGGCGACGGAATATCGCCCAAGACGTCGTTCCGTCGAACTTCGGCGTCTTGACGTTGTAATGTCTGGCTGAAGGCCATGGTTCCCCAGGGCCACTATATGGAGTCCTCAACTCTGTGGTCGATCTTTCCACGGCCCGTTGAACTTCCTCGGCAATTATCTGTTTCTGTTCTCTAGCCTGGCGATCCACCAACGCGAGGATGTGCTTGTTTTCTTCAGCATGTCGGTCCATCAACGTGAGTATGTGCTTGTTTTCCTCGGCGTGTTTGTCCATCACCTCACTCGTCTTGTCCAGCAACTCGCTTGTCTGCTCTTGACGACGCTCGAGATCGCGGATTTTGCTGTCGAAATGGTCTACCTCCTGTCTCAACTCGGCTACTGTCTCGTTTATAGTTGTAAAATTCTGGTTTAGTTTATCCAAATCGGCGTTAAGTTCGTCTTTTACGATGGCGACAATTCCATCTACGTGGGCCGAAACGCTTTCAATTTGCGTAGTGACGTCATTTTTCACTCCGCTTATGTCGCCTTTCACTCCGCTTATGTCGCCTTTCACTCCGCTTATGTCGCCTTTCACTTCACTTATGTCACTTTTCATCTCTGTTTTCATATTACTTATGTCGTTTTTAACCTCACTAATGTGCTTGTTCATGTCGTTCATGTAGTCTTTCATTTCAGCTTTTACGTCACTTATGTCCTTTTTCATTTCAGCTTTCATTTCCTCGATGGCTTGCAGGATCTGCTGTAGGTTCTCCATTGTCGATAATGTCCCGATTCTGACACCAATGTAACTTTTATTTCACTCAACAATAGGATTTGTATTCTTCCAACAATAATTCCTTTCTACAATTCGCCTTAAACGCTCTCGTCAACAATTGCATTTTCACTCAACACAGTATTCGTTATAGCACTCCACCGACGACAATGACAATTTACTTGGACTAGTACGAACAACAATGAACTGTTAATCTTAACTAATATTTACAAAGCACTATTTACAAATCAGAACTATCAGTTCTCAGTTTACAGTTCTTCTAGCTCAGTCACTCGAGTTCACAGTATCTCGAACCACAGACCTTCAGAGACAGTCCACTGTACTCGAACTCAGGTCCCTCCAACTGCGGTCCACTGCACTCTCACTCAGGTCCCTCCAACTGCGGTCCACTGCACTCGAACTCAGGCCTTCGGATGCTGATACAGTTGCGGACGCACACTCGAGTCGAACTGGCTTGCTTGCTCTGGCTTACTCACTGACTGAATAACTGAAAACTCTGTCTCGTTCCTTCGCGTCCGTAATTTATAACCACAGCGACGTAGCCTCGAAAGTTCCACGCGTCTCTAGAGATGGCACTCCAGAAAAATCCAGAACCCTCTCCTCTCTACCAGCACCAGATGCGCGCGCACACTCTCTCCACTCTCTCGCCGCGTAGGCCCTTTCCCCTTACTTCTCTCCGCCGCGCGCCGTCCCCGCGCGATCTGCTTTCTTGCGGGACGCTGGTCGTGAGTTCGAATCTCACGTCGCTGTCACAATATTCCAGAATGCCAGGTATTTGACTAAGTACCTATTAGACGCCGTTGTAAGAGCATTTTGAAGAAATGGAATGATTCCAATGAGACAGAGGTTGTCAAATGTGGTACATCGCCGGTCTTCCACCTTTTACATTACTACAAAGAAAGCCCGTCCTGTGGTAGCCTCTAAGGTCGACTTGTAGTTTAGGGAGCGAAAGTCTACTAAAACTTCAACAAAGTTCCAATGTTCACGATATCGCTTTGTGAGCAGGTATAAAAGCTATGAGCTAGAACATTTCAATTTATTCTGGGTGTATAGAGGCTAGAAATGAGCCAGGAATTCGTCACACGACACAAAATTCATTTCCAAGATTAATTTCTTTCTACACTCGGAAAGATGTAAAGACTGAATATTTTGCACCATATTTGAATCTCTCTAACTTTTATGCAATGCAAATCAGAAAATGTTGTTCCTTAGAAAAAGTTACTCTACCAAAATATTTAAATAAATATTTAACTTATCATTCCACACACCCCCAAATGATTTAATATGATGAAAGCCACATGCTTCACTAGTTAAGTAATGTAAGTAGATAACAATAGCAAGAGTCTCATCAAAACATAATAAAAAGAAGGAACTGAACGAAATATAAGAAACAAATTTAAAACAAAATTTCGAAGAATACAAGTTCATAGAATTCCACTTTCAAGATGTTATATGTTTAAACAATAAATGCTAATGCAATCTGTATTTCATAAACTGCGAGAGTACAGTTGGTAAGTCACATGTGCCATGTGGCATTTTCAGTGAGATGTTCCATTATCTTTTCTTTTTTGATTTTATGAAGAATTTTTCTGTTGCTAGTGAAAAAATGATTGTAAATCTCCGAAAAGAAAACTCAAATTCGAAACACTAGCAAATTGCATCCACCCAGTACTTCTATATGGGTACCATATGTGGTTGGCGACAAACAGACAGATGGCGCACTCCAAATAAGTCAAAGGAAAATGGAACTCAAATTCGAAACACTAGCAAATTGCATCCACCCAGTACTTCTATATGGGTACTATATGTGGTTGGCGACAAACAGACAGATGGCGCACTCCAAATAAGTCAAAGGAAAATGGAACTCAAGATACTGGGAATAGCAAACAGGGAAAAAATCTCAAACGAAGCATTATAACAAATAACATCAACAATAGACATCGTAGAAAGTGCAATTAGACTTGAGTGAAAATGGGGAACCACATAGCGAGGATGCAGGACAACAGATGGACGTATAAGACCATTATTTGGGACACACACTTAGGCAAACGACACAGAGGCAGGCCAAGACGGAGATAGGCAAACTTCTACGCAGCACAAGCAGGTCCACAATGGTCCAGCATAGCAAGAAGAAGAAATTCTTGAAAAACTGTCGAACGTCAACTTCGCAAAGTGTGAAAATTCTACAAGTAACATTAATCAACGAAAGTGTAACGTACTGTAGCAATCTAAACCAATCTAGTGATAAAGTATAAACAGTGATTAAGAGATACAATATAGACACAATACACTACAGATCACGATATAGACTATTACCACGTGTACAGCCCTAATGCGAATCAGCTCGTCGCATTAGAGAACAAGAGCTACCCTCTTGTAGGGGACCTTTGCTCATCATAAGGACACTCGGACTCATTATTATGTAATTTTTTATTTATTTATTTATACTGGCAAAGTTAAGGCCATAAGACTTTCTCTTACACTGTACCAGATAACAAAGTATACAAGCATTGAAATTAAAAAAAAATAAGTTTAAAGAACAGAATACTAATATAATTATTACAAAAAAATATCATAAAAAATCGACACTAAACAATATGAAAATAATATCATAATAGAAAAAAGAAAGTAAAATACAGATCTAAAGAATGGAATGTAATAAAACCTACTCAGTACAAATAGTTAACAGGGAAAACATAAGACATAATACATCAAATGGGATGTAATAAAATAAAAAAAATTACGAAATCTAAATTAAATCCAAAATAAAAAGTATATTATAATAAATTCATCTGGTGGTCAAAAGAACCAAAAAAGGCAAGAAAAAACCGGCTGTTTCACACCACCAGTATCAGTCTTTTTTCTCGAAAACTATAATACTGGTTATTCATAAAAAAACTGATAACCAAAACCTATGTAAATAATAGATTGGTGGCAATGCCATTTCCAATAACAAACCGGAAATAGGTGTACTAGTGACCAACTTCGAAATTTCAAATGAGAACCTGGATCATTAAAGGTACTATTGAAAACTACTTTTAAAAAGAAACAACTTTTTACTGAAACTTTTTCCCTAACATTTATTGTTTACTCGCAAAGCAACAAAAATGGTATCTTCTGAGAAATGCCTAATGTTGTTCATGTATGTACACTCTTCAAAGTACGTGTTCAAAATGTATGCCACCGTGTGCTAAACAATGTTCTGATCACCTTCTAACATCCGTGATTGCACTTCAGCACAGATGAGAGACTCACCACAGACTTCTCTAATTATTTGTTTCATGTCTTCTCTAGTTGTTGGACGCACATGTTAGATCATGTCTTTAAGTCTCTTCCGCAAGAGGATTTGCCCGTGACTCAGGATTGCACCGCAATACAGTGTCTAGAATTCTGAAAGACAACAAATTTAATTCATAACATATTCACCTCCATCATGAACTTGGGGGACATGACTTCCAGATTCGTGTTAATTTCTGCAACAGGTTGCTAAACACGGACCGTCATTTCGAGCTTAGAATTCTGTAGACTGATAAGGCAACATTGAAAAGTAATGGTCAGCTGAACCTCTACAATGCCCATTACTGGTCTCCGGTTAATCCACACTGGCTACGTGAAGTGGATTACGTGTGGAGCCTCAACACACGGTGTGGCCTCCTCGGACACTGTCGTAGGACCACACTTTTTTGAGGAGAAATTGAATAGTAGAACGCACGCTTCCTCCGAAACATTATACACCAGTTGTTTCATGATGTTCCCCCTGCACTCCGGTTAATGATGTGGCTTCAGCAGGACGGTTGTATGGCTCACTTTTCACGTAGGGATTGACGAGTTATTAACTAGTGATATCCCTATGATGGACGGGACGAGAACCAGTAACTTGGCCAGCCCGATCTCCTGACTTCGCTCCAAATGACTTCTTGTAGGAGGGAATTAAAGACATGTTCTATCAGCTGCGTCCAATAACTAGAGAAGACATGAAACAAAGAATTAGAGAAGCCCATGTTTCTCTCAGTTGTGCTAAATTACAATCACGGATGTTAGGAGGTCATCAGAACATTGTTTAGCACAGGGTGGCGTTCATTTTGAACACTTACTATGAAGAGTGTTCCTACATAAACAACATAGGCTACACAATTTCTCAGAAGATGCCAAAATTGTTGCTTTGTGAGTAAAGAATAAAAGTTAGAAAAAACAATTTTCAGTAAATGTTGTTTCTTTTTAAAAGTAGTTTCCAATAGTACCTTTAATGACCCATGTTCTCTTTTGAAATTTCGAAGTTGACCACAGGTACCCCTACTTTCGTTTGTTACCGGAATTGGTACTACCACCAATCGATTCTTTACAAAGGTTTCGGTTATGAAAATTTTTATGAACAACCAGTATCACAATACTTTCCAGAAAAAAAGGCTGGTATATATATATACAGGGTGTTTCAAAACACGGGGCATAATTTCAGGTATGTATTTCCCACATGTAGACAATCACAATAGTTCATTACAGCATGTGTCCGGAAATGCTTTATTTCCGAGTTATGGCCATCAAAACATTGAAATTCACCGGAACGTTTTTCTTTCCGCAGGTCGTTGCCGTCAAAGGAGACATTAAGAGGGCACTCTGACAGTTCATTCCGAGGCGAAGGTTACATTCAATGTTGTGTAGGCGTTAGACTGTGCGGCATGTATTCAAATCAAGAGCTGGCAGAGATACACTTCATGTACGGTAAGGCGGAAGGCAATGCTGCGCTGGCTCGTCGTTTGTACCAGGTGAGGTACCCACAGCGACAATGTCCAGATCGGAAGACATTTGTACGTCTCCATTACCGTCTGTGCGAGTATGGAAAATTTAAGTCTCCTGGTTTGGGAAGGGGACGACCAAGATCTACAACTCCAGAAGTACAGGAGGAGATTCTGGAGGCTGTGAACATGACTCCTTCTATCAGCACACGAAGGGTAGCGTTGCAAGTCAATGTTCCTCATACGACTGTCTGCAGACTGTTGAAAGAGTATCAGTTGTATCCCTATCATTTGCAACGTGTACAGGCCCTGTCACCAGCAGATTACCCAGAACGAGTTAGGTTCTGTCAGTGGTTCTTGCAGCAGTGTGGTGTAAATCCGAACTTTCCTGCCTTAGTATTATTTACAGATGAAGCACAGTTCACACGAGATGGCATAACAAATTTCCACAATCAGCATGTATGGGCGTATGAAAACCCACGTGCATCTGTTCCATCTCATCACCAGGTATGGTTGTCCCTCAACATGTGGGCCGGTATCATTGGTGATCGATTAGTTGGACCCCATGTACTTGGTAACAGACTAACGAGGCAGGCGTACACAAACTTCCTGGAAAACACCATACCTCATGCTTTAGAAGACACTCCACTGATCAATCGTCAACATATTCACTTCCTGCATGATGGCGCTCCTGCACACTTCAGTCGTACGGCTCGCCGGTACTTGGATCGAAGGTTTCCTGATCGATGGATAGGTAGAGGTGGCCCAATTGCTTGGCCTCCACGCTCACCTGATCTGAACCCTCTCGATTTCTACTTGTGGGGCCATTTAAAATCATTGGTTTATTCGTCTCCGGTGACTGATTTGGAATCCCTTCGGAATCGAATTGTGGCATGTTCTGAGGACATACGCAATACTCCTGGAGTTTGGGATCGTGTTCGCAGGTCAATGAGACATCGATGTGAGGTCTATATTCAAGCAGGAGTTGGACATTTTGAACATCTTCTGTAATGACAACGACCTGCGGAAAGAAAAACGTTCCGGTGAATTTCAATGTTGTGAAGGCCATAACTCGGAAATGAAGCATTTCCGGACACATGTTGTAATGAACTATTTTGATTGTCTACATGTGGGAAATACATACCTGAAATTATGCCCCGTATTTTTAAACACCCTGTATATATAACAAAAATGTCTCAGGGAAAAGAGTTTATAATTGAAGGGAATCCGAATTGAAAAAGTGCAACTTTAGTTTATTTTTGAAACTAGATAATTTTCGACAGTCTCTGACAGAGACAGAGTTCAAGAGATGAGCTGCAGAGACGGTGAAAGATGAAGAGTAGGAGGATGTTCTGTGTTTAGGAATGGAGAGTGTGATATTATAGTATTGTGAGCGAGTATCCATTTCGTGATAGGGGGACAGATGTTGAGACGGACCCAGGACAGCATATTTAGCGACTGTCAGATACTGTCAGATTTACGGACGTTGCAAATAAATCGAACGCACGCATTATAAACACGCTGTTGTCTGTCAGTCTCATGTTAACGTCAGTGTAAAGAGTGTCACAGTAATCATAATGAGGCATCAACAGCGACTGTACTAAACTCTTCTTCAGAAACAACGGAAGGAAATTTCGGATTCTTTTTAATTTGTGAGTATTCCAACCTAAGTTTTTGTTCATATAAATTCCTAGATTTTCTGCTCTATCACTGTGAGGGACAATAGTTTCATTTATTTTAACAGGAGATAAGTCACCTGTGTTTAATTTACATAAAAGTCGTTGATTTCCCAGTATGCCTGTGATGTCTCCGAGTTCAATTTTAGTCCAATATTTTTCGTCCTAGAAATAAAAGATTTTAGGTCACTGTTAACTTCATTTATTGCTTAATTTAGTGCGAGGTGCAGAGATATTATATCTTTGATGGGCGATCATAAGAGTACAAGTCAATTTTTAGCGAAATTGAGATAAGTACAGTTTTGTCATCATCGGCTCGTTATCTACGTCTGATAAAAGGAGTACAAGTCAAAGACTACTCTCTTAACACCACATAAATTTAATTTAATTTCTGACTTGTACTGGTCAGACCAGAGCTGCTTTCCATTGTAACTCTGTAATGTTTGATTTATTATTGTGGCGCCATGTTGGAAGACCTATTCGCGTCGGGAAGTTGCGCGCGCATCTAGTGCGAGGGAAAGTGCTGCGTGACGCGGAGCAGGGGGAAACATCGGGATGTGTCGCAAAGCCACGCGAACCGATTGTTGTGGAAGCTACGCGACGCAGTACATTCGAGAACGTGTAATCTAATAAATAGAAGGGCAAGTGAGCTGCAAAGAAGGGCCAGTTTAGTTTGGTCAGTTATTTTGTGAATCAGCAGCAAGCGACTAAGGAAGCCAGCCTTCGAGACCGGGGTTTGACGTGCAGAGAACTTGATTGAGTAACTGTAGCAGCATCGAGGCGGAAGCAACGCGTCCGGAAGTCTTGGGTTCGACGTGCAGTGGCCTTGAGTGAGAAACTGTGGCAGCGTCCAGGCGGAAGCAACGTGTCCGGAAGTCTTGTGTTTGACTTACCGTGAACTTGAGTGAGTGAGCTAGAAAACTAGCCAAGGCGAACGAACTGTGAACTGAGAACTGACAGTTTTGGTTTTGTAAATACCGTATTTACTCGAATATTTCACGCACTTTTTCCCCGCAATTTCGATCTATAAATTAAGTTTGCGTGAATTAAGCGAGGAATTTCACAAGCTGGTATTTTTAAGGGTAAAAATGACAAAACTAGGCAGTTCCCTTACATATCCTAGTACCTTGTCTTCAAGATCAGGGAATTTTCCACTTTTTGGCCCACGAAATGCTTTCCTTGATCCATTTGTTTCTTGAAGAGCTTGTTTTTGTTTCCTCCTGTAGCGAATATTAAATTCTGGAACTGTGAATTCACGTCCAGCTGCTCTGTTGCCATGTGTTTCTGCATACGCAATAACTTTTAATTTGAAGGACGCAGTATGACTCGAATA
This sequence comes from Periplaneta americana, assembly GCF_040183065.1. Lineage (NCBI taxonomy): Eukaryota > Metazoa > Arthropoda > Insecta > Blattodea > Blattidae > Periplaneta > Periplaneta americana. The sequence goes on from NC_091123.1 coordinate 100,786,839, forward strand.
TCGGAATTTACCATTCATTGTTAAAACTTTTCACAGACCGCTTTTGACAGGTCTCCCTTTTCGAGTGTCAAACTCAACTGATGCGATCCAACACAAAGCTTTCAAACCACCCCCATTCACATGGTAGAGGGAGGTCAATACCCTATACCGGTATTTTTAAAGGACTTTCATAGACGAGAAGGGTGCGCCTGTAACAGGTAGGTGTCCGGTCCCAAATACCGCTATGCACTCTCTCGTTACGGCATTTAAGATACCGTACATTCAGGGCTCCTCAACATAACACACCTCATTACTTCAAGTTTCAGTATGCACTTGTTACAGTATTTCACGAATATTAAATGCGTGAAATATACGAGGAAATTAATTTATTAAATTATATAGTAAATAATTTGGGTGCGTGAAATATGCGATGGCGTGAATTACGCGAGTAAATACGGTAGTACTTTGTGAACATTAGTTGAGATTAGGAGTACATTGTTGTTCTCCTCAATAATTCACGTGAGTTGTCATTGTCGTTCTGTGGAGTGCAATAACGACTACTGTATTGTGTGGAATACCCATTATTGCCGAGTGTGTGGGATTCAAGTAGAAATTCAAGTCTCATTATACTTGAATAAAAGCTACACTGTGTATCACTGTTTGTTGGATTCCAGCAATAATTCTGATAGATGTGTAACATTTAGATAATATGTAACTACATATATATAGTTCTAATTTCTTAATAATATTCCGCTCAAATATTGTTTCATGGAAGTAATAATATAAGATCTCTGCTTCAAAATTGTTGACAATATTAATACTACAAGAGCTTTTTATTCCCTAGTATTGACCAATAATAATACTATGAGAGATTTTTATTTTTATGATGATGCTGGTAGTACTGTCACGACTTTTAGTTTCATGTTAATTAATGAAATTGACTCAGGTGTTAAAGATGTATAGTAGTCGTGCTGCAAATATTATTTCGCTATTAAACAGAGTAGGTAAGTAAATTATTTAATATATGTTATTTTTTCAATAAGCTGAATTTTCTGGCATTCAATCACAATGAATCAGTTTGTAAATAAATCTGTCATCAAATAAAATTGAAGATATTATTTCCATTTGTGTTCCCATCCGAGACAATGTGTACAAAATAATTTTATAACATTTTTGAGAATATTAAATGGTTGTTAATTAAACATATTACGATTAAACAATTTTCATTATACAACAGTATTGTTAATATTACATTAATATAATTTTTCAGAGCCAACAACTAGTAAATCTAATAATTTGAATGATGTAAAATTAAGTGAAGTTGCTGTCAACACTGAGATTCAGGATCCTTGTAAAGACTACGATCACTGTTCTCGTAATAATATTTCAGGTAAGCACAACAGTTTAACACATCTGAAAATAAGAATGAAGAATAATTTAGTGCATATTTTTGATTAGAATTGATGCTTTATTTATGAAAATTAATGAATAAAAACAATCAAAAATTAATTAAATTTAACAGTGTTAAGAATTTACTTTACAATGAAATTAAAAGATAATCATAATAATAAACGATAAAATTACAGAATTTTTGTTACAATAGCATGGATAGTACATTAATCAAATTTTTTCAGAAGCATCAGGTAGTGGCATTGATGACGGCAGATAAGTAAACTTAGATGACAATGCTGTCGATCATGAGATTGAGAATCATGTTGACGATTATACTTCTATTAACAAATCTTCAGGTAAGATCAATAATATTACTCATCTAAAAATGAAATATGAGTAAAGAATTAATTATGTAATTATTTCTCTAACATTTATAGTTTATGAAATTGTTTATACATAATTTAATTTAATATTTTTTATTTTAGATGGTCAGGTAAATTAGACTAGCAACTACAGAAATACGGGTATTGAAATTGATGACCCACAAGAAGAACGAGAACTTACCACGGGCGTAGATATTGACAGTGATGACTCAGTAAAGGACAAAGATTATGTTCCTAGTTCTTCAAGTTCCGAAGAACGCGCTACAGATATTACTACTCAGTTTAGTTCTCCAGGTGCATCTACCTTTCCCTTTGTTGCAAGAAATGAAGTGAACATTGATAAGGTGTATGTTCCAAAATTATATGCTAGAAAATTAAGGAGGGAACACAGTGAAAAACGGAACACAAGTCAGATATATGTCACTATAACAGGAAAAGAAATTAAGAAAATGGAAATGAAACAGTTAGGACCATGTCGTATAAGATGCAGGGAAAGAAGCTCTGACGAAATCAGGAGCACCTTATTCCAGGAATTTTGGTCTCTGGGAGGTATACTGAAAGAGTATCATATACGGCAAATCTCGTAGAAATCAGTGGCAAAAAGGTATCTAGAAAAAGTGAAAATGTTGAGTCTGGGAAAAGAAACAATAGGCTAATTACAAATAAATTTCATCTTCAGATTAATGGTGAGAGAGTAAAAGTTGTCGAGCCTTCTTCAAGGAGATGTGTAATGTGAGTCAGATGTTTGTCACTAATGCAGTGAAGAGAAAACGTAAAACATTGTCAGGAATACCAAAAAATGAGAAACGAGTGGACAGTACAAGCAGAAAGCATTCTGATGAACTGATGGCTTTTGTAGTATAGTCGGAGGCACCGATTTTGGCAGATGACCTCAATGACATTTCCAGTAGGCGAGCCAATGTTTTGTGAGAACTACAAGAATGAATTGCGATAAGACTATCTGTCGTTGTTTATAATATGTTCACACTCGCCTCTTCTATCGTCATTATTAGACTAATTAATAAACACACCACAGTACAGTCCGATTCATGAGAGTGCCTTAATGACTTTCGTTCGCCTCCTGCATTTTCTAAATTAAGAGGAAAAAAGCATTGCGTAACGAGAACCAAGAAATTATTGCAAATGTTCATTACTTCATGAAGCGACAGGCGAAAAATAGATATGAGTTGTGTCGAATTGTCTTCATTAATAACAAACATTCATGAAGTACGAGAATAAGTTGCGAAAGCGACAGGAATCGACACGTTGGATAAATAACCGAAAGAATAGACATGCTGAAATAAGGAAATACGTGATTCGATAATCTACGAGATTCGATCCGATACTGTGGATTGAGTCTCGGCGTAGCTCAGTGATCAGAGATCCTAGTGCGTGTAACTGGGAGTCAAGAGTTCGATACCCGGCCCCGGCGAGAATTTTTCTCAATTAATAACCTGTGGTAATTCGATAAACCAAGCAAGAAACCTTTTCCTTTTAATGAACTTTCCTCAAAAGTATGGTCAACAATTTGTTTAAATATCTCTAATACTTTTTGAGTTATGACCTAAAAAGTGAGACTGTATAAATTGACTTGGCCATTTAAATGTGGACAGACCTTCTCATCTTCATACGTTCGTCGCTCATTTCCGTATAACTTAAATTTTCCAAATCACTTTCCCTCATAACTTCGATAGTTTTCAAGATAATACATTTATGACATTTTACATGCAAGTGCATGTTATACTAGAGAACAAGCCCTGTTTTTGGCATTGTTTTACCATTTTAAGTTATTTTTAATTAATATTTTTTACGTAAAGCAATAAGTTTGCAATTACTCGTGGCAAAAGGAAAATATTTCTTATTTATATATTTAACTGGTAAGAGTAGAATTTCATAACACACATTGTGAAGAAAACAGAGAAGAAAGCATTTTAAAATATTCAAAATCGAAAAAAATATATCGGAGAAATCAATTTTCCCTGCACAGATAGCAACAATTGAAAAATAGAATTACCATTCACTTACCATTCACAATATATACTTAATGGATTCCAAAAAAAAAAAAAAAAACTGTTTATTAATCTAGAAGTATTGCCTGATGACTATACTAAATTCCAACACAAAATTCATTGAAGATATGTAGAAATTATATTTTTGAATTTTGGTAAATTCATACTGTGTTACATTCACATACCTCTTTAAATGCATATGTTAATTGTGTTTTGTCTGCGTTACTCGATGCTTTCTCCTTTTTTTAGTACAATTCAGAGTACTGAATCTGCCATAGCCTGTTGAATTCGCACAAATTTTATTATCAGTAATTTTCGTCTTGAGAACACTTCTGATATCAAATTTAATATCTCGCCCATTTTTGTCCGACTCTACCATTTGAGGGATCAATTCGGACAAAATAATATCATATTCGTATTCTGTGATCCCAAATATCTCCAGATGTCAATTTTCGTCGAGATCGGACGATTTGAGATTTTTCATTCCCTTCTGCCTTTTCACTATTCCTTAGATGGTATTTAAAAAATCGGAAATGTTTAATCAAAATTGTTGAGAGTAACCTTCATTTTAAATGTTACGTCTCTACGTCGGCTAGTTGAAAATACTTGAGTGAAATTTTTAAACTGTCATCTCCTTTCTCTCTCCTCTCTGCTCTTTGGGGGATAAAAAAATCCTCAAAAGTTATCTGAATGTGTTACATGATGCTGAATTCTTTTTACATTTCTTATACATTTTAGAAACAATTCTGAGAGATGAGATGAACAGTCTAACTCAATTTTATAAAGGAGCCTCTGTTTTAAATTTAAGGGTTGAATGGCTGCTGGTTAAAAGATAAACCAGTATATTTTGATCATTATTACCTCCTATTTTACATCCCTTAATGTTCGTATTTCGTAAAACTGTCTTATCTTTTGACTAAGGATTAACAGAAACCTACACACAGGGTTTAAGGAGATTTAAGACGATTAGTCAGTCCGTTGATTATAGAATAGTTTTATATATATATATATATATATATATATATATATATATATATATATATATATATATGTAGATTGTCTTTATACTTTATAGTAACGAGGAAAAGATTATGCAGCGGCAACGGGAATTATCTCGAAAACAGTGTGCCGGGGACTTCTCTTTTCATACGCATGCACACATACTGTATAGATTACTGCAGTTGTATAAAAGTGGTTATATGTGCATGTTTTTGGAGATACTGTCAATCCGAGTCCACTAGGATAATCAGGAATGTATTGTGACAGCGACGTGAGATTCGAACTCACGACCAGCAGAAGGAAGTGCAAAGTCGGCCGGCGCGGAGGTTGCGCGCGCATCTGCTTCTTGTGGCATGTTCTGTGACTTAGGGAGTAGAGTGGAGTGAGGAAAGAGCGATCGCGGAAGAGAGGAGAGCGGGTCCGGATTGTTCGAGTGACGCTTGGAGATATCCAGATAATTCCAGAGAGCTATCTCTGGACAACCGTAGAAATTTCTCGTAACTATGGTTTAGTTATAAAAGAAGAAACGCGAGTGAACTTGAGCAGTTTTATTCAGCCAGTCAGTAAGCCAGCGTTGTTACAGTCTGTGAACAGAGCAAGCCAGCCAGTCTTGTGTACCGGAGTTCGACTTGAGTGTGCGTCCGCAACTGTGTCAGCATCCAAAGACCTGAGTTCGAGTGCAGTGGACCGCAGTTGGAGGGACCTGAGTTCGAGTACAGTGGACTGTTTCTGAAGGTCTGGGGTTCGAATTCTGTGAACGCGAGTGACTGAGCTAGAAGAAATAGCCAAGACGAACGAGCTGTAAACTGAGAACTGACAGTTCTGTGTTGTAAATAGTGCTTTGTGAATATTAGTTAAGGTTAACAGTTCATTGTTGTTCGTAATAGTCCAAGTTAAACTGTCATTGTCGTCTGTGGAGTGCACTAACGGATACTGTGTTACTGTGTGGAGAGCAAATCCTATTGTTGAGATAATAAAATTACATTGTTGTTGAGTTGAAATAAATTTACAGTATGTTTACTCTTTTGTCTCACCCATCCCAGCTGCAGTTTGCTTGCGACGAAGATAACAACCGACCTTGCAGCTAGACTAACTCGCTCTGGAGTTCTGATTAATAAAATCCATCTGCCTAAATCGATGGCGTCAACTAACCGCTCGCTGCCTTGACAGTAGTTTGCGTGACATGGTTTCAAGGTCGCGAATCTAATGAGGGCATCACTGTACATGCCAATGTTTTTCAAATTGTTTTTTGTGAAACCGCAATTTTTCCCGAGACTATGATCTTCGTAAATATATGTTAATTTATAATTACTGAAACAAAATCGGTGTAAACATGAACTAAATTATTTCATAAATGCTTCATACTTATATTTTCACTAAAATGTGTTTTGTCCAAATAATGAACAAAGATATGCACAATTATATAAGAAATGCTATACGTTACTGAAGTTTCAGAATTTCATATTTAACTAAAGGTGCTCCGCTGATAAAAGTTTCGGAAACACTGATCACAGAAATTACTTTTATATAGCTTATTTCATAACATAAAATTATATTAAACCACAAAATAATATACTTGTTTCTCTCCCAGTTTAGTTGCCTGAAATCGATACAAATTTTCTGTAGACTTAAAGAACGTTATAAGATACGAAATATGAATAAATTAAGAGACACGTACAATTTTACTTCTTAAAAGTCTATTATATAAAATTTAAATTTATACACAGCTATTGAAGTTCATTTTGGTAAAAGAATCTGTATTAGTCTGAAGTTATTACCACAGTCTATTATATACTGTCGCGAAGCTCAATACGTAGTAAATATGTAAACATTAGATAGTTGCTCACCACTAGGATCGCTAATATCGCCTCACTACAGGCAATGCAAAATAATATCGTCAGAGTCTATTGCTTCTAGGACCCACAAAACTCAAGCTTCGTGACTGTACATAGTAGACTGAGTTATTACTTTTAATGCAAGGCGCGGCACTGGCTCTGAGCCGTAGGGCCTTCCCTGACGGGTCGGTATAGCAGCGGTGCAACATTTGTTTGAACGATGTTGTACCGCCCTGGACTCCCTCACGGTACGGCATGTCTGCGGCATGTGTTTTTTTATTTTTAGTTGGTTGTTTAACGACGCTGTATCAACTACGAGATTATTTTGGAATTTTCAAGTTAAAGAAACGATAAAAAAAATCTGTTCCCCCATTCACTGTTTGAGTCGCTTGAGAAACTTCTTGCCCCAGCAACTAAAACTTACCCTAGTGCAAACCCTAGTAACGCCGCACTTCGATTATTGTGACGTTTTGTTAAGTGACCTAAGTTCTGAATTGTCAGTCAAGTTACAGCGAGCTCAGAATATGTGCGTCAGATACGTGTGCAACATCCGACGGTATGATCACATATCACCGTCCTTCTCAAGTCTCTCGTGGCTCCGACTTAAAGAACGTAGAACTTTACACTCTTTGTCTTTACTCTTTCGAATTCTGCACACTTCAACACCAAATTACCTTTCGTCTCGCTTCTCTTATCTATACTCTAACCACGACGTAAATACCAGATCACTTATCTGTGGCACGCTAAGTATACCTCTTCATAGAACATCTTGTTATTCATCATCTTTTACAATATCCACCTCGCGTCAATGGAATTCCTTGTCACAAAGTATTAGGGGCTGCAAGACAATAAACACCTTTAAGAACAGCTTAAAAGATAACCTTATTAGCATTTCACTCCAATCATACTGATTTAAACTATCACTGACTACATTGTTACTTTTTTCTTTAGACATCATCCTGATTGTGCTGTATTTTAATTGTCTCGTAATAATCTCTTTCTATTATCTAATATTATTTGAAATATATTAACATTCTATGTATTTTAGTTTAATTCTGCTACACAGCTTATTTCAATGCTTAATTAATAGTTCATAGTATTTTCTTGTTTAATTTGTAAATAACTTTTGTATACATGTAACTCTCATCTAAATCAAATTGTTGGATTCTTTGTAAGTTCATGCATATGTATATACACTTTTTGCTGGTTGAGTGGAAGAGAAGGCCTTACGGCCTTAACTCTGCCAGCTAAAATAAATCATTATTATTATTATTATTATTATTATTATTATTATTATTATTATTATTTAACGTCGATCAGAATGGTGATAGCGAGATGGTATTTGGAGAGATGAGGCCGAGAATTCGACATAGATTACCTGGCATTCACCTTACGGTTGGGGAAAACCTCGAAAAAAAAAACCAAGCAGGCAAACAGCCCAAGAGGGGATCGAACCCGCGCTCGAGCGCAACTTTGCACCAGCAGGCAAGCGCCTTAACCGACTGAGCCACGCCGGTGGCTACGTGTGTTTTTCTCTGCATCACTCCACTGCACATTTTCTAAGTTCTCAGTAGTTACTGAACCTTCTAAAGGAATGTCGTCTAGTGATGAAGAAGATATTTCGTTCTATGTGTATTTAAGGTTACGAAGGAAAAGGAAACGATACTGGGTACATCCGTATATTGAAAAGAATATCAACTCTAGGTTGTTTGTAGCACCACGGCAATTGACACTAGATGATGAAAAATTCCTGTCAATGTACAGAATGACGAAGAGGACATTTCAAGATTTTGGCAACTTATCAGTCCAGCCATTAATAGTGCTGAGGAAATGTTATTAATAACATTAAGGTATATGAATAAAAAAAAACATGCTACTAATATTCAGTATGTTTAATATTTCTTTAAATCCGAAAAGTTTCACTAAATTCAGTATTATAATTACGTGTACAGATTGGGCCATAAGTTCCTTACCTATCTACTAATCTAATGGCTCTATGTGAGCTCCATCTTTGTTTGTGCTTGTTGAATACGTCTCCATGTTCTTCGCGACATTTTACGTAAGATATTTTCTTCATCCCACTATCGCGATATTAAACTGCCTGTCACTGTCATTGCTATAGTCGGAGGCACCGATTTTGGCAGATGATCTCAATGACATTTCCAGTAGGCGAGCCAATGTTTTGTTTTGTGAGACCTGCAAGAACGAATTGCGATAAGGCTGTCTGTCGTTGTTTATACGTTCACACTCGCCTCTCGTATCGTTATTATTAAATAATAAAGACACCACAGTACAGTCCGATTCATGGGAGTGCCGTAAATGACTTTCGTTCGCCTCCTGCATTTTCTGCATTAAGAGGAAAAAAGCATTGCATAACCAGAACCAAGAAATTTTTGCAAATGTTCATTACTTCATGAAGCGACATGCGAAAAATAGATATGAGTTGTGTCGAATTGTCTTCATTAATAACAAACATTCATGAAGTAGGTTACGAGAATACGTTCCGGAAGCGACAGGAATCGGCACATTGGATAAATAACCGAAAGAATGGGTATGCTGAAATAAGGAAATACGTAATTCGATAATCTACGAGATTCGATCCGATACTGTGGGTTGAGTCTCGGCGTAGCTCAGTGGTTAGAGATCCTAGTGCGTGTAACTGGGAGTCACGAGTTCGATACCCGGCCCCGGAGCGAAGAAACCTCATGTTCCAAAAGTATTAATGGAAGCAGATGAATATGAGAGCTTAATTTAATGACTTAAATCACGCGTAGCATGTGTTTACAAGGAATGATAATAGGTCACGAGAAAAGCCGTCGATTCGTTTCTTGTGTTTTTTAGTCTGAGCTTGATGGATGAATTTTTTATACCGTAATAATTCGTACACCTGTCGCATCCGCCGTTAACCGATTTAAATGTTTATTTATTAAGATGCTCCCATTATCAACTACTTAACGCAAAAAATGTAAAATTTTTTCACTATCTTCATAGTATGTGTCAGCAATTTCGCTTCTTCTCCAATAACAAACAGGGTCCTTTTTCTTTGTGGCGGTCTTCTGAAAAGAAGGACCAGGATTTAAATTATCGTTTTCGTTTTTTGACTCGTAGACTTCAGCACCATAAGGAAAGGGATGGATGAAAATTTGGTAATTTTTTGGGGAATTTTTTTTAAGGAAATGAATCTATGCTGACTACTTAGACTTTGCACTTTGACGAAGTTTTAGAATCCTACGGCGGTTGTGTCATTAATTTTACTATCTTAAAAGATAGCGACCATGAAGTTTAAAATACATGCAAACTTTTAGACTATTTTCCCATACTTTTTCCCCTACTTCTCTGCATTCATGTTGCTAAGTATTTCGCAAATCTTACGCTAGGAAGCTGACATTTTTACTGCATGTTCTTTAAAGTATACTTAACAAAGTTATGTTCACACTTTTTAAAAAAACAAAATAATGTTTGAATAAAAATAAATTGTCTGTTTGTATTATGTAAATTATATAAATTTGAATATCAATAGCTTAATTTTTTCTCCTACTTTAACAAGGTAAAACTAAAAATGTGAGAACATAGCAAATATATTGTAAAAAATCAGACAATGCTTAAAATTTGGGAGTGGCCGAGAAATTTTGAAAATATGCAAATTATTATTATCATTATTATTATTATTATTATTATTATTATTATTATTATTATTATTATTACTATTATCATTTTAATTGCTGTAGCTTATTTACCAGATGTCAAGATCTTAATTATTTATCTTTTTGTAAAGTCACTAATGGTGATATTGATTGTGAATCTTTTCTAAGCAATATCAGTCTTCGTATTCCAGCTAAGAGTTTAAGATTTGATACATTTTTTTATAATAGAAATTCTAAATATCTCTCTCCGGTCTGCAGATGTATAAATTTGCATGGATTTGGACCTATTTAATGCGTAGTATATAATTTTTGAGTTTTATATCAGTTATTATTTTATGCCTTTTGTTTAGATGGTATTTAAAAAATTGGGAAAATGTTTAATTAAAATTGTAGAGAGTAACATTAATTTTAAATGTTACGTCTCTACGTCGGGTAGTTGAAAATACTTAAGTGAATTTTTTAGCCGTCAACTCTTTTCTCTATCTTCTCTGCTTCTTTGGGGGATAAAAAAATCCTTAAAAGTTATTTGAATGTAGTACCTGAAGTTGAGTTTCTTTTACATTCCTTATACAGTTTAGAAACAATTCTAAGAGATGAGATAAATAGTCTAACTCAGTTTTATAAAGGAGCTTTTGTTTTAACTTTAAGGGTTTAATGTATGCTGGTTCAAAAAATAAACCAGTATATTTTGATCATTATTTCCTCCCATTTTACATCCCTTAATGTTCGTATTTCGTAAAACTCCGTCTTATCTTTTGACTAAGGATTAACAGAAACCTACACACAGGTTTAAGGAGATTTAAGATGATTAGTCAGTCCATTGAGTATAGAACTTTTTTTATATACGTTACAGTATATATATATATATATATATATATATATATATATATATATATATATATAGATTGTCTTTATTACTTTATAGTAATGAGTAAAAGATTATGCAGCGGCTACTGGAATTAGCTCGAAAACTGTGTGCCGGGAATTGGTCCTTTTTCTTACGCATGCACACAGTTCCATAAAAGTGGTTATATGTGCATTGTTTTTGGAGGTGACTGTCCATCCGAGTCCACTAGAATAATCGGGAATGTATGTTTACTCTTATGTCTCACCCAACCCAGCTTTCGACGAAGATAACAACCGACATTGCTGCTATGAGTAACTCGCTCTGCAGTAGTGATTAACAAAATTCATCTGCCTAAATCGATGGCGCCCACTATACAACACATCAAATCATTCCCTTCTTACGAGTCGCATTACAAAAGACGCACAAATAAGGAAAATTATCTCCCATCTCATTTAAACTTCAAAAAATGTATTCATTTTACTGTGAAAACAATCCTAACACAGTGTCACAAAAGATTTATACTCAAGATTTTCATAAATTGAATCTGATCTATAAAGTCCGTAAGTAGATAATTGTCACAAATGTGACACATTAAGCATGAGAATTAAATGTTCAAATGACCCAATAGAATGGGAACAAGTTGAGTCAGAATTAAGTCGCCATCACCAACTGGCTGATATGGCCTATCACTCCAGAAAGGATGATAAAGAACTTTACTAACAAGACCCTTCAATAAAAAATGTTTGTTTGGATTTAGAGCAGTGTCTTCCAACTCCGTATCTGAATAGCTGAGTTTCTTTCTACTATAAGTGCCAGTTGTGGACTTATAATCTGATGATTCATGATCAAGGCACAGGGGAAGTTAAATGTTATATGTGGCCCGAAAGAGAAGGTGCACGTGGTGCAAATCAAATTGCAACCTGTTTGTATGAAGAGCTTCTTGCCCTACCAGGTGACGTTACTAAAGTTGTTCTGTACTCCGACACATGTGGAGGACAGAACAAGAACTCACATGTAACTGCTATGTTTTTAACACCGATGCAAAATAAAATATCATTGGAAATCAATGACCACAAATTCATGATCAGCTTACACAGTCAGTAGTGTGATGCTGACCATGCACAAATTGAAAAAAAAAAAATATCCGAGTTCACACCCATATGGCTGGTTCCTACTTGTTCGGACAGTAGGATAGAAGAGCAAATTTGTTGTAAATGGGATGACATATAATAATTTCTTTTTATTTTTCATCACTGTTACAATCATCTTTGGTTCTGAGGAAGAGTCAACAAGTGAACCCTTCAATGGACAAGAGGTAAAATAGTTCCGATACACAAAACCTTCTGGAGAAATATTGTTCAAGAACAGTTTAGATAAAAATGTCGCTTTCAGATGCTTGTCATTTTTGAGACGAGGGAATCCTAATCCGGTGTTGAAACCCAGAAAATGCTATGCTGCTGGTCTTCCTGTCTCTAAAGAAAAGAAGAAAGATTTACTTTTCCTCCTGCCACTTATCAGTCCAGAGTTCCACGACTCCTATAAAAATCTAAAGATTAGCAATACAGTAGACGACACTTTGCCTGATATTGACGAATTTGAAGAAAATTAAACTTTTTCTCAGTAAAATCTCAATTTTGCAACAATTCCTTAAAATAAACATTTTTTTGGTTCTTATTTTACTTATAATCCTTGTTTCTAATAAATTTGATCATTTTCAATTTTCATTAATTTCATATATTGTACGCATATGTTTTCCTTTTTGTAATAAAATAATAATTTCCTTTAAATACTATGTTTTCTTACGATCATAACGGTACAAGTCAGTTTTCGCTCTAATAAATTTCAAGGTACAAAAGATACAAGTCATTTAATTTTATCATCATGGACCTTAGGGCAGATTAATTATATCCACCTTTAAAACAGTTAATAACAGCACATAAAACTCCGTGTGCCTCAGTGATGTAAGTGGGAAGGAAACAGCAGCAGCACATTCTGATCTTATTTTTAAGACATATTCAAGACTTTTCAAACTGCAGTAAGAAACTTGTCGCACAAGGCTACGATGGAAGTGCAGTGATGACCTCTTCATTACATGGTGTCAAGCTAATATTTTCCACAAGCTCTCTTTGGTCACTGCTATTGCATAGTGTTTAAATTTAGCACTGTCCCAAGTGTTTCAAGTATTCCTGAATGCCGTATATTTTTTGCTACTCTTTCTGGGCTTTCCAGCGTTTTTCTCCAAATCACCAAAGCGCACAAAATTCCTTGATGAATTTCTGGGTGGACGATTACCACATGTTTCCCCAACAAGATGGAATAACTCGTCACGACTTACCAATACTTAGAGTAGTCTTTTGTAATAGTACTAATTTTAGGCAGTAGTTGCAGTAGGCCTAATCTTATAGATTTTGTAAAATAAATTGGTACCAAATACCAACGTATTTTTATAATTAGTAAAGTTATAAGTATTTGAATCAAATATAAGTAGTCAGAAGGAAAAGAGAACTTGACTGCACGGCTGCTTGGGTAATCTGTTGGGCCACCGCACGTCACTGCTTGTGGTACACCTGCACGGTACGCCAAGAAGAAAAACGATCGCAGAACCGCACACAGTGTTGGCGTACTTGAATGTAGGAAGTAAATTACGAAACATAATTTTAACGAAACTGAATTATTATTATTATTATTATTATTATTATTATTATTATTATTATTATTATTACAATCTCCGATAGAGTATAACATTGTTTAAATGACTTCCATCAAACGCTATAATCACAGGCAGTACGCAGGCGGTCTGAGTTCGAGCCCCGATTTGGCCCAAAATTTTTCATGTGAAAAATCCATAGTATCATTTCTGGCGGATGTTGTAGCAGTTTGTGTATTTCTAGGAGCTCTCCCATTTCCCCACATTAGACATCACCATCATTCCGTCTGATCTTCATTACGCTATCTTTCCATAACATTTCCCGAACGCCTGCTAGTGGTGTACGGAGGGAAAGCCAGCTGATGATGTTTGGAGGGAACTGGCATGGAGACGAATGGGTTCACCTACTGAAGTTCTTGATGTCCCGCGCAGTGGCGTCGCGGTCTGAGGCATCCTGCCTAGGACTCACGTTACGGAATGCGCGCTGATTCGAGTCCTCATGAGGGAAGAAATTTTCTCATGAAATTTCGGCCAGTGTATGGGACCGGTGCCCACCCAGCATCTTGATGAACTTGATGAGCTGCAATAGGTAGCGAAAATCCATTTTCGCAAACCAGCTGTAACGGCTTGGGGGATTATCGTTCTAACCACACGATATCTCCATTCTGATTGGATGATCGTCCATCTCTGCTTCGGCATGTGAACGTGAGGCCAGCAGCCGGCGGATAGATCTTGGCCCTTCAGGGCTGTAGCGCCATGGATTTCTTTTTACTCAAGTTCTTGATACGCAATGAATCTTAGTGTAGTTAGCCAATGTGAATTGGGAGTGTGTTTTGTTCGAGGGTTATTCCAGTAAATATTCCAGGTCGCTATGTGAAGTTTTAAGGAAGTTTATGATCGTTCAACCTCTGTATTTGGCCAATCACATTTCAGTTGTCAGTGGAATTACAATTCCTTCAAAACTCTTAAAATAATTTTTCAGATGCAGGAAATTATACATTTTTTTAAATTCTACTTTTGTGGTGAACGTTGTAGCTCTTAGTCACTAGATTTAATAGAAAATAGTATGACAGTTTAAGCTTTAGGTTCAGCATATGAAAGTACTTGCACGATTTATCACTTAAGTAAGTCAGAAAATACCAGCACATAAAATTATACTCTATATTTAATATTGAATTAATTTATCAACACACACACACATACACACACACACACACACACACACACACACACACACACACACACATATATATATATATATATATAAAATTTATTTTCACTTTGTAGTTCGAAACGAAATTCATTACGCCTCAAGTATGATCCCTTCCCTACTGCTTCACTTGAATTTAAAAGAAAGAGTTGGGAGAAATCGGTCCTCATCGATAAAAAAGAAAATTACACAATATTTGTCTCCAAAAATGGAACATAGCACCTAAAAAAATTCAGATATCGCCCGAAATTGAAACAAAATAGCTAAACGTTCCGTTGACGGCTAGATTAGATTTCTTCCGGCTATCTAGCTATCTAGTTGGCAACACTGCCGCACAAAATGGGGAAAGCACTTTCACCTCTCTGCAACCGTCCAGAAGGAAGCGAATAAATACTTCATTACTAGAATCCGGATTTTTATGTAGTTACATATTTTTTCCTTAGTATGTATCTGTCTGAAAACTCAAAATTTGGCGAATTAGTATACTACGATCATTATATTTCATTTCCATGCTACATATTTTAACATATTTCGCACAAGAGTACATAATTTTAAGACAATTACCTATTTATACATAACACCTTTTCGCTGCTCAGGCTGTCAAAACTGTGGACAAATTCATTACATATGTTTGCGTCGACCATCACTCTGACGGTGCGGGGGAGGCAATAGAAACAAGGCTTCCAAAGCATAGAATGGACACATTTTAAAATGGCGATTTTTGAAAATGTGGATCATCTGCATTGATGTACATCATTACTGTCATTATTGTGGATATTTCACAGGAGGAGTTTTATTTTAAGTTCTCCCAGTTGGTTAAATTCCCCTTTACTAGTCACTTAAAGGTACCCGATTTTCTTCCGGTTGGTACATCGGCTGACCCTTTTCTCCAGTTGGATGAAGTAGACAGTCAGGAGGTAGATTTGACCCATTTAAAGGATGAACAGACCGGTGTTGTGCCGCCGGTACGGAGTGAATCTCGTGTAGTCCTTCCGGTGTTATGTGAAGTGCCACTTTTGTTTCAAGGAGTTAGGGAGGCTCAGCGCCGCGATCCCGAACTAGGACTTATTTGTGAACGTATTCAGGAGGGACATGATATGATACTTTATGAGTTGAGGCAGGATATACTTTGTTATGTCACTAAAAATGATCAGAAGCCGAAGGTTGCAGTACCCAATGAATTAGTTCTCGGCGTTTTGAAACATTACCATGATTCACATCCTGGGGGGACATTTGGGTATTTATAAAACTTTGGGAAAATCAGGGAACAGTTCACATGGAAAGGTATGAGTACCCAAGTCTCTCAATATATCAAGGCCTGTAATATTTGTGGTTTGAGTAAAACGGCCTTGAGAACTAAATACGGCCAACTTGCTTCATCTTTGGAGGATCACCCTATTAGTAATCGTGCTAAATTTTTTTCACGCAAATTAGCATGTATGTATAAGGGGCCCTTTCTTATATCTTCCTTTGATTCCCCGATAACGGTTAAATTGTGTGGTACTCAGAGGGACCTCCTCCGTGCCCACGTTTCTCAGCTTAGGAAAGTGGGGTGCGTGCGCCACCAGCCAGATGGTTAGGGATTAAACCCGTGGGGGCGCCGGTTTCTCAAAGAGTAGCCCTTCTGTAGTCCATGCATGAAGTAAGAGGCTATCTAAAATGGAGACCTTTTTCCCTGAAGTTTTGTAAAGGGGAAAGGGTTATTTATTTTTAGGTGTGATGGTCTGGTTGGATTCGTCGTTCGAGAGATTCGGTAGCGGCGAAC
This sequence comes from Periplaneta americana, assembly GCF_040183065.1. NCBI lineage: Eukaryota > Metazoa > Arthropoda > Insecta > Blattodea > Blattidae > Periplaneta > Periplaneta americana. The sequence goes on from NC_091123.1 coordinate 100,803,549, forward strand.
GGCGTTCCGGTAAAGTGTTAGGTAAAGCTGCAAGTGTTAGGTAAAGCTGCAAGAGTAGAAGGCCAGAAGCTTGCAAAACGTACTAAGCTAGGCAGTGAAATGAGGATTCAGCTGAGTAAAAAGGGAAAACAATTAAATCAAGAGAAGAAGAATTACTTACATGGTTGTATTGTTTATTAACTTTTTGGCTCAGTTTGGAGTTTTAAATATTACTTTCACATTTATGTATTGATGTCCATTTATTCTTTTTCTTGTTCTGTATTATTATGTATGTATTTCACTCTAGGTTTATATTCAAGTACTATCCCAGCTCGCGTTAATTTTTTTTATGGCGGTTCACTCGGGGAGTTATGTATTTATTTTCTTTTTCGATCCTTATATTTTTCATTTTTTTTCTCTTCTCCTCTTCTTTTTCGATGTTCCTTTCTATTTTCTTTTCTTTTCTTCTTTTTTTCCTTTCCTGATTCTTTTGGTGTGTCGTAGTATGTGTGTGGGTATTTTGCCTTATTGCGCCATTTGTGGAAGCGAGCTGTGTCTATAACCCAGAGGTCGGAGGATTGGTTGCTTTGGGCAATTGGTTGCTTTGGGCGACTAAGATGAATGATGTGATGCTGAAAGATCTAGTGAGTCGTGGGGGAGTACAGTGGGTTCCCGGCTCCACCAGCGAACACAGTCGACCTAGGCCATTTACGTGCGGCCGTCTGGATTTAACCACTGTTGAGTTTGTGCTGGATGTGCGCCTGGAATTTGTTGGACCTGTCTGGGTGTTTCTCATTTTGAAGCTCACAAAGTCCACGCGGTGTTTTTGGTCGAGGCCTTGGCGCTATTGAGGAACTGCGCAGATTTCGGGCGGGGGTGGGGATGTCTGTGCCGTTTTATTATCGGCACCTGTTTTTTTATTATTCTCTTTCTTTCTTATTCCTTACTTATGTTTCTTCCTGGTTTTAGTTATCCTTCCTTCTCATAGAAGGCGTTGTTCTATCCGCCATTTTAGGTCTTATTCTTTTTATGTATAAGGAGCGAGTTTATTTATCACGCGATACTGGATTTTGATTTTCATTGGTTCTCTGTTAAAATTTATTCTGGGAATTTGCGTCCGTTTCCGGGAGGAACGGTTGAAGCGAGTGTAGAGTCTTGGAACGACGCTCGAGGAGAGAGGTGTTATTGAACAGCCATTGGGGGCTGGGGTTTTAGTTTAGCAGTGGCTTGTGATGGAATAACGGATAACCTGGTCTGAGGAGAGAAGTGAACTGTGGCAGTTAGAACTCGATCTGGGATGGTCGCTAGCTACACGTAGTCGTGCACTGGCTGTGGAGTAGAGATGGGAAAAGTTGTTATTTTCTCGTAACAGTTCCAACTGTTCCAATTCCACGAAAATACTAGGTTTCAAATAACAGTTCCAAAATAACAGTACCACAATTGAATATATTATATAGCCTACGCCGAAGTTCGCTCCACAGCATTGGATCGAATCCCTCTCCTCCAGTGTTTTCCCTTTGTGGCCTCACTTCATGTTGTTACCATAACAGATAAATTCTGTAGGATCAGAAATTAATTTTTACATTATATATATATATAGGGTAAACCATACAGTTATTGACCACTTGAACTTTGATGTGTTATTATAAGACAGGATGTGCAAATAATTAATTAATATTTTGCCAGGTGGTAGCAGCATGTTTTCTTATTTGGTAGTTACTTTAATTTTCAACAATAGATAGCACTGTGAGATGAAAAAATATATTTCTGCAAAACATACGTTCCCAGGCTTTGGTTTCTTGTGAAATTCTTAAGAGCTGTATTGTGGTTGAGTCGTAATAATTGCTGTTTCTTTTAACTGCTATTCATTATTGTTCCAATTATGAGGTAAGTACATCTCTATTTTGACTTTACACTTAAAAAACGTAATAAAATACAATCCCTAAATTTTGAAAATTTACTGGCTAATAACTGTTTAATTATAACGCATTTTTCAGTTATTGGCCACCCCGGCCAATAACTGTAATTTTAAAATAATTAAAAAAATTAATTATTTTCCTTCATTTAACTTATTAAATGCCACTATTTCACTAGTATTTTTATTTTGAGTCCATTAAGTGTGTGCATAGTTATTAGCCACGTGGCCAATAACTGTCTTAATGGGTGGCCAATAACTATTATTATTTATTTTATACTCTGGTTAGGTTATTTTTAAGACTCCAAAATGGGCTGACTATAAACCAATGGCGATGAAGGTAACAGTAGAAGAATTGGAAACTCACAGGACTTCACTTAGAGTCATTGCTAAAAAGTATGGTGTTCCTAAGACAACCCTAAAAATCAAAATAAAGAATGCTGAAATGGAAAGGTGATTTGAATCTTATAGCTTAGGAGGAAATTGATAATGAGTGTTCTGAAAATGTCATTTCATATCGAACACTGGATGCAGACAAGTCTACAGGCTTGTTTCCGATCTCTGATAACGAATTTGAATGACATAATGTGTGTCAGGAGTCACACGACAGCTGAACTGTGGCGCGAGGTGACAGACCAGTAGTGAGTGATCTCATAGTCAGAGTGCACGGCGACTCACAGCAGAAATTCCCAAGAAAATCGAGCCTTTTTGGGAGGGGTACATTACGACCCTTTCAGATGCCAAGTACAGTTAAGTGAAAATGAAAGAAGCCTGCAATACACGAGTTTTCGTTATTTCCAAGAAAGGCATGTTGTGTGTACTTAATAAGATTGGTAAAGCTCGAATGGAATTAATTTGTATCATCTCGTGGGGTGCGGCGACTTGTGACGGGGGGTGGATTTGCTTGCCTTTTCCACTCTGTAATTAATCCCAGCCGAGCTTTCCCAGTCTTATTAAGTACACATAAGATGTCTTTTTTGGAAATAATGAAACCACGTTTTTTGCAGGCTCCTATGATTTTCATGTAACTGTACTTAGCATCGGAAAGAGTTGTTATGTACACCTCCCAGAAAGGTTAAATTTTCTTGGGCGTTGCTACTGTGATACACCGTGCACTCTGATTATGAAGTCACTCGCTACTGGTCTGTCACCTCTTGCTGCAATTTAGCTGTCAGTGTGATTCCTGACTCACATGACGTCATTCAAATTCGTTATCAGAGATCGGAAACAATCCTGTACTCAACAAGAAGTTTTGGCTGACAATATTGACAATTACACCTATTATAAAATGCAAGAGGTGAACCCCGAAATGTGACTCTCCATGACAATTTTTTATATTGTATTTTTTGTGGGCTATTTAACAACGCTGTATCAACTACTAGGTTATTTAGCGTCGATGCGATTGGTGATAGCGAGATGGTATTTGACGAGATGAGGCCCAGGATTCGCCATAGTTTACCTCACATTTTCCTTACAGTTGGGGAAAACCTCGGAAAAACTTAACCAAACGATCATCTCAAGCGGGAATGAACCCACGCCAGGGCACAAGTCTGGGTCGGTAGGCAAGTGCCTCAGCCGACTGAACTACTCCAGTGGCCGACTCCCCATGACAATACAGTACATCAGCAAGTGTGAATGCAGGTTGCAGTAGTCAAAATTCTGGTTGTGGTAACATATTGTTTGTGAGAGCCACCGGCGTAGCTCGGTCAGTTAAGGCACTTGCCTGCCGATCTGGAGTTGCATTCGGGCGCAGGTTCAATTCCTGGTTGGGGTTTTTCCGAGGTTTTCCCCAACCGTAAGGGAAATGTCAGGTAATCTATGGCGAATTCTCGGCCTCATCTCGCCAAATATCATCTCACTATCACCAATCCCATCGACGCTAAATCACCTCGTAGTTGATAGAGCGTCGTTAAATAACCAAGTAAAAAGAACATAAGTGAGAAAATATCTTCCATGCTCAAAAGAGTCGAGAAAACATCAATCGACAAGTTTCTGGTGTGGCCAGAGACACCTAAAAGAGAATGAAAACATGATATAGAAAGATTGTCATTTTCGATATCACAGAGCTACCAGGATATGCACATAAAGAAGCGCGAACAGAAAGTTGTCCAAGAAAAGAAGAAATAAAGAGAAAATGTAAAGTTGCGAAAGAAAAGAGTAAACGAACACTCTTCAGAGAACTGCAAAATAAATCAAGTCCAATTTGTGACATCTGCAAGAAGCTTTCAGTGAAATTTGATGTGAAGATTGTAAAAAAGTATTTTATGTAAGTTATATTTCACGTAAACACAGACAACACATTCCTGAAAAAAATGATATCTCCCTATGTCACTCATTTTTATACAGGAGAAGATTCACATAACAGTATGGACCATAAGGCTAGTTTGGAGGATGATGATTATCTTGAAGAACTTGATAAACTCGCAACATATAAATAAGGGTCTATACAGTAAAGAGACATGTGGATTTATATTTTACATAAAACTGGAATTAGGGCAGTGCAATGCATGTGTAAATAACTAATAGAAATAATAGCAACAGTTTAAAATAATATCTGCAGCCAAAATAAAAATAAATGTCTGTTAGAGATGATAATTGTGAAGTGGCCAATAACTATGCAGTCAGTGGCCAATAACTGTCAAGAAGTGGCCAATAACTATAATTTCACACATATCAATATTATTTGGTCACTAGTATCACATAGTATTATTGATTCTATTTTTGTAACAGTGATTTGCATAAAGAAATAATTGACAATTGCAGATGCACAAACAGTTCCTTCTTACAATATAATGCATTGAAATCCTCGACTTTCAAACGTAAAATTTTCCTTAAGTGGCCAATAACTGTATGGTTTACCCTATATATAATTTAATTTAATTTGGAAACTGCACCAAAATAAAACACACCAGCAATGAACGAAACTCCTCCAGAGTCAAGTCCCTAAATTCAGTTCTGTCATTCTGTGAAGCGTGTGACACAATTTATTTATGTTAAAACCCTTTAGTCAAATTAGTTTATGCAAACATTTGGGTAAAAAAGGCAAAAGTATAAGTCGAGGGCCATGAGAAAGTTCAGAAGTCATACTGACAGTATTGACACCACGAAACCAGTTACGTTATATTTATGCACGATGCCAGTTCAGGATTAAAAGTTGGTATTGATTTTGTCTCTGAAAATTGTTGAAAGTAGCCAGATCTAGTGACAAAGTCGCTAAATTGACAACACTGCAGCAACGGTTCTCATAATGTAGTTCCATACACGGCCGACTTGATGCTAGCTTCGCTTCGCGAAGGTACCATCAAGTCGGCCGTGTCCCATAACATCGAGTATATTGTAACATGTAACAGCAAGTATTTTGTATAACAGGTACAGTACTACTAGTATATAATGTAACACTGGTATTTTGGAACAGGCCGTTACGTTATTTTATAGTAATAACTCATAATGCAGTTCCATAACATCGAGTATTTCTTGTAACAGCAAGTATTTTGTATAATAGGAGTATTTAATGTAACAGTGTTATTTTGGAACAGGCCAGTGAGCATAGAGCTCACTTCCCTGTATGTCATGCGATGCAGTACGATGTCATAATGAGTCGAGATGTGAATTCCTGGAAATGAAATCTTTTCTAATGCTAAATTGAATTCGTAGATCAGGTTTATTCGAAGCAGGAAATGTAATGTAATTTTAAATTATTTGTAAATTGGTCACGAAATCGAAATGGATTCCAGTGGTAAATAAAACCTAACCTATTCTTCCTCTTCTGCTTAGCTGAAGGTCACAATAGTATTCAATTTCTCCAAAAATGCATAAATAAAAGCTATAATCAATATGGCCGCGCTAAAATTCATATTAATAATGTACCGTCATGAAGAATAATAATCTCATTGTAATGAAATATGAAAATTTACCGTTGTACTTTTTTTAAACAAAAGAACTTCAATAATACAGTCATGTTTCAACAGACTTTAGTTTAATTTCAAGAATTGGTAATGAAACTAAAACTGTAAAGTATTTGGAAATAAAACATAACCTATATATTTTCGTCTCCCTTGATAAAATTCACACTGCAGTTACTATAATACAGGCATTATGTTATTTGATAGAATCCTATACTTAATTAACATCAGTTCCAAGATAATGTGTACATTTTTTAAAGACGATCTTCGTATCTTTACTATTTATCTTTCACTCTAGTTTCCAACATTTATTTCAGTACGACGAAAGGATTCCCAATTCTGCTTTCAAACAGTAGCGCCAACTTATATGGGCTCGTCGTGTTGTGAGATTTATTTAACTTACGGCTCGTCAAATGTTTGAGCCCACCCACTGTTTTCCAAAAGTTGGCGTCACTGCTTTCAATAGTACCAAACATGTTCCGTTCTGTGGAACAGGCGTTGTCATAATGTAGTTCCAAAGTGAAACGAGTATTTGTAATCGCAAGTATTTCGTACTAGCTCAAAGCAACACTGTTATTTTGGAACATAGTGTTTCAAGGTGCGGTTACTTTTTGGAACAGTTCCAAACAAGGAACAGTTCCAAAATAACTGTTACGTTATTTTTTCCCCACCTCTACTGTGGAGTATAGGAATTCTTTGATGATGGCGGCATGATGGTTGGAGGAAGACCATTGTTGCGTGATTTCGAGACAGGCCAGTCTACTCACGATTGTAACAGGTTTTTCACCATTAGTGATTCTATGTTTCTTTTCATTAATATATGTATATTTAATTTCATATAGGGTATTACGTAATTTGCATTTATTTAAAAGTGTCCGCTGACATTCGTCAGTTGTATATTTCCTATTAGTTGTTCTTGCTTTTTATATTGCTACTTCCTACCACATTCATTAAGGATAGGATTGTGAATCAGTTTTATTGACACTTTATTTCTGTTAATACAGATTATGCGGCTATTGTGTGTTATGGCGAATGTCAGTTGAGCGTAGATTATTTGGCAAGCCAGTCCCGAAGGATTAGTAGATTTATAGTTGGGTTAAATTCAGCTTCATCCATCTTGCTTGTTTACTTATGGAGATGTTCCCTTTGTGGACCATAATTACTAAGCCTACCCTTTGCATATATATATATATATATAGGGGGTAATATCGGACAGTGAGTTTCTTTCATCTACCACACGATGATAGTACCTGATTGACATGGTTACGTTTGTGTGATGTCGCATAGAGAAACGTAACCATGTCATTCAGGTACTACCATATGGTAGGAGATGAAAGAAACGCACTGTCCGATACTACCCGACTCTCCCCTATATATATAAATTTATTTCTCAAATCGTAGGTTATCTTTAAAATCTCTAAAACCTTGTTGTTTCTTCTGTTAATATTCTTATTACCTGAATTGTAACTTAATAAATGTTGTCAGGTAATTAACCTGTGCTAAGTGTTATATTTGTATCACCTCACCTTTACGAGACAATCAACCCTATTGTACGGTTGGCGGTAGGATTAAATTAAAATAATTTAAATATATTAAACCAGAGGCAGGCCATTTCATTGTTCTTAAAATATATGTTATTCACTAATCTCTGAAAATTTAACCCGATATACCTTCCTTAAAATTGTAAATGTATATAAGGTAGGTGAGCCATTTTCCGACATGGTCTTAATTACGACAGTGGGCTCTGCTGCAAAAACTTGCGATCTAAACCGACAGAGGACTGCAGTTTCTAGAAGCAGTCTTAGAACAATATCAGTTCCGTGATAAACAAGTTTGCAGAAGCGTTTCTCTGCCGGTCAGAGCGTGAGTAGACATTTTGTGTAATAGAAGTATTATCTGAAGGAAGCATATTTTGTTTGAGTATTCTGCTTTTGACAAAGGTATGCTATTCATATTGGACATCATTCACAATGTAAAGTATTGTAGTTTAATATGACGTTCATTAATTCCAGAATCTATCGATATGGATTGTGTAATAAAGCGATTAGTAACAGCAAACGAGGTGCTCTTAAATCCGACACATGTCGGAATTATGAACCCCGTTGAACTGACTTCAGTTATGCCTACTACAGGATTTATGATAAAGCATTCCAATATAAACTTGAGTTATTTAATGATCTTTAGCATTGAAACGGCATACTTAGCAGTATTAATGGATTTTACCAAAACTACTGCATGTTTAGCTCAGAAATTAGGTGCAAAATTCGTTATCTTTAATACCGCTTCTTTATTTTAGATTATGGGTAAACTTGTGAAAAGAACTGTTTTCACATTTTGTGAAATAAACGGCATAAAGAATAATTTTAATAAAAACTTAGGGTTAGCTGGTAGGAAGTGGATGAAATTATTTCTAAAGCGGCATCAAGATGTGTCAAAAAGGAAAGCTCAAACTTTGAACCAGGGCAGGGCAATGAAACTAAAGCGTGTAATTGTATAAGACTATTTTAATAAACTGAAAGCCATAATGGTCGAACATGAATTTATGGGAAAACCTGAAAATATTTACAATACCGATGAGAAGGGGTGTCGATTGAATCTTCATCACAACAGAAAGTTTTTTCTGCTAAAGGCACTAAACGCTTACATTTGATTGCACCAGAACATGGAGAAAATATAACAATTGTTGCTTGTTACAACGCAGTAGGTCAAGCAATTCCTCCTATGATTGTCTTCAAAGGAAAAAGAAGACGACCGGAATAGGGTGATGACATGCCCCCAGACACAGCTGTTAAAATGACAGAAATGGGCTCAATGACGTGTCAGGTCTTTATTAAATGGCTAGCTCATTTTTCTAAACTTAAAACTGTCGGCAAATCCTTGTTCATTTTCGATGGTGCAAAATCTCACCTTGATGCCAATATCGTTGATGTAGCAGATGAGCATGACATAATATTGTTTTGCTTGCCAAGTAATTGCACACACGAATTGCAGCCTCTAGACAAGACAGTTTTCGGACTCTTCGAACAATACTAGGATCCGGCAGTTTTGCGGTACTGGAGCAATCATGGCGAGAGAACCGTTACGAAAGCAAGGTTTGGGAGAAATTTCCGACGTTTGGTTGAAGTCCATGACACCTAACAATATCATGTCTGGGTTTTGGGCCATTGGGATCTGTCCATTTAACCCTGAGGTAACACCACATAGTGCATTAGCTCCTTCTGATTTATATTGTGGCGCCATGTTGTAAGACGTGGCGCGCGTCCGGCAGAAGGGAGGGCGCGCGAGAAGGCAGGCGCGCGGAGAGAAGGGGGCGATCTTCAGCGGGCACTGGGGCGCGGCGCGGGTAAAGGAAACGTGGGCTTCGGCAAGCGCTTGGGCGCTGGGCTGTGCGAGGTGAAGGGGGAAAAGAAGCAGCGAGAAACAGAAGTCTACAGAAGCGCAAGCCTCGCGACATCCGTTGAAACTTCGGGAAGCAGTACGTTCCAGAAGTGTGATTTATCGATAAATAGAAGGCAAGTGAGCCCCACAGTCAGTTTAGCTTGGACAGCGAGTTCAGTTTGTGAATCAGCAGCGCCCAGGCGAAAGCAACGCGTCCAGGAGTCTTGGGTTCGTCGGGCCGAGAGCTGAGTAACTGTGGCAGCGTCCAGGCAGAAGCAACGCGTCCGGGAGTCTTAGGTTCGACACGCGAGTGAGCTGAGTAACTGTGGCAGCGTTCAGGCAAAAGCAACGCGTCCGGGAGTCTCTGGTTCGACACGCAGTGAACTTGAGTAACCGTGGCAGCGTCCAGGCGGAAGCAACGCATCCGGAACTTGAGTTCGAAGTTCAGTGGACTGTCCCTGGAAGTCTTGGGTTCGATATACTGTGAAATTGAGTGAATGAGCTAGAAGAACTAGCAAAGGCAAACGAACTGTGAACTGAGAACTGACAGTTTTGTTTTGTAAATATTGCTTTGTGAACATTAGTTCAGATTAGGAGTACATTGTTGTTCTCAATAATCCACGTGAATTGTAATTGTCATCTATGGAGTGCAATACCCATTGTTAACGGGAGTGTTTAAATTCAGAAATAGAAAGCCATTATTGTTGTAATAAAAGTCACAATATTTTTGCAATCACCCAAAAAAGATAGAGAGGGGTTAGAATCCGACGAGGAGAGTGACGGTAACAGTGAGTCTTGCAACTCATAAGTCACTGAATGTGCTAATGATAGTGGAGCTCCTGTGAATGCGAAAGGCTGTCAACAAGCTTCACAGAAATTTTGACTTCACCCAAACTTAAGGAGAAGAAAACCAAGCCAAGACGTCCCGCTGTGAACTCAAAAGCTCAACGTATAGTGAAATCCTTATTCACCAAGACAGAAACGAAGAATCTTCCAAAGACTATAGCATAAAAAATTCCAAAGAAAATTTTCGAATGTCCCAGTAAAACTACGTCTGTGCAGGATTATCAAGAAGCAGGACCAAGTGGAATACCTTCAAAGAGAAAAGAAAGCTGGTTTTTCACAATATGTATGGTGGACAGAGTCGCTGATATGCGAATGTGCTGTAATTGTAAGAAGTATGTGCATGAAAAATGTGTTGACATAAGTGCTGATTTTCGAGGATCCTTCATTTGTCCTAATTGTGAAAAAGACTGATAATGTGTTTCTCCAGTCAAAGAATATTTCTATCCAGTTTCTATGTACCAAAGTTTCAATGAAGAATATGTGTTAATATTTTCTACCTTGTTTTTTTATCAAATCATCCTACTTGTATTGTGTCACCATATTGAACGTGTTTAGCTTTATTTAACTTGATGATTATAGTAATAAATATAATGAAAATGGTTTAGAAGTAATTAATTTCACTTATGTAAGGCCGCCTTAATGCTTCATAAGGTTATTGTTAAATTTGTTTATGTGTCGGAATTAAGGTACATCATGTGTCGGAATTAGGACCACAGGGTCGCAATTCCGACACTTTGTAAACTTTTCAAATTCGTTCTACTATTTGAATTTTACTGTACATACATACCTGAAATATTTTTTTCTAAGTATTTATGTAAATATACTAATCGTATACAAATTATAAAGTTTCCACGTTGAATGAAAAAATAAATATACATTTTCAAAGCTTAGAGTGTCGGAATATGGCTCATGTACCTTATTTATTACAGATAGAAATAACTTTATCTTGTTGCTTTGTATTTTTATTGGTAGGGGCTAGTAACAAAGATCCTTATGTCACATATTTACAGTTTTGTTCATTTTTTCAGCTTTTATGGAAGCAATTTTTAAGCCGAACTTCTTTAAACTTCTTTGATAACAATGAATGAACATATTAACAACATTACGTGTAAGTAGGATACTATGACAGTATAAATTGCCATATATAACATAGAAAACAAAGTTCTACGCATTAATCTGAAAAAGAAACTCCTGTAGATGAGGTTCTTTGGCACAAAAACTAGTGGTGTTTTAATACTTAACGAAAACCAATGTAACGTATATTAGTGGTCTACTATAAAGCCATAAACAAAAGTATTTAATCCTGAACCCTTTAGATTTGTTTTAACTGGTTCACAAAGGCTTAACAAATGCTTTCATAACCGAGCAGAAATGATGCTTAACATTGTGGAGTCCCGTGGTCTTCTGTACATTGTTATCACTGTGAAATATTATAATAATTCTGAACGTAAAGTAGAAATAACTCTGTACATGGTTACTTAATATCCGAAATGCAGGAATGAATGAGAACATACTAGGAAGCTCATTTGAATTATCTCTTTGTTTTACGCAAGAAACAAAATTTAGATAACATTCATTACGTTGAATTTCGTAATCTCTACATTTATATTTTGATTAAAATATACATAGAATATTATTAATAAAAGTTATTATATTTCATGGGCATTATTCCCGATTGAAATGACTGGTAGATATAGAATATGAGTAAAATTCGATCACTTGCTTAGGAGAAATGTCTATGTTCAAAAATACATAGGCCTACATATGTACCGACAAACAGATACGCAGACGGTACAGAATGTTCAAAACCATTTCTTCAAAACAGCTTTTATGAAAACGCGTATTGCATCCAAAATATAGAAATTGTCTTTATGTAACAGTACACAGAGTTGAAATATTATGGATTACTTTAAAATCAATGTAACTTCTCTTTGGCATATTCTGGATTACTTTAAAATCAATGTAACTTCTGTAAATGTGTTTCGATTGTTTCCTTCCTAGTCACGCTAAGGTATTTGGTTTGCATACGCGTGGTTAGGCGCCCTGAAGCCGACTCTTAATTTTAGATTTGACGGGAAGAATGTGGAGAGTCCTTACTCCAGAATCTCTCAAGGGAATGAACACAGACATGGAGAAACGACATCCTCGCCGACTTGACACTCCACGACCACAGCCGCCGTCGTCATCATCATCACCGGGTTTCAAGGAGGGGGGATAACTCATTCCGTTTCAAACTTTAGAACAGCTTCATTGCTGACGCGGCGCACAGACCTTCGCCCCCAGCTGAGAGCGTCAGTGCTGTAAAGCAGTGGATAGAATGTCTCATTACAGAGTTAATCGACTGTACTTCCTTGCAAATCCCTGCAGTTCAACAGGACGCTGAAATAAACGACCACTTACGTGCACACACGCACAGGTTATGGGGAAGTAATTATGACCGCAAGAACATTACTCATCTTCAATATAATTCCGCATTAAACATGTTGACTTGTTCGATGATATACAGTATATATTCCGTAGTGGTACTTTATTTGCTTGTAAAATAAAGTTATACTGTAAATGAAATGCCAGTGCCTAGGGTGGCGATTTCCAGGAAGGCGGCATTTTATCTCTCTTTCTTACAATTTTCTTTTCATTTTCATTTTACAGTGAAATTTATTTTTAAAAACTTGTCGGTAAACCTTTTCTGAAGTTTGTTTTTGAACACTTCGTGGAAGTCTGATATTGTTTTGTTATCGCATTGTCATGGTCGGGACGAGAGTAAAAGAAAAGTGTGCAGCTGCATAATTATATTGTAATGCCGGTATCACGTTATTATACTATGGAACTGCTTGTATAAAGAAGAATGAATTGTCGAAAATCAAATTGGATGTATGTTTATTATTGATCGCTGTGAATAGTAACCACAACTCGCAGTTACATTTCCAGTAAAATATATCGTCAATCGTCAATATATTTAATCACTTAATCATTTAATATATTTAATCACTTTCCAGCATGTGCACTATTAATTCCATATGAAAGGTTTATTCCGCAAAGAGTTAGGGTCGATTGCAGAAACAATATTTAACCAATGTTTAAGGTTAAACAACGCCTAATTATGGCTGCCACGTTGCGAAGACAATGTTTAATAGTAGACGATGTCTAAAACCGATGTTTAGCAGTCGATGTTTAAACACCGTCTAGAACACTGTTTAACCTCAATCTCACACAAGAAACGAGTGTATCAGTGTAAATTCAATGGAGCACGTTAATTATATTGGTGTGTTGAGACGGTTCCGGAGATATTTATTTCTACTTCGACGGCCTCCTCTACGTCGCAATCTTTTGCTTGATCGTAGTAATCCTTTTGAGACATATGGAGACGCAAAATTTAAAGCAAGCTTTCGCTTCTCAAAGGAAACTGCAAGGGACCTGCTGCGCGATATCGGACATTTACTTAAGCATGACACATTACCTATAACACTGCGGCTTCTTTTGACGTTACGGTTCTTGGCAACCGGTGCATTTTATGCTGTGAATGGTGATACTGGGAATATCAGTGCATCGACCGTGTGCAGGATAATAGATCGTGTTCTGACTGCTATCAACAGTTTGAGGTTAAGAGTAGCCTAATCAATTTCCCTGACGATGACGAACTCCCTTTCATTAAGAATGATTTCGCTGTCCTTTCCAGGTAAGCCGTAACTTATTACTATAACTCATTTCATTACTGACCTATATTCGTTAAAAACGTGATTATATTATTTATTTCTTTCTTTCTAGAGATAATTTCCCGGGAATAATAGGTGCCATTGATTGCACTCATATTAGAATAACCTGTCCCAATCGTGAGAGAGCTGTTGTGCATATAAACCGGAAGGGATTCTATTCCATTAACTGCCAAGTAAGTAACGACAAGTGTTCCTAAAAAGTAATTTGTTGCCTCACCACTCATCCTAGTGACAATATTGCTACCAAAAATATCAATTTCCGTACATAGACGTTAGATGACAATATGATATAGAAGCATTTTCATTTGATTGCAGGTGATATGTGACGCAAAGATGAAAATCAGGAGCATTGTTGCTCGCTGGCCTGGCTCAACGCATGATAGTAGAATATTTCGGAATTCCACTGAATGACCGCTTGGAAAGAGGATCTTTTAGGGGATTCTGGTTATGCATGCAAGAAATATTTACTTACGCCGATTCTGAACCCAAGAAATGCAGCTGACAGGCGTTATAATCGAGCTCATGTATTGGCCAGGAACGTAGTGGAAAGAACTTATGATGTATGGATAAAGAGATTTCCCTGCCTTGCATTTGGTTTGCGAACAAAGCTACAGAAAACTCTGAAAATCATCGTTGCGACTGCTGTGCTACATAACCTGGCTGTGCAGCACGGTGAACTTGACCTTGAAGGAGAGATACCAAATGATGACGTACCAGTTGATCCCCCAGCAGATGATGACATGACAGGGAACAGATGGCGTCAGCTGATAATCGATAACCATTTCACCAAAATAGAATTACATGGCTACTCACAACTAAAAAAAAAACACAGCACTTTATTGAATATTTATAGTAACATACTCGTACATATTTATCAGACACTTTAACTTGTGGTTGACTAATTCTGTGTGTGCCATTCAGATAGTTCATACCCTTTCTTTAAAATTTCTTTTTCAACTAAATAAATTTCCGATAGCGCCTTCCTTTCTTGTAATTCTAACACCTGCAGCTGTTTAGCGTGAATTTCTCTCATCATTTCATCTGCCTCGTCCACTTCCTGGCTCCTCCTTTTATTGGACTTTACTCTGGAAATTCACAAAACATGGATTAAGTACAGAGAAAAAAAACGACTAATTTTTCCTGTTATGAAATACTGTACTATGCATCCAGTAGGCACAACACAATTCACTACTGCTGATTGTTGCTTACTGTGGAGTTTGAAGTGAAGGATTCACGCCTGCGGTGTCGTTCAGTTCGAGTAAACACAGCATGGGAACATCCAATGTCAGTGTTTCTTCCATAGGAATCTGTTTTCACAGGGAACAAACAAAACGCACGTCATGCCATATATATTTTTTTTTACTATTATAAGACACCAAGAATATAGGATTGTTTATAGTATACATTTCACGTACCGGTATCTCTTCAGCATATCCTCCCTCATCGTCGTAGGGGTTTTCTAGTGGTTCGGCGGAATCATCCAATACCGCTATTACGGTTTCTTCTATAGTTGTAATCGGGCTTCCTGGAGGTCCACCTCCTGTTCCTTTGTTGGTGTTTCTTTTTTTGTCCAAGCTGCATTTGGCTTGCAGCTTTAATCGACGCCATAGGCCTGTCAATATACCGGACGTAATTTAGCACACACCTGTTCACTTAACAGTTAATTTTTCGCATTTAAAGTTTATTTCTCACGTTTAAATATTTCACTTTGAAAGGTGTAACTGTTATTTTTGTGAATAAAATATCAAAATTACTTTTAACTTACCCATTAACGTATTTGTATCACGTGGCGGGTTCTGAGGAAAACTGCTGTTAAAAACATCTGTTATTTTCCTCCACGCCGCCTTCTTTTTCTCCAAAGTTTCACTGTTGTAGGATTTATTTTCTACAACATCATAATTTCTTATTATGTCCGACAACACGGTCTTTTCTTCCTTAGAAAAGTTCGAAACACGTTTCGCCATTATGCCTGTTGTGTTGTGAATCAGCTGTTTTCCATTTGGCGCCCGCGTTAATGAAACGTTTCCATTGGCTCCGCCATTGTTGATAGGCAAAGAATCTAAATGCAAGATACTCCACACGTCTCCTTCCCAGCTAAAACCGTAACTAAAACGGTATCTTACTAAACACCAGCTGAACATTGTTTAAGCAACGGAAATTCGTACGTAACTTAGACGTTGTTTAGTTAAACAGTGTCTAAGACTTAAATTCGGTCATCGTTTCTGCAATCGGCCCTTAGAGTTTATTTTTCAATTTAGTTCATACTTTCTATCGAAGTAAGAAATTACACTCCAACAAAACCAAGGCTTAAAAATAAACCACAACCTTCCATTCACAAATCAATTTTTGTTTCAACAATGAATATGTTTGAATATTTCTTTGCATCGAGTCTGATGTGCTTCGTCAGATCGACTTCATGACATCATCAGTGCTTTCTCTGTGAAGAAAGTACGAAGAAAAATAATCTTTATATTTCACAAGTTATTTTGAATCCATTAATTTATTGTTTTCTGAATTGTAATATTTAATTTAAAACTAATTTAAACTAAACATGAACTGTATCAACCAGCGGTATTCATTACGCGGCCCGCGAGCCGCATGCGGCTCTCGAGGACGTTTATTGTAGCTCTTGGGATAACATGACTTTCATTACATTTGCATCTAAATTATAAATCTAAATTCTAAGTATAAATCGTCGCTTAAGAACCAATACCGCGTAACTGACATTTTTGTTCAAAACTGTTTTTTGCACAGATGATGCCTCCACTGTCATCTGCATGCATTGACAAGCGCGGGAATTTGGTTGCATGAATGGCCTGCGTGCGAAGGAGGGGGGTGCAATACCGCGTATCTGAAGTTACGAGAAGTCTGTAGGAAATACCGCGTATCTGACAACAGATATTATGTCTACTCCCAGCGCGCCCTCTGTACGGAAGCTGGTTTTCGTTACTGCCTTGTAAAATTGTATCAACAGCGTGTGATATTCTGAGAAGATTAAAGAAATGTTCAGTTTCAATTATTTAAAAGGTAATATATTAGAATTATTTCACTAATGTCAATTGAATGTTAGTTGAGCTGAGTTCCCGCAGAATCTTACTGCAAGTTCATTCACTGAAATATAGTACATTTAATATTTTATTATTATATAGGCCTACAGATACAATAAAAGAAATAGACAATGAGACAACAGTCAGTTTAGCGAGAACGAAATCCTATCTGTGCTATGTTCTGCATTCAAGACGGGAGAAACTTCTGTGAACATTAACGAAGGTGTGGCATAAGAAGTATCACAGTTATTAAACGTTTATTTTTCTTCAGTTACGGAATCAAAAGAGCAAAGTTAATTTAAGTCCTTAATATAAATAATCATGAATGGGCCGCTAAAATAATTTGCGCTACATTCAGTGGTGCTGAGCTTGGTTCCTTCCATTTCCTCCGGTAGAAGGAAGATCTAAATTGATCTACATTGATGTTTTTTAATCCATTTATATCACATTTATAAACACTAGTAATCTCATCTTATTCGTAGGTGTACTGCCTGATAATTCAAATGCAAGAGAAAACCGTCCTGAAAATGGGCTGCTGCAGATCAGGGATTGTCCATAGATGATATTGCACTGAAAGAAGACGCTGCGCAACTTCCATGGCACATGATCTGGACATTACGAACTGTAGACGAGAAAGTAGACTTATTCAATACGTTAATACTTCAACTTTATGACAAACACGCACCATTAAAGACCAAACGTACCAGAAAGACCCCAGCCCCTTGGATGACGACTGAAATACGTAGCCTGATGTCCGAACGCGACTTAGCTTATAGAAAATACACCCGCAACAAAAACGACGAATATTTTAACTCCTATAAACACCTAGGAAATAGAACGACTCAACTAATAAGAAACGCTAAACTGAAATACTCCTACAAACTTATAGAACCCAACACAACCCCTTCCGAATTATGGAAAAATCTGAAGGTTATTGGACTTGGAAGGGCTAGTGAACAAGCAGACATTCCCATCCCACTTGACCGATTGAACGAACACTTTGTAAAGGACCCGACCTTAAACGACACAACGAAACAAGACACAGTTTTGCCTGACTCAGCTCCCCCAACTCGAGACAAATTCTATTTTACCGACGTCACTCCCATTGACGTAATGAAAGCCATCCGACGCATCAAGACAAAAGCCCAAGGGCCAGACAACATTAGCATATTACTCATACAGAAAATACAAGACATAGTAATACCTACAATTGCACACATATTCAATAGTTCCTTAATCACTTCAACTTTCCCTAAAATATGGAAGCAAGCTTTCGTTCTTCCTCTTCCAAAAGTCAAAGTTCCCACCGACCCGAACGACTATAGACCAATCAGTATCCTGCCAGCCATATCAAAAGTACTGGAAAGAATCGTACACAGACAAATTACTAACTACATGAACGAACACAAACTATTCGACAAGTATCAGTCAGGTTTCAGAGCTGGACACAACACAAGCACTGCTCTACTTAAAGTGACCGAAGACATTCGTGAAGCAATCGACTCTAATAAAGTAACAATACTAACACTTCTTGACCTTAGCAAAGCTTTCAACTCTGTAAATTTCGACCTGCTCACCCATAAATTGAGAAATCTGCATTTGTCAGAGACTGCTGTGAGTTGGTTCGAATCCTACTTACGGGAAAGACAACAATGTGTTGTATCCGGGAATCGAAGCTCTTCCTGGCTTAACATAACATCAGGTATACCACAGGGTTCGGTACTCGGACCATTGTTGTTCACAATATATGTCAGTGATATTACATCTCATGTAAGGCATTGTAACTATCACTTGTATGCTGACGACCTTCAATGCTACATCTCTTCCCGCTTAGATCGAATAAATGACGCTATAGATAAATTGAACGAAGACATTGACTCGATTGTGACATGGACAAAGAAATTCCATCTTAATATCAATCCTGGAAAGACACAAGCAATCATATTAGGACACAAACGGCAAACCGACGCTGTAAAGCACCTCGACATTTCCCCCGTTAAAGTAAGTACAGTGCATATCCCTTTCAGTTCTTCGGTGAAAAATCTTGGCATTCACATGGATAATAATCTCAACTGGGACATACAAATCACAGAAACCTGCAGAAAAGTATATTCTATTATTCATGTGCTAAAAAGGATAAATGTTCATCTTCCCTCTTGCTTAAAAAAGTCCGTTGTGCAGACCCTTGTATTTCCCTATTTTGACTATGCTGACATTTTACTGACTGACCTTTCCAGCGACAACAAAATGAAACTTCAACGTGCTCATAATTTGTGTGTACGTTTTGTAAGCAATGTTCGTAAATATGATCATATTACCCCATCCCTGGAAGCAATAGGTTGGCTTAAACTAGATAAGAAAAGAAATTTACATTCACTTCTCTTTCTCTTCGAAATCTTGAACTCTTCTATTCCTTCGTACCTGTCGTCTCGCTTCACTTACCTTTCTTCCCACCACAATCTGAACACACGCTCTCGCCATGAAACAATACTAACAATACCATCCCATCGCACCTCTTCATACTCATCCTCTTTCACAATAGCCCTGCCAAGACTCTGGAACTCGCTACCTGCTACATCAGGGACTGTCGAAATAAAATTCAATTCAAACGCAAACTTACTAGGCACTTGGTCAGTAATTGAGACTCGTTCAGACATGGTTTCTTGTAAATAGTTTTTTTAATCTACCACAAAATATCTCAATATCCGGTAATTTCATCACTATAGAATTTTGTTATTGTAGGTTTAATTTGTAATTTAGTAAATACAAAAATATTCTTTGTTCTTAACTTCTATGATAAAATGTCTAGCTTTCATTAATCAGGTATTCTTGTCGTACTTTAATTTTTATTGTAATTGTAATTGTAAATTTAATATTAATTGTAATCATATTGTTCATGTTATAGTTGTAATCCCCTGGTACAGGGGCAGAGAAGGCCTGACGGCCTTATCTCTACCAGGTTAAATAAATAAATCTAATCTAATCTAAGTCCATCCAGTGTTATCGGTAAGGTTATGATCGTATTATGCAGTCTGGTATGATTTAAAGCAACACTATTAAAAAAATAATACAGCTAGAAATAGGATAGGACAGAAACTGGAGATAATACCATTTCAATGAAGGATGTACACCAAATTTAGGATGCCTCTTCAGATGTAGACGATCCCGAAGAATTTGTGAGTGCTACTTATTCTACATCTTTACATTCGTCAGGAAAAGGTAAAGAGAAGAATCTACAAGCGTTTCATGGAAATTTGACAGAAAAGAAAAAGAAGTTCAAAGCCACAAAAGGATAAGTGGAAGAAAGTGAAAAATAGAAAACTTAGAATGGAAGAGGAAGCTTATCTTAGCTACAAGAGATCTAAAGATGGCAAAGTGACACATGATACGGAAAGAGATGCAAGGAATTTGGGGCCAGAGTGTAGTTATAAAATGTGCCAAAATTCGAAAGTAAGGGGCTGTAATTTAATTTCTAATAAGAGAAGACACATCTTTCAGGCATTCTGGAAAACTATGACTTGGGAACAGAGGACCGTTTACGTATCAAATCTTGTTGATTTCACTCCTACAAAAAGATCTGGCAGTACAAATTCTGAATCGAGAAGAAAGAGAACATTTGTCTACAACCTAAAAGTTGATGAGAAAAAAATTCAGGTTTGCAAAAAGATGTTTCTGTGTACATTGGGAATTAAAGATTGATTGTGCGATATTGGTTAGCTAATAGTACTGATGGCGTCCCTTCAGTAACAAAAAAGTCATCTTCTCGTGCAAAAGCACAGGAAAAAAAGAGCATTACTAGCCTGCCTAAATTACCGTCACATTATTGTATACAGAACCGATTGTGCCATAGTTTTTATGATAGTATTCCACACTAGGGTTACTCAAGGATTACTTTTTGTGATTTCAGCATAGGCCTATAATTATTTCTTTATTGTGTTCAACGAATACTATGCCTGAAAAACTATCATCATTATTATATTTTTATATGATTTTCTTTTCATTATTCTCAAGTCAGTAAAGTCCATTGTCAATAATAATAATAATAATAATAATAATAATAATAATAATAATAATAATAATAATAACATTATTATTATTCATTATTTTATTATAAAATTATATTTGTCAGCAACGTCTTAGTAACAATTCTATTTATCTATTCAAATACGTAGTGTGAAAATAAAGTACCTGGTATCAGATTATTATTATTATTATTATTATTATTATCACAATAAACATTGAACTGTGTCTTCTTTTTCCTTTCCCATAGTTTCAGCATTTGATTGACTAAGAATGCAGCAATCATTGTCTGGAACGTAATCTAGTGCTGATTCAAGCTACAGCCTACCGACCTAGACCTCAAGTCAGACGGTAGGACAACAATTCAGATAACACATTGACATATACAAGAGCACGAATAATATTTCCAGAAGGCAGTTTTAAAACACTTGTCAACATGTGTCCTGAAGCTGCTAAAGTTGCCTCACAATACCGAGTAACTAACAAAATGTAGTCAACGGCAGAGTTCCAATACCGCGTAAGTGACATGGCCAAATATCTACGGCCATGATCATCCATTTTCACTTAGTTACAAATTAGTTATGATATTTCATAGCCATACACCACTTTTCAAGACTATTGCGTTATTTTTATGGTTTTTATTCGGTTTTTTCCTTCTCCTGTAAAATTTACATTTTGTCAGTTACGCGGTATTGGTTCTTAAGCGACGAAATATGTATTTACTTAATTTCTACAAAACTTTGGATATCCCTGTATCATTCCTAGCATTGCAGTTTAGTAGCGTACGTGTTCAATAATGCAATGTATTAAATTTCTGTGTTCAGCCTTATTGGTTTGATGAGATGTACGCTTCTTTGGTAGACTGTTTGAATTATTTTTTCATTGTCGTCGGATGCTTTCAAAATGAAATATACACTTTTCTTAGTTTCTATGAGCAAGCGACTGAATACTCGGGTAGTGGTTACTGTTATACTCCTATTCAGTTGAACAGTTAATTGATAGTGGTATGCTTTGTCGAAAGGAAAAAAAAAGAAAAGAAAATTGGAAGAAGAGGGAAGAGTTTTGAAGATAGTTGGGAGCATGATTTTTTCTTCATACCTGCTAAAAAGGAAGGCAGCGCCATGTGTTTATTATGTCTTGACATAGTTCTAGGTTATAAACGATTTAATCTTAATAGGCATTATATTACCGTGCATTCAAATTTTGACAGCAAGTATCCTAAAGATTTTAAATTGAGAGTGGAAAAACTAGAAACATTAAAAATGGCAGCAGATGTAACTGGGTTGTCAATTTTTGCCCTGAGATTAGAAATCTCAAAAATGAACTTATTTATCTCCTGCAGGATTCAAAACTAGAAGGTATTTTCGAAGAGAAACGAAAAAGAAATTCAGTTTTAGAGTTTTGGAATACAGTTCCAGAAAAACAGTTCGGGAACTTGGTGTCGTGTGCATATAAAATTTTGTGTCTTTTTGAATCAACGTATCCCTATTTGTGAAATGACTTTCAGCAAGATAAAGTTCATCAAGGGTAAACATTGATCTTGTCTCACAAATGTGAACTTGGAAAACCTGCTGAAGATATGTCACAAATCAACCAGTTCATATAGACAAAATTCTACAGGAGAGTAGCAGAGTTCGACCTTCACTTCACAGCAATAGTCTACATAACTGTAAGTTATCTTAAAATTATGTAATAATAATAATAATAATAATAATAATAATAATAATAATAATAATAATAATAATAATAATATAAAAATCAAAGACAGTAATCAGTAATGAATGTGTTTATCCATAAATGTAATAAGGCTGCGAGTTAAGTTTGAGTGCTGTGAAATTTGGTGCGGCTCTCCAACAGATACTGTTTCGTATATTCGGCTCTCTTGTAATTTCTAGTTAGTACCACTGGTATAAACTCTTTGTGGGAGTTAATACCAGTGGCGGCAAATTTTAGCACTGCCTAGGGGCGACACTATACCTAAATCCGGCATTGTATAATGCACCCAACAAAACTAATGAAGACGTGATAAGAATATTAGACCTACAGAAATTAAAATATTTCTGTGATATAATCAAAAAAGCAATAGATATTTGAACAAAGTATGAGGAAGCAATAGCATTCACAAACGCTTTATTTATAATAAGAATTGGTCACTTACAGCAAATAAAGTAAGAAGAGCAGAAAGTTCACAAATGCGATTATTTAGGTCCATTATATCAAAAGTCCTGATTTATATGCATTCAAAAAGGTTGAAATATGCATGGAAATATGCTCTACAAAACCTTAAAATATGCTTCATAATATGCAATATAAATTTCGAAAAATAACATATTCTAAATATTTTTAATCTTAATGGAGAAAAGAGATGGGAGTTATTTAAGCCTCATTATATGCACAATTTGTTTAAGTTGTGTAAAACATTTATATTGTAAGAAAACACAATTAAACAGCTAATTTAAGTTTCACTCTATTACTTAGTTAAACATAAAATTTCTATCTTCTACTCACATTGAAACTGAGAATACTAGGAAACAATGAATAACATCTTCATGCTTCCTGCACCAATAAAGAAACATATTTTGTAAACATTTGACATGGAAAATGGTCGCTGTCGTGTAGCGTGAATTTCTCTGACAGTAAGTGTTGTTCGGGATAAGGCCCTTACACATGGACAAATATTAAGCATCGAGGTCCGAGGATGACGTCAAGTTGTAACAGTGACGTATGTATGTCACGAAATGACATATTCCTACGAAGCATTTATGACTTAGTGATAGAGCTATTTCTTTTCGTTTCAAAGGCCGAGGTTCGAGACTCTTTTATGTAAAACGCACACTTGTAAAAACAGCGTACACGATGATTCCCTAGCAATTCCGTGTGAGAGTGTGTACCCGCATTAAAAATGGTCTCTCCACATCAAAGAAGTAAAAACTGCATGGGATAAACAATATCAACTTGTATAAACTGCCTTTCTAATTCTGATGTTTCACCATGCAAGAATTTTGTTATCTTGCAATAAGAATGGTATCCAGAAGTTTTTCAGGTACTGACTACAGTTTTTCAGAAACGTTTTTTGCAATCCCATGTGTTCCTGGTGTCAATGTATCAGTAACATTTTTAACTAAGGACAACGAGCGTAGTTCAGTCGCCTAAGGTGCTTGTCTGTCAAACCGGAGTTTCACTCGGGCGCGGGTTCGTTCCCCGCGTGGACTTATTACCTGGTTGGATTTTTTCCGTGGTTTTCCCATACCGTAAGGCGAATTTCAGGTAATTTATGGCAAATACTCTGCTTCATCTCGCCAATACCAACTTGCTATCACCTATCCCAACGGCGCTGAATAACTTAGTAGTTTATACAGCGTAGATAATTAAATAGCCAAGTAAAAAAAAAAAAAAAAAGGAACAACGACTTTTGCAGTGGAGAACACTGTGCTTCCATTTTTTTATTTGTTTCCGATTCACTTGGTACTAAAACAAATATGCTAAGCATAATGTTGCGCTCCCATAGGGAACCATTTCTTATTCAAAAAGCTAAGGGGAATTGCTAAATATGCCATTTTTATTATAAAAGAATATATATATATATATATATATATATATATATATATTTATATTTATATTATAACTTATAACATAGAACTTTCATATTAAAATAGGAAAATATGCAATCATATGCAGTAACAAATATGTGTTAAGTGATTACTGCTGCCATCATAATCGAAGAAAACCATCTTTCCAAATGCTAAATTAGTTTTCATTCAATATGCATTTTGTATATAAATCCGGGACTTCAATTATTATAACAACAACTTGAGTAGACTATCTCTTAAAGAATTAAATAGGGAATGCCGAAATTCGAGAAGAATTCAACGTGTGTGTATATATGTGTGTGTATCAAATTTCACTTACGTGATTCGGTTCCCGCTTATTGCACACCATTTCAACGGGCCACGCTAAGCATGATGTTTATCTGTGGAGAGTTATGTCGTGTACTAGAGTAATTGTAAGTGTGTTCGTGTAACTGTAGTGTAGGGAATGGTGAAGGATGATGATAATGAAGATGAGGAATGGAGAAAAGAAAACCAGGTGCCGGCAAGTTGCCCACTCTTCTCGAATAACATCAAGGAGGCCGCCAGGCTTAACGTCCCCAACCCACGTATGAATCACTATCAACAGTGACATATTTATGCCTTCTCTTCATATGCACTGCGGAGAAATTTGGGATTTAACTCAGGCATATTGGTGCACAATCTAGAGATCAGAAGTTGTGCGCCGCCAACTCTCCTAGTCCAGAGGTAGAAAATTTTACACGAAAACTCTGACTCCGTAGGGAATCGAACCCGGGCGGCTAGTCTGGAGGCAGACACACTACCACAGATGTAACTCGGTGAACAGAATTCAATGTTCCAATCTTAAAGACGAAATGAAATACAAATTGTGATCGAAAGAACATACACGTATACTTTTCAATCCAGAAACTCGCATACTAAAATTTAGACGTTGATAGAACGAAGGAAAGTGAGGAGGCCAAAAGGAGATAGTTTCAATAATAACACTGGATAACAAAATTAAACTTTTTTTTTCACAAGAACTAAATTAAGTGTCTTTGTCTTGAAGTGTTCAAATTTGCTTTCAGATTTTTTTCATCAGACATGATTGTTTTGAGAATGCGGTTTAAAATTATTTTAGAATTAGTGCTTACATGTTGCTAAATGATAAATATACACTTCATTTTCGCTTATTTAAAAATTTTTATATGATGATTTTCGGGCATATTTTGCCTTTGGGATGGGATGTCTCTCTCTACATGGTCCAGCAGTAGTATGCCAACATACTGGGATTTTAGTTGCCTTGGTACCTCCTTTCCATTGTAGAAATCTGCTAATGAAAATGCTTTCCAAAATTTTCGGGAAGAAGTCCAGATGGGAGTCCAAAAAGTCAATTTTTAAAGTCATTTTGCACTGTATGAATTCTTAAAGTCACTATTTCACGATAGTTTTATGCTTTGCCATTTCCGAGGAAATTCACAACAGATACTTTTTAATGATTTCCAGGTGCTTTTTCCAGTGCATTTAACAGTTTCTCAAAACGTTCATCATCCAATATCAGTAATCTTATTTGTGGTTCTACAAAAATTTCTTTCTTCAGTTTGCATCACTAACTTTGAAAATTTAGATTCTTAATAGGTAGCATACATAAATGCAGCAGAATTTTTATCAACTGTGTTTACAAATGTTTCGTGAGTTCCAGTTTTATATGCAGGAGAGGTAAATAAGATCCTTTTTTCAGAATTTATTATTGAGTTATTTGACACATTTTTATGCTCAAGAATAAAATATTCACCTTTAGACTATTGTTCCCTAATGTGGCGAGACTTTCTATCCCTGCTGTCACATTCACGCAACGAACAGCAGAATTCAATGTATCCATGTTGCAAACCCTGCAATAAAGCTATCACCTTAAAATCTCCACTGGATGTTTTCAGCAGCAATTTCAAATTATCATATGTCTCTTTCATATCAGTGGCATGAGCCATAGGTATTGATGGGAATACATTGTCATTATGCAGATGTATAACCTTAACTAACTTTCGGTGAGTATATGAACAATCCCCACTCTTCTGACTGGTGTTGATGTCTGAACATGAATAAGCCTGCACAATGTTGTCAATCCATTTTAAATAAAATTTTCACAATTGATGAAAAATTCTCAGTTATTATAACTTCATTCATCATTCATTCATTCATTTATTCATTCATTCATTTATTTAGTGTTCTGCCCAAGGGCAGGTCTTCCACTGCAAACCCAGTTTTCTCCAGTCTTTCCTATTTTCTGCCTTCCTCTTTGTTTTCTCATGCTCCATATATGAGGCGTTTACAATATCAATGACATATGCGCCAACTGTATGAATTTCTGTTTTGTTCTCGCAATATATTCCCTACACTGTCCTCTATCATCACAGGGAGATTGACTCCTTCATACTTTTTGTAAGCGGAAGAAAATGCTGTTCAAATACATGATATGTGATCCTTACAGCAATTTTTTGGAACGAGGTAGAATTATGAGAATAGCTATGGCGTATGCGCCAGCGTGTCTCTTTAAATCCGCTGTTCTACCACAGAATGAAGCATATAAATTTGCTCATCTTTAATATGCATGAGGTTTAAAATAATGAAACAGTAACTATTACAAAATTCTCGTATATTTTAGAAAATCATATCAGGAATTAAATTTATATTTCACATTTATATCATATATTTTGTATCAAGAATTACATTTTTCATCCAGTTCTTGCTGTGAAGTGTTTATTTCTGTAATGCTGTGCAATATTAATCCCAACCCACTTACAGTATTTGTTATTTTAATGTGTTTATGTATTTTATTCAACAATCATTGCAAACGTGATGTTTATTTTTGCAGAATGCCTTATGTCCACTGATTATTTGTCTTTTTGTCCACAAGCAAACTAGAAACGTGATGTTTGATGTTTGTAAGATTTTCTAATCCGTCATCCCTCATGTGCCCAATTTATCGTCTCTTTCTCAATAAACAGACTTAAACGTGATGTTTGTTCTTTCCAGTATCAGAAACCTCTCATCTCAATCGTCTTCTTACAGTAGAGTTTCTTTCAGTCTTCTCTTACTGAGAAGTATATAGATGTACTCTGTTCAGGGTGTTTAGTTACTTAAATTTGCGTTTGTAACAGTGCTAAATTATGAGTGAAACAAATGGTGCATGATCTCGTCCTAGGAAGCGTTCAATACAGGAATCAAAGTGTAAAGCAAGTTTAAGCAAAAAATTCGAAATCTAGGAGAAAAATATGTAAGTGAAAATACAAAAAAAGTTGTGAATGTGAGAACAATAGGGGCTCCATGTAGATGTGATCGCTTTGATAGAGTACAAAGGGATAAAAATAGGCTCTATATTTAGTGAATTCTGGAGAATTGGGGATTAAGAAATGCAAAATGTTTATTTAAACAACTTAATCACAAGTGTGGATGTAAAAAGAACACACGTTAAGAACAGGCCCTCTCGTAGGTTGCGTACCATAGAATACAAGGTGCTCTTCCAAGGTACCGCAGTTTCCCTTAACTATGGTCAACATTTTTCACATTTTTCTTTGTGTATTCAGTACTATTCATCCAGATTAAGTGAAATTTTGGCTTCTGACTCTTGTAAGTGTATATTAAATAAATATTGACATATGTGTTTGAAATTATTTAAATACAAGTGTTAAAAAAATATTAAGTATTGGTATTTACTTGTATTCTGAGTTGCCCAACTATGGTCCACTCATATATTCATACTTGAAAGCACGAATGGATTATAGCTGGAGCTGTAATTATTCGTATATCAATACATTGAGTTTCTAATTTACAATTAAAAGTACATGGATTCTATTTATTAGTACACATTGCATAAACACACAATAAACAAGTGAAATCTGAAAGTCATTTTCCTGCAATAATGAACATCTACATTCACCGGCAAAAAAACCGGGCCATCTAAAATTTCTCAATTTCTTTTTATGACATGATAATCAGAAAACCCATTATGAAATGAAGAAAATATTGCTTCCCAGACAAAAACTCTTTTTTATTATCACTTGCGCTATTATTTTCAACGCCAAACAATGGACATAATGAAAAGGTGTAAAAACTTACAAATTGTATCAATTTTCTTCCAAACGTTCGACTGATTTTGTGGCCACCCAAATGTTGATAATAGCGGGTATTCCTTCCCCGTGACTGTATGACTGTTACCATTCACCGATTCAATCCTTCGATCAGATTCTGGATGTCAGTCTGGTCGATTCTATTCCATTCTTTATTTAGAACATTTCGGAGCTGCTGTAAGTTGCTGTGAAGAGTTAAACGATTTCTAATTCTCTTCCCTAGCATACCTCACACATGTTCACTAGGGTTTATATCAAGACTTATTGCTGGCCATGCCATCCTATTCAATCCAACGTCGTGAAGGAAGGATTCTTGTAGCATGAGGGCGAGCATTGTCATGCATTAACAGGAACTTTTCACCAATAAGTGGAGCATATGGTCCCACAAGTTAAATTACACCTTCTTCGATGTATCTTGGAGCAGTCAAAGCACCTCCATTAATGAAAACAAGTTCTGTGTGACCTTCATACGAAATACCACCCCATACAATTACTGATCCTCCTTGGAAACTGACACGTGAAGGTACATGGAGAAAAACGTTCTCCTTCTCTTCTCCACACTCTTTCACGTCCATCTGTAAACTAAATCTCGATTCATCTGTGAAGAGCTCTCATCGTCACTCCCCCAGGTTCCAATTAGCATGATTGTAAGCAAAACATAACCGTTCAACATGATGTCGCTAGAGCAATTCTGGGCCGTTAGCTGGTCTTCTGGAATTTAGCCCACATTCATCCAGACGTCTTCTTATAGTTCTCTCACTCACGTTAACTTGTCTTATTTTCTGGAAGGCTCTTCTGGTCTCAATAGCTGTGGAATGACTATTTCTTAATGTGTTTAGGGCAGTAAAATGGCCGTTACGAGCCGAAGTTACTCGTTTTCTCCTTGAACCGGGTCTCCCGGAATAACCTCCTGTCTCTCTAAAGCGATGGTACACTCGTTGTACGGTCGATCGAGGAATCCCAAGAACTGCAGCCACATAACGCTGACTATTCCCATCTTCTATCAATGCAACCATTTTGCTGAATCGGTAGGAATTAATGACATTTGTATGCAATTAAATACTCCAATACTGCCTCAAAAGAGCTTACCATTCTGTAGACTTCTTCAGCTTATCTTGAAATAGAGAACTTTAGACACAATATTGCAAGAAGAACGAATCTTCTTTTCATGTCATTGTTGGATATTACGTATTATATATTACATTGTTACGCATAAAAAAATAAATGAATAACTAGATGAACCGCAGCACACCTACAATTATTGAAAAAATCCTACAATTTTCAAAAATTTTAAAGAAAATGTAGTTGATCTGGTTCTTTTACCTGTGAGTGTATATTACGGAACAAAAGTACGGTATCAAAATAAACTAACACATTCTTAGCAAAATATTATGCACATAAATTCACTGATAATGTTTATTTACTATACTGAGAACTACATTCAGTAGGCTTATTTCGATTCTTTGAATCTCCACTTCTCTTGTAATTCTGAAATTCAAAATAGATATCTCTTTTGTTTTACGCATTTATGGTCTTCAATTTGTTTTACGATGTTTTCCTTTTTATAGAATAGAACGTCTTGCATTTGTCGCCACCTCGGTAATTGCCGCTTCTTACCATACATGACACAACAGCTCCATTGTTCTTCACATCCAAATCTTTCCCTGGCCACAATTCCTCCTTATAAGTAACTACCATGCCTATAGCATTAATTTAACAGTTTTGGTCTTCTTTTTCACCTCTGACTCACTGTCTGTATATATAGAGAGAACACTGGAAACATCTTAATCTGTATCCAATTCGCATCGCGCTCATAGTCACTTACAGAGACCGTTGTTTTCCTTCTACCCTGAAGTTTTCGTTTTACCGGACCATCATTCGTGCTACTACCTTTGATGCTGGAACAGCCTGTTTCTTTATTAGCTGGACTATAATGTTAAATGGTGTTTTAGAATATACTGAGATACCGTATTTGCAGAAGGAAATAATCACATTTATCACATTTTGTGGAAACAAATATTTCAAAATGGAATACAAGTATTGTCCACGAAAAATTGTGGTACATAGTTGAGCACTGACTTCTAGCCTTGAGGTTAAACATTTTTCACACAGAGTCCTTAACCTCTGCCAGTCTAACTATTACGTGAAATAAACACTGTATAGCCAGGTTTAATTGTACAAACAAACTTATATCTATAACTTACCAGTTCTACAGAGGAGAGCTTAATAAAACAGACAAACACAAATTGAATGATTTCATGTCTTTACACATTCAATAGAACGATGCACACTGACCTTGTTAAGCATCCGTATCATTGTTACGTGTAATGGTAGATGGAAGCATCTATGGGGAACATAATTCCATCCATCACAGTGGCGCCTCTAATGGCAAACACCGAACTCTTGGGGGACTAAGTGGAACATAATGCGTTTTGGATCATAGTTGGGTGCTTGGACCATAGTTATGGGAAATGACGTTATTTCTTACAATGTTTGTGCCTTTGCTTTTAGGAACATGCATGATTTAACTGACAGACGGTTACGTACTATATGTGATAAGGTGAGAGCAAGAGGTTGTTTAGATGGAGACCAGCCTGGACATAGGAAAAGGCTAGGAAATTACCTGAATCTATGCGGGAAAAATTAATAGAACACACCAAGACTTACCTGCTATGTCAAGTCTTTACAGTAGAGCAAAGAGTCCCAATAGGAAGTATTTGGCGCCAGAGTTGAAAGTTTCAAAACTGTACAATCTTTACAGTGACTAGTTAATTGAATATTACCCTAATGAACAGCCTGTGAAGGAATAATTTTATCGACATAAGTTTAATACTGAGTTTACCCCACCTATGTCAGACACTTGCAATTTCATTGACAGAGTCAAGTACAAAATTCAAAATCTGGATGTAGTCCGTGATGGAGAACAAATTAAAAAATTGAACGCAGATAAAATGTTGCATGACAAAAGAGCAAAAATTGCCTATGGTTTTATCAAAAACTTTGTAGATAGTGAAAATTATTTAGTTGCTGCAATATCAAAAGACTTACAATAGGCTTTACCCACTCATAAGAATAACTGTGCAATTCAATACTATAAAAGAAAATTTCTGGACATAAAATTTTGGAATTCATAACATAGTAACAGCAAAGGCCTCAATGTACATTTGGGATGTGACTGTGGGTAAGAGAGGTTCATGTGAGATAGCAAGTTGTTTAATTCATTATATTGAAAACAACATCCTATCACATGTAAACGTGCTTCACATTTTTAGTGACAAATGCAGCGGTTAAAATAAAATCTCAATATAGTACTTACTTGCCTACATAACATTCATTCTGGACGGTTAAAAGAAGTATAACATACTTTTATGGTGACAGACCATTCTTACTTACCTTGAGACAGTGATTTTGGCAATATTGAAATCTATCTCAAGAAATGGGAAGTATTTACAAGCATTCACTAAGCGAAACTCATTAAAATGTGCAGAAAATCCAGTCCTTTTGATGTAGTCATGATGAATAGGGAAGATTTCAGGGCTATAGATATACTTCAGCTTCACATAACAAAGCAACTAATAAAGGGATTAATTTTTTTATGGGAAGAGTTTTTGTTTTCTCACAAGAATTCAAGATGGGATTCGGCATTAGGTCGATATACAGTATGGACATATCTTACTGGGTAAAATTACAAAAGGGCCCAGGCAATGTTTATGATCCCATTCAATTTGATTTTTCAAAAGTTTTTCTTCCGAAGAAGTACAATAAACCTGTTGCATTATCACAAGAAAAACGTGAAGCTATTCAGGAACTTTCAAATTACATCCCCTCATCTCATCGCAGATATTTTAGTGCTATAATTAGTGGACAACAAGATGAACAGCTAATAAACGTGGCCATAGAAGACGACAGCGTGCTTGATTATTCAACACTTCACTAATACACCTGACACAGTTCATTTTATGTTATGTGAAGAGAATTGTAATGTACTAATGGTGGTGGTTGTGGTGGTAGTGGTGTTGGTGATGCTAGGCTTATTTTATTAGCATGGATCATTGTGTTGGCGCATACGTCACTAACCGATCCATCAAACTTCAAGCGCATTTTACGAGAAAGAAGAGTTTGGCGCATACGTCATTGCTATTCCAAACGCCTCATATCTTAATGTCGTCTATCATCTGATGTTTTCTTCTACCCAAAACTCTTGTCCCGTTCATCATTCCTTCCAGTACATCATTCAGTAGACAGTTTCTTCTCAGCCAATAACCCAACCAATAATTTCTTTTCCTTTTCCTGATCAGTTTCAGCATCATTCTTCCTTCGCCCACCCTTTCCATCAAAGCTTCATTTCTTTTTCTGCCTGTCCACTTCACACGTTCCACTTTTCTCCACATCCACATTTCAAGTGCTCCTATTAACTTCCCTTAACTTCGTTGTAATGTCCATGTTTATGCTCCATACACTGCCACACTCCGTACAAAGCACTTCACTAGTCTTTTCCATAGTTCTTTTTCCAAAGGTCAGCAGAAAATGCTCTTTTTTCTATGAAACGAACACAAGCATTATGAACACGCTGAAGCCTCAATGACAATTCAATACTAAGATCACTATACAAAACGTCGCAATAGTCAAAGTAAGGCATCACCAGGGTCTGTATCAAGATCTGTTTCAGTTTAGAAGGAAAGAAAATTTTCAGTCTTTTCAGTGAATGCAAGATTAAGAAAGTTATCTTACAGACATATTTTACCTGTGCATTCCAGCTGAGATTCGAGTCGAAATGGAAACCTAAGTTTTTAACCGTAGTACTGAATGGTATTATAGTATTATTTAAAGTCACTGGCAAAAGTGTATTAATGCTGATGGAAGATAGTAATCTTTGATGTCCCAGTAGAATTACTTGCGTTTTCCTGGGATTAAGGTTTATCCCGCATTTTCTAGCCCAGCTGCTGATTAACGTAAGATCATGATTTAATTTTGATAGGCGATCATTAAGTGCCATGTAATGTGGGTCCCTATCACCACGGCATGGCTCGTCCTCAGGTTGCGGATAGAGGAGACGGCCTCCAGATATGGAGGGTAGCTGCGAATATATTGAATAAGCAGTCGTGGACAGCCGATAAGGGGTGGTCCTCCAGCTTGGGGGCTGAGCGAAGGGCTAATAACTCATCACCGTAAAAAAACAGCTTGTTACGAAACCTAACAGTAAGCCTCTGAATGGGACTGATTCTCCGGCACGACCAGAGCAAAGGAAAAAAGTAATAAGATTTGGTACATGGAACGTAACTAGTCTTTATAGAACAGGAGGGGTAACATTAGTAGCAAAAGAACTCACTAGATATAGAATAGACTTAGTGGGAGTACAAGAGGTTAGGTTAGATGGGAATGGCATATCACAAATAGGCGATTACGTATTGTATTATGGGGAAGGAAATGATAATCACCAATTAGGAACAGGATTCTTTGTACACAAAAGAAAAAAATCAGCAGTAAAATAGTTCGAATTCATCGGTGACAGGTTATCGTATTTAGTACTTAAAGTAGATGGTGCGATATCGTAGTTATAAATGCTCACGCCCCTACAGCAGAGAAAGACGACCATATAAATAATAGCTTCTGTGAGGAATTGGAACACACTTTTGATCAGTTACCTGGATATCACATGAAAGTTTTATTGGGAAATTTCAATGCTAAAGTAGGACGGGAGGATATTTTTAACCCACAATTGGAAAAGAGAGCCTACACGTATGTAGTAATGACAATGGAGTTAGGTTAGTCAACTTTGCCACATCAAAAAATTTAATTGTCAAGAGTATAACATTCCCATAAGGATATACATAAATATACGTGGACTTCTCCAGACGGAATGATACATAACCAGTCAGATCACATCTTGATAGATAAAAGGAGGCACACTTGTATAGTAGAAATTCAAACTTTCAGGGGGGCAGACTGTAATTCTGACCATTATTTCGTAATTGGAAAATTAAGAGAAAGACTATCAGTAGCCAAGCTAGTAGAGAAACGAGCTAATATTAATAGATTCAACATTCTGAATTTAAGGACGAGTAAAGTAAGCAACGTCATCAGGTTGAAAATTCAAAGAGGTTTGCTGCTTTAGCAACTGCTGACGAAGCTGAGGAAGAGTTAGATGTGAATAGCGTGTGGGACTATATCCGAGATAATATCAAAATTGCAGCTGAGCAGAGCATAGGTTATCATGAAACTAAGAAAAAGGAACCATGGTTTGATGAAGATTGTTCCATTGTAGTAGATAGAAGGTAACAGGCAAAATTGAAATTCTTACAGGATCCAATCGTGGAGAATGGAGATAATTATTTCAATGAAAGACGGGAAGCAAGTCGTACACTTAGGAATAAAAAGAGAGAGATTACTTGAAGGAAAAACTGAATGAGATAGAAACAAATAGTAAGAATAAAAACATTCGAGATTTATATTAGGGTATAAAGGAATTTGAAAACGGATATCAGGTAAGGGTAAACGTGATCAAGGATGAGAATGGTGACTTGCTTGCAGACTCTCATTCAATCCTGAACAGATGGAAAAACTATTTTGGCCAACTACTAAATATACATAAGCCAAATAGAAATGATCGGGACGAAATTGAAATACAAACTGCTGAGCCATTTATACCGGAACCCACACTTTCTGAAGTCGAAATTGCAATAGAAAATCTGTAAAAGTACAAGTCTCCAGGTATTGACAAAATTCCAGCAGAATTAATACAAGAGGGTGGAAGCGCATTATCTAAAGAAATTTATAAACTTGTAATTGCTATTTGGGAAAAGGAAACTGTACCAGAACAATAGAAGGAGTCCATAATCCTACCTATTTTTAAGAAGGGGGACAAGACTAACTGTAGTAATTTTCTAGGAATATCACTTTTGTTGACGTCGTACAAAATTTTGTCCAATATTCTTTTGAGAAGATTAACTCCATATGTAGATGAAATTATTGGGGATCATCAGTGTGGTTTTAGTCGTAAAAGATCAACTATTGATCAGATTTTTTGTATTCGACAGATATTGGAGAAAAAATGGCAGTATAAGGGTACAGTACATCAGTTATTCATAGATTTCAAAAATTCGTATGACTCGGTTAAGAGAGAAATTTTATATAATATTCTTATTCAATGGTATTCCCAAGAAACTAGTTCGATTAATTAAAATGTGTCCTAGTGAAACTTACAGCAGAGGCCGTATTGGCCAGTTTCTATCTGATGCTTTTCCAATTCACTGCGGGCTAAAAGAAGGAGATGCACTGTCACCTTTAGTTTTTAACTTCGCTCTAGAGTATAGCACTAGGAAAGTTCAGGATAACAGGCATGGTTAGGAATTGAACGGGTTACATCAGCTTCTTGTCTATAAGGATGACGTGAATATGTTAGGAGATAATCCACACACGATTAGGGAAACGCGGAAATTCTAGTTGAAGCAAGTAAAGCGATTGGGTTGGAAGTAAATCCCGAAAAGACTAAGTGTATGATTATGTCTCGTGACCAGAATATAGTACGAATTGCAACTATAAAAATTGGAGATTTATCCTTCGAAGAGGTGGAAACATTAAAATATTTTGGAGCAACAGTAAGAAACATAAATGGCACTCGGGAGGAAATTAAACACAGAATAAATATGGGAAATGCCTGTTATTATTCGGTTGAGAAGCTTTTGTCTTCTAGTCTTCTGTCAAAAAATCTGAAAGTTAGAATTTATAAAACAGTTATATTACCGGTTGTTCATTATGGTTGTGAAACTTGGACTCTCACTTTGAGAGAGGAAAATAAGTTAAGGATGTTTGAGCATAAGGTGCTTAGGAAAATATTTGGAGCTAAGAGAGATGAAGTTACAGGAGAATGGAGAAAGTTGCACAACAAGAAGCTGACACGTATTGTATACTTCACCTGACATAATTAGGACCAAAAATCCAGACGTTTGAGATTGGCAGGAGATGTAGCACTTATGGGCGCTCCCTGAAATGCATATAGAGTGTTAGTTGGGAGACCGGAGGGCAAAAGACCTTTGGGGAGGCCGAGACGTAGATGGGAAGGTAATATAAAAATGGATTTGTGGGACGTAGGATATGATTATAGAGACTGGATTAATCTTGCTCAGGATAGGGACCAATGGCGGGCTTAAGTAAGGGCGGCCATGAACCTCCGCGTTCCTTAAAAGCCAGTAAGTAAGGAAGTAAGTAAGTAAGTAAGTATCATTAATTGAGTTTGGTCGTGAATGTATATATATCTGAAAATCTTCTGCATAGAGATGATGCTGACAATGTTTAAGGTCAGTAGAGATGTCGTTAATGTAAGTAGCGAAAATTAGAAGCCCTAGTACAGATCCTTGAGGGATTCCTACCTTCACGTCTCGCCATGAAGAAAACCGATTATTGTGAGACACACATTGATGGCGATCGCGAATGTAAGACTCCATCCACATTATTGCCGTGTCTGACAAATGCAACATTTTCAGCTTTGCAATAAGAATATCAATGTCGATAGTTTCAAATGCTCGAGAAAAGTCCAGTAGTGATAGTACGGTCACTTCGAGGCTGTCCATAGCTTCACGAGCATCTTCAGTGATCTTAAGTAGGGCAGAAGAGCTGCTATGATTTGGTCTGAAGCCGGACTGGAGTGGGTCAAGGAGATTATACGAGTCCAGGTAGTCGGTGAGTTGCCTGTGGACTGTACGTTCTAGTTCTTTAGATAATGTCGGAAGAATACTTATTGGTCTTTAGTCGCTAGGAGTGGTAGGCTTAGTGACTTTAGGGAGGGATCGAACAAGAGCATATTTCCATTGCACAGGGTAGAAGGATGTGATAAGAGAAGCGTTGAAGATATGTGTAAGAGTTGGAAGAATAATGTCGATTATGTTACTAAGCATTGTTGTGGTAATACCGTCGGTGCCTTGTGCTTTTGTTTTGATACGTTTTGAAAATTTAATTATGTCTGTAGGACATACGTCACACAGAAAAAATTTCTCACGTATAGACGGAGATCGGGATGTGAGTTCGTTTATAACTTGTTGTTTTGTGACTCTGTCAGGACAAATGTGTGGTGACGAAGTATTGTGGTCATTTAGTTCGTCGAGTGAAATGTTAATAGTCTCAGTCTGTGGTTTTTGTTTACCTAGGCCCATTGTTCGTAAGTTTTTCCATAAATTCTTTGCTGTGGTGTCAGGTTCGATAAGTCTGTGGCTATGCTGGATTTTGGCATTACGTATTATTTGCGTCGTTCTGTTTCTCAGGCTTTTGTAATACTGCCAGTTATTAGCGGTTTTATGACGCTTATAAGTACGAAAAGCCGCATCCCTTCTCGCCATTAGTTCCCTTATTGTGTCGGTCATCCACGGGGCAGGAGGTCTAGATACTCGTCTAGTCTTTACGGGTGCGTGTTTGTCGTATAGTTGTAGTATCATATCATTGAAAGCTTCCACTTTCTCGTCAACAGTATGTAAGTTCCAAATATAATTCCAAGGCATTTCTAAAGCGTCAGCTGCAAGTTTAGTTTCATCAATGTTATTCATGTCCCTGTAAGATATTATCTTGGATGTCCGTTTAGGACACTGAAGCGAGTATTCTACGTAAACTAAGTCATGAGCTGAGATACCGGGCACTGGTAGTTGTCCGTGTCTTACGACTCTCTGTGGGTGAGTGGTCACAATTAGGTCAAGTAGCGTCTCAGTAGGAGAAGTGTGATGTGTTGGTAGGAGGGGTAGTATTGTCATGTTACAGGAATTAAACATTTATTTAACCTTAATTGCATCTGCTGAATTAGTAGAGAGAAGGTTAGTGTTGAAATCACCGGCAACAATAGCATATTCATAATGGGGAATTAAATCCAACAGTGCATTTTCAAGATCAACGAGATGGCCAATTTTCGGGGGTTGGTATGTAACGCAGATGAGGAAATTTTTAAAAGTTGGAGGAAATTTCGACAAAGAGAAATTCTGGACGGGCTGAATACTACTGGGAGGGAGAGTGTACAATGATTTTAGGTTGGAGATCACTTCTAATATAAGCTGCTACACCACCTCCCCAGGTCCTGTTTTGTCATTTCTAAGTAGCGTATAACCAACCAAATGGACAAGTGAAGAGAGGAGTGTTGGTTGAAGCCAGGATTCGGACACAAGTATGCAATGAAGGTCAAGCGGTGAGAAGATGGAAAGAAATTCGTGGTAGTGAGACAACGAGCTCTGTGCATTCACATGAGCTACTTTAAGCGTAATGGGAGACGATGAGAATGACAGCTTTAACAGGCGGCGGCGGGGGAGAGGGAAGGTTGTCGGTAGAAGGGTTTATGGCAGTTAGTGCTTGAGGATATATTGTGAAGGGGTTGTTGTCATGGCTATTGTCGAGGTCAGGAGCAGTCGGACAAGATTTCTGGCAAATTCCTAAGTCAATGTTGCCAACACAAAATATTAAACAGTGAAAATGCTATAAATTGTAACGTAAATTTATAATAGATATTTACTTAAAATATTAATTCTATCACTATATTAAGTCAATAAAAACTAGGGGTGATATATGCAAAACTTTAAAAAAAATTGAGCGTATTAATAGTAATGATTATCTAAAGAATTGCACAAAAGGGGAGAAAATAGAGATAAAGTAAAAATGAAAACAGAACTAGACCTTGAGTGCCTTATCGCCCGACTTCTACATGTTCTGGAGATCCTCCATGCGCTCTATTCTTCTTATTGTGCCTTGGTGGTTTACTATGATCGCGCCGTCGCTTGTGCATACACCATTAAGTCCAAATCTTGTTATGGCTTCCCTTAGAATCGCGTGTCGCACCTTTGTTAGATCCTCGCGAACCGTAATTTTAGACCCCTTCAATTTTCGTTTGTTGCTGAAAATTTCACACCTCTTGCGATAACTCACAAATTTGACGATAATAGGACGAGGTTTATCACCATCTCGCCTACCAACACGATGTCTTCTGTCAATGTCCGAAACATTTATTTCGACACCTATTTTCTGCGCCACATCTATAGCTATTTTGTCGGTGTCTTCGTTTTCTTCTTCCACAATACCGAATATTCTAACACACTATCTACGGTAGTATTGCTCGAGATTGTCAATGTTGCTTTCTAGTTCACTAATATTTTTGTCTTTCTCGAGTAAGGTTTTCTTCAACTCAGTAATCACGTCACTATTTCTTTCGATGGTCGCTTTCACCTCGGCCACAACGGAATCCCGTATAATGTTTGTGAGCACCTCCAGCAGTCTCCTTGTGGACATGTAAAATGCTCACAATATTTAACATCTGCTGTCCTATAGTTGAACGCAAATAGGTCTTAAGTCTTGTAAGACCTTAGAAAGATATATCTGCTGTTGCAGTTGACACAGGAATCGGCATCACAATTTTAAAAACTTGTACAGTTCTGAGAGCATATTCCCTAGATAAACTTCTTGCTTGAAGTAACTGATAAGGTCGTCCATGTTCTCAACGTCTTTTCCTTCATTCTGCAGCATTTCATGAAGCATTCCTCTGTGAAGTAGGAGATGATCAGAGTCTGTATCTTTTCCATGGAATTGTAGAATTTTGTCCTTACTTGCATCACTTCCAAGTAAAAGTTACTCAACTTGCAGCAAGAAATTGTAAGCTTCTGTTTGAAAACGGGAAATGAAACATTTGGCAGTTCTACCTATGATTTCAAAGTACAGACTACTGTATCTTTGTTCGACTGAGTCATATGGCTCTGCTGAATTGTCTTGAGAGTCATTACACCTTTTGGGAATCTTTCTTCTTCGGGGCACCGTGGGTGAATGAACTTCAACAGGTATATTCTCTCTTGCATTTATTCAGGTGTCATTGAAACTCTTTCTACAAAATTCAATGCCTGCTCTTAGGGCCTCTGCAAGATGAAGAGAATTATTTTGCAAAGCAGAATTCACTGAGTCTATCTGGCCGAACAGTTTGATAAGAATTTTAAGATTGGGATTGGTGATGGTGTATCTTGTACCACTCAGTTCAGTTAATGTGCTAAGCAGCAGGGATGTAGTGGAGGCGGAGCGGAGTGGAGCTACGCTCCGGCACTGTGTTCGAAGGTGGAGCGGAGCTCCGGCACTGATTTGGAATTTTAAAATCTGTTTTGACAACACAGTACTTTCCCAGCTAACGATATCTTAGTTAATATCAGAATATTTAGTGATTATATTTTCTGTGCTTCCTTTAGAAAATCGGAACAAGTTCGAAAGTAGAGGGTCGCGAGACCACTAGGAGCGTAGACGGGGTGTGTGGTGAGAAATGGGGGAAGAATTAGTGACAGGACAACCATGAAACTAAACTTCAGGGCGCCTGCTCGAACTAATCACATTCCTAGTTCACTTTCGTTTCGTATCGTATTTCGTTAGTTTTCGCGTGTTTGTACGATACAGGAGATTGTCTATGGTGTTACTTACCGGAATGTATTGTGTTTGTTTCCCAGTTATTTTACGAAGTTAATTTTTAAACAGTTAATTTACTGCCTATAATGTGACTGAAAGGCTGCTTGAAACTTTTGTTTTCATCTATTACCCTTCAGTAAATATGGAACAAAATAAATATATACAAAAAACATAAACCTCTTTCATTTCTCGTGCCATTGCTGCTACTAGTGGAGTTACAAAAATTTCCTCTTCTGATGCTGGTGATATGTCAAGCCCATCGCTTTTATTTAATGAAGCTAGTAATTCAACCAGAGATACTGTTATAGAAGATATAAACAGTTCCAGTATGACTGCGAAGGATATTAGTTTAAGAAGGAGTAGGCTAAATCATTAATAGCATATTCCAATATAAATACTATTGTTGGTTAAGAAATTGCGTGTGTTAAATAACATAAATAGTGAAGTTGCATCAAGACTGATTAACATCGACAAGTGTGGTACCGGTATAGTGAAGTGATAAAGTGTAGTTTTGGTCCATTGAAATATTGTAGTGTGGTGATACTTCAAAGTATAAATAATTTAAAACATAAATAGTGAAGTTTCTTCTAGACTGAAATATAAGTACAGTGACGTGTCGTGTAGTTTAACGGCAAGTGTGGTATAGTAAAGTGATAAAGTGTAGTGTTGGCCTATTGTTTGTATGACTTTTCGTTCGATTGTATATATTTTGTATATATTTTAATAGAGTAATTTATATTATTTCTGCGTTTTCTTAAGTATTTTACATTTTAGCTTAATTGCTTATATTATATTTTTAATTTAATCGCTGTGATTTTGGATTAAGCTTAGGTAATGTATTTTTAGGTAGTTTTTATAGTCTGGGTTACAGTTTACATTAATTATTGTAATATTGCATTTCAATGTATATAAGAAGTGATTTTAGTGCTACTGGTAGTGCATGAGGGATATAAACTGCTAACAATAAGTGTGTAATAGTAGGAAGTGTGAAGTGTAGGCCTAATTGTTTTCGTGATTTATTGTGCCAGTGACATGAGTGCTAAGGCGTGTCATTTGAGTGGAAACTGTGGTACGTGTCGTAGGAAAGTTAGACAGGGAGTATTTTGTGACAGTTGTAGAATGTGGTTTCATTACGGATGTAATAACACTACTAGTGATGAGGTTAGTCTATGCGGTAACTGGTCATGTGAACTCTGTCACTATAAAACATTAGTTGTAAAACAGGAGGAAACCATCGCCAACCTACGATATGAGCTGGAACTTTTCAAAATTCAATTGGGAAGTAGAAACGTTGCTTAAACTTTCAATACAGATTTGCTTGATTTTAAGGTTGTATCAAGACAAAATCGTAGGAGGAGAAGGTTCTCTGCTGAGGATGTTAGTGAAGTAAAATTGACCGACAGATTCAATTTTTTAAAAACAATGGAAGTTGATCAACCATCCCTAAGTCCTCCACAACAGGCTTCTGCTGAAGATGATGGTAGAAAAAGTAAATTATTTTTACTGGGGCTTCCGGGTTATAAGGTCCATAACAAAATGTCCACAAGTACAAAAGGTCCACAAAAAAAGTCCACAAACTTTTAAAGTCCTACATACAATTCGTCCATGGAATGAAAAGCCCAACATCTATGTGGTCCACCATATTATATAGCATATCATACGGAAAAATCCATCATACGAAAGGTCCATACAAAAAGGTCCAATATACAAAGCTGATTAACAGAAATGAGTTACTAACTGTAATAATAATTAGGGCCTACATATATTACTGGTCATCCGGAAAGAGGGTGAAGGCGAGCAGTTCCCCCTAGATTTTCTCCTGAAACATGGAAAGCCTATGAATTAGTAAATAATTCATGGCAGGCAGCGTACGAATAATGTGGTTGAAAAATTCCACTCACAATTCCAATGGCTTGTATAGACACATCACTTGAACATTTGGCGATTCATTAGCCATTTGGAAACAACAGCAATCGGAAACAGAACATTTAGTAACAAAGGTCCTTGGTGGGCATACAAATATTAGGCAACTAGTAAATAAACGGTAATTCAACCAGAATTTTCAACATTGTAAGTAATTACCAAGATTACAAAGATAGGAATGAAATGTTTCGATTCTTAGAGCGATATCATACGATTTGAAATTATGTAGCTACCCTCATGATGAACATAGATGTATCTTTTGTATTACATATGTAATATGAATAACATAATTAAAATGACAATAAATTGAAGCATTGACATGGGAAAGGTCGTAACTGCCAAAAATTCGAATTTTTAGGTTTTTCATTGAGAAGGTAGTAAATGGCCATGCCAATGGCACAGAGAAGTCTGTATGTCCGTATGTAATGAAACGAAGTTGGAAACGTAGTCACTAGATGTTGTAAGTTGTATGTGCACAGCTGTTGGCGCGGAGAAGGTAGTAACTCCTTTTACAACATCAGAGTGTGTCTAGACAAATATGGGCTGATAACTGTGCAGGGCAGAATAAGAATCGGATGATTCTAATGGTCCTGATTTACATTATTGCCAAGAAACATTTTGATTCAGTGGACTTAAAATTCCTGGTTTCAGAACATTCCTACATGCCATGTGATAGGGAATTTGGCATCATAGAGAAAAGAAATAAAAAGATGCAAGATCATGGTTCCAGAAGAGGTAAGACCTAATAATGTAATAGTGATGAAGGATGAGGATTTCTTCGACTTTTCTGCAAAATGTGACAAGTTTTTGAATACAACTCCTATCAAAATCAGCACCCTCAACTGGATTAGACTCTCAAGAGCTGATTTTCCTCTAATAAAAACAAGACAGTCATTTAATGACCTTGAAATGTGGACAGAGCACAGGATTTTTA
Organism: Periplaneta americana; assembly: GCF_040183065.1. Lineage (NCBI taxonomy): Eukaryota > Metazoa > Arthropoda > Insecta > Blattodea > Blattidae > Periplaneta > Periplaneta americana. Next base: position 100,847,283 of record NC_091123.1, read on the forward strand.
AGAATGGACAGTCATTAACGTCAATCACTAACTTGCAGTGCTTGCAATGCCTTGAAAGAAGACCAGTCGTCCCTGATGCCAAAAAGAGAGACTTGTTATTTATGTTAGACTTCCTCGATGAAAAGTATCATGCTTTTAACCGAAAAATTTGTTCATAATGTATAAATAACGTTAATTCTCAGTTTGGCTAAGGAGTGATTTCAATGTTGTATTTTCATAAAATAGGATTTCACAGATAAATCTGTGCCGTACTTTTCAAATTTCATATGTAACACAAACATGAGTGTATGCCTTTCATTTAAAGCAGTTTCTGTAATAATGTAAGTGAGAAAGTGTTCATAAATTTGTTTTTTGCTTCCCCTGAAAAATTTTGTTTTTGGCAGTTACTACCTCTCCTATATCAGCGCCTCAATTCCTCGGCACTTTCCTTGCAGTTTTCCTTGTTGGACATTTTAGGGAAATGGACAAATTTATATGTGCACATTTTCAAAAGTAGGACATTTTTAAGGAGAGGTCTTGCTGACAGTGGACCTTCTCAGGTAAGGACATTTTTATGGCATGGACGAATTTTCTATGTGGGCATTTCGAAACGTTGGACATTTTCGTAGAGAGGACCTATTGCACAGTGGATCATATCTCACTTAACCTTACTGAGGAGCAGTCACGGGAGGGGAATAGCAAACCTGTTGAAAGAGGAATTAGGGACTGACTATGAGATTTGTAGCATAGTAAAACTTAGTGCTGGACTTACTTATGTTACAGAAGATCTGGTAAAACTATCTTCTGGTTTTACCAAGAGGGATCATATTTTAATAAGTGGTGGGCCAGGGAACACCCTGGATAGAGATGTTAGTTACTCTGTTGAGAAATATGTAGAGAATATAAGTAAGGACGGCAGCCACACAAATGTGGAGATAGTGGAGCTTATTGACAGGTATGACAAGCCGTGGCTTCATAGCAGGGTGAAGAGTATGAATGCACGACTTGGACGTGCCTTGATCAGACCCAATGCCTCTCATATTGGTGTGATAGAGGTATGTAGCATTAAGAGAGATGCTTATACATCTCATGGCCTACACTTTAATTCTAGAGGTAAGAAGAAGCTTTCGCATCTGATCGCTAATAGAATAAAGGGTAGGATTCCAGTGATTACCAATATAATTCCTACTGTTCATCATAGGGCATCTCCTTTTTTAGGGTAAAATATAAATTAGAAAAAGAAAGTAGTCCTACAGGTAATCAGAACAGTGAAGTAAATACAAATCATAAATCCTGTAGGGCTAATTCAAATTCAAAAACATAAGATACCGGAAGTCAGTTTAGTTTATTTCATCAAAACATACAAAGCCTTAGAAAGAAGTCATCAGAATTATTAACAATCTTAGAAATAGGACAAATAAACCCATATATAATATGCGTCACTGAACATCATATGAAACAACAGGAATTATCGGCACTTTCACTGGAAGGATACAAACTAGGAGATAAGCTATTGTAGACAGAATCTACAGAAAGGAGATGTGTGCTTATTTGTTAGAAACGATGTAAATTTTAAAAGCACCAGCCTTTCAAAATTTAGCAGAGAAAAAAATTTAGAGCTGTGTGCGGTAGAATTAGAATTAAAATCTGGTAATCTTATAGTTATAGGTATATACAGGTCGCCCTCTGGAGATTTCATACTTTTCTTCATCTACTAGAAAATACATTACAACACATACATGAAAAAAAAGCACGAATACATATTTTGCGGAGACTTAAATATTGACTCTCTCACTGAGAACACTAAAAAAGAAGATTTTAACACATTATTAGCAACCTTCAATTTAATACATACACTCAATTTTCCAACTAGAATACAAAAAGAATCGATTTCTGCAATCGATAATATAATTATAAGGAAAGATAGATTAGATAGTTATCGGACAGTTCCCACTATAAATGGTCTTTTAGACCATGATGCTCAACTAATAACAATAAACGATAGCATTCCTGCATCAAAACACCCGAATAATAGTAATATGCGTTACAAGAGCGGTATGTTGAAGTTTTCATGTTCGAGGAAAAGTTTGAAAAAGCGAAACGTAATTGAGCTTTTTCAATTTCCGAGAATTGAAAGAAAACATACCGCTCAGGTATCGTACATTATTTTGTGTGAAGATCGTTTATTTCATACCTGAAAGAGGATTTCTAATTAGTTGCAATGAAATCTCCATCTTGGTTTCTGTTCAATGACGGTAAATTTGCAAAACAAAAATATCTATCTTCAACATTGTTGCTTTAAAATGTTTTCTGTGTTTAGTATACTCCAGCAGGCCGTGATATACGTCTGTCTTTTTTCCCCCAGTCTATGATGAGTCTGGAATCTTGTTGATTTTTTCACGGCTTCCTTAATGTTACTTGCATCACGAATGCAGTAACTTTAGTGGAATTGCAGAGTTAAAAACACAAATTAACAGTGCAATTTCGGTGAAATTGCAGTGGTAAGTTTCCAATTTATAACTATTACTATATTGAACGACTCTAAAAATAATATGTTAAAAGCCTAAAGCAGTAAAATCAATATGTCAGTTAAGCGGTAAGAAGAGGGAAATTGTTATGTGTGTTAGGTTGGGAATACTGAATGTGGAATTTTGGAATTTCCGCGGATTGGTTTTGTGTGGAAACCAAGCAAATACGCACGATCTCGCACAAATTTAGGTTAAGGGTCATAAATGAAGAATCTTTAAAGGACTTCGAAGCTAAACTAAAAAATGAAACATGGGAATCAGTATTGATAATGGTGATATGAATAGTAAATTCAATGTGTTTCATAATACAGTCTTAAATATCTTTGAATCCAGTTTTCCTGTAAAGTACAAAAATTCTGAAACATCTAAAAACAATTGGATTACGCAAGGCATAAAAATCTGTTGTAAAACTAAGAGGTCTCTCTATATTCAAAGTAAAAATAGTAATGACCCCAAATTAATAGCTCGCTTTAAAAAGTACTCTAAAATATTACACAAAGTAATCTTAAAAGCCAAAGAACTTTACTATAACGGAATTATTCTAAACTCGAATAATAAAATCAAAACAACTTGGAACATAATAAAAAAGAAAGCGGAAAGTTTAGAAGTAAAGAACAAGGGATCACTCTTGTAACAGATAATAGAAAAACATCAGATACAACAGAAGTTGCGAACATATTCAACAATCATTTTCTCTCAATAACTGATAAGCTAAACATCCCACAGAATAATAATAATAATGCCATCGATTGTTTGAAAATATCTATTCCTGTAACTTTCCCAAATATTCCAATTTTTCCAACAAATTCACGAGAAATAATTACAATTCTAAAGCAATTAAAGTCTAAAAATTCCTCGGGATATGATGAAATTACTAGCAAAATGTTAAAAGCCAGTTCACAAATAATTGCCAAGCCCCTGTCTTATTTATGTAAATTTTCAATGTTTAATGGTGTATTTCCAGAGAGACAGAATTATTCAGTTTCTATTCCTTTATTCAAGAAAGGGGACAGAACCTCGCCCGAAAACTACAGGCCCATATCCCTTCTACCAGTCTTCACAAAGGTCTTCGAAAAAGTTATATATAAGAGAGTATATCATCATCTTGATAGATACAACATTCTCATTCCGTAACAATTTGGATTCAGAAAGAATAAATCAATTGAGTACGCGAAGTTTAATTTAACTGATAAAATTCTGAAAGCTATTAATAAAAAATTACAAGTGGGAGGGATGTTCTGTGATCTCTCCAAAGCTTTTTATTGTATTAACCATAAAATTATACTACAAAAATTAGAGTACTATGTTATTAAAGGCATAGCATATCAGTGGTTTGAGTCATATCTCCTAAACAGAAAACAAAAAGTGGAAATCAACGCATTAAATAACTGTTCACGAATAAACAAGTGCAGCCCACCGTGAAGCAACAAAAGCGAAATTTAGTTCAAGTTATTACATTGCGCAGAATGACCACACTTACAGTGACCATTTCGGTTTATTGAGATTCAGAATCTAAACAGAGTAGCCATTGGTGTTGCCTTGCATTCTCCTTACATCGCTGTTGAAATAATAGAATATACCTCTAAGGAAATGAAGGCTAGAATTATTAGAACAATAAAGGATGTATCTGGAAAAACATCCGTTGGAATTTATGAGTCTACCAGCCTAATTTAAAAATTAGTATTGATAGTTGAAACGGAGTTTTCGAGCTAAGATGTCGTGGTCTACTGGTGCAGATGTTACCAGACGTTTCGTCTACTACTGCTGCAGACATCTACAGTGGTTAGGTACCCTCGGTCGAAGTCTTCTGCTCGGGATACCTGTAGCAAATGATAACCTGACTCGAAAAATCGAAAAATCTAAAGAGGAGAATTGGGAGGACAAACATTAAAGGTACGCAAACGCGTCATTGCAAGGGGTTGCGGGCTATACGAAAATACATATGTGAGCTCCAAGCCTGTTGGCCATTAGTCTCACTTCGCTCATCCACTGAAGGAGCTCTTGAAAATTTTGAAGGGAAACCGAAAGTGGACGTAACCTCTTAGGTACCACATACGCGAGGGGGACGGAAATGTGATCAAGTGATCACGGGACGGGACGAGGAGGAGATGGCTGGTGTAAATCTGCACATTGAAATGAACTGTGTCATTTAGCAGTGCAGGAGGAGTCGAGAAGACTCTGTCGTCTGTTGTTCGATGACAAGGCAAACGAAGAACGCCAGGAGAGACGCCGTGAATTCTGAACCTGCAATTTGGAAGGTTCCCTGTCCTTTCGCATTGCGACTACATGAGTGACCTTACACATGTATTTAGTAATTTTATAAGCTCTGAACTAGGGCATTTAGTCGTTTGTTAGAAAGAAAAAGGGGGATTTTATGGGGAAGGGCATATAGGTCCGTGGCCCATTTCTTTTAGGGCTCATCGCGACATTTGTCTTAACGCCTTAGCAAAACCACGGAAATACCTTAGGCAGGATGAGTTGTCTCAATATAAGAGACTAGCTAATTTGGCTTTTCAGTAATAGGTCGATTGATTCATTGATTTATGATAGGGCGAGCTGCGAGGCAGCAGCAACTGTTCCGAGAACAGCAGTCCCAGCCTCAGGCTCGCGCCCCTGTGCAGGGGCCTCGTGCGGAGCGACGCACGGAACTCGGGCCGGTCCGCCAACAGCCGCAGCAAACGCAGCAGCAGCAGGCGGACATCCCTTCGCTCTTGGATGTGCCCGTTGCCGCGCCTCTGTGGTCCACCGTGGCAGCGACAGCCCCCCAAACTGCTGCCTATAATGTAGGACCTCTTTCCCAGCGCCGTAAGCGCAACAGGGGCAACAGAAAAGCCACCAAGGCTACCACGGTAAGGTCCATCTCCGCCCCTGTCCCACCGGCCCAGCAGGAGGCTATTGCAAGCACCTCGAAAGGCCCGACCGATCAAGGTGCTACCCTCGACCAAGTCCAGAATTTTGCCGAGGCGTTGCAACTAGCAAACCCCAACCTCCCGCTCGCCCCAATCCTAGGAGGATTAACGAGGGTGATAGTTCTCCTTATGGAGAATCCTATGTCTGCCCTCTCGGAGATATTTAAGCTCCTAACCTCCCTCGTTTCTCTCAATGGCCAGACGAAGAGACGGAGTTGCTAGGATGTGTATATGGAACGCCAAAGGGCTTAGACATGATAGACATGAATTCAGGGCTTTCCTAGACGCTAATAATATATACGTGGCTTTTAAAACAGAAACGTTCCTGACACCCCAAGTAAATTTAAGATGCGAGGGGTTAAAATCTATAGACAGGATAGAGCAGGTAGCAGAGGCGGAGGTGTAGCGGTGTTCGTTCGTTCTTCGATCGCGCACTGTGAGTATTTCCTTCCCCAACTAGCGGCATTAGAGGCAGTGGCTATTAGTGCCTACATAGGCCGACTCCCCTTTCTGCTTATGGCTGCCTACAGCAATTCGGGGGCACTAAATGAACGCGATTTAGATATAGTGACAAGTCTATCCGATAGATTCGTAGTCGCCGGGGACTTCAACGCGAAGCACGCTAGCTGGAACTGTCAACGCCCCAATGGGCAGGTCGTTAGGCTTTTCCTAAATTCTACAGAAAACGGATACGTCGCGATGACCCCTAGGGAACCCACACACGTACCGGATGCTGCGAATCAACTCCCCGACATATTGGACATTTCTCTGATGAAAGGTCTCACAACTAGAGCGAGAATAACAACCCTGGATGATCTTCCGTCCGACCACCTACCGGTGATAATGGAGATCATGCACCCAGTCGAACTCTCCCCAACCACTGAGAAATTCAACTATAAGGCGGCAGACTGGGTGTTCTTCCAAGACCAGGTAGCTGCTACGCTTGCACCACTTCCCCCCCGAAGTCACTCCGGCAGGGATAGATAGGTCAGTTAGCGACGTAACGGAGTGCATCAAGAAGGCAATGGATGCTGCAATGCCGAAACAGTCTTCACAACCGGGACGGATGCAGCTCCCATCCTACATTAGAGACCTAAAATCGCCCGCAATAGAGCAAGCATATTCCGGAAGCGTACTAGGTTAGATGAGCATAGAATAGAAAAGAACCGCTTGCGCATGCGGATCAGTGAGGCGGTCCACGAAACGGTCGTGGATGCTTGGAAATCCAAGGTTGAGACGATGGACAGCAGGAACATGTCAGATGTCGGGCGTGTATCTCGAAATCTGTCCAATCCGTCTCAATCTATACACACATTAGTTGTCGGGCCAGATGTCACGGCTTTTACTCCTGAGGAGAAGATTACTGCACTGACAGACGTTCTAGAGGCCACTTTTCAACCCGTTGAACAAAATTTAAACTTGCACCATATCAAAGCTCTTGAGGAATCGGTTCGAGACATCCTTAGCAGGAAGCCGGAAGGTGGGTTACGACCTACGAACTCCGACAATGTCGCCCATTTCATTCGTCGCCTCGGCCCTCATAAGGCTGCAGGACCCGACGATATACAAGGAATTATATTGCAGCATCTCCCAAGGTCAGCTATGAAGCGCATAGCAGAGATAGTTAATAACATCTTGGCTTCCGGTCACTATCCCATTCCCTGGAAAGAGGCTCACGTATTTCTCTTTCCAAAGCTCGGAAAGAATAAGATAAATCCAAGCAACTATAGGCCTATTAGTCTCCTCAGTTGTCTCACCTAACTGGCGGAGCGGGTCATACATAGACGCCTCACTGAAGTAGTGTTGCCCCAAATCAGGAACGAGCAGTTCGGTTTCCACCCTGGTCGTTGCACTACACTCCAGGCACCCCGCATGACGAAGGACATTACCTGAGCTTCGAGCACGAAGCGTGTAGTAGCTGCAGCTTACCTGGACACCGAGAGAGCATTTGACAAGTTTTGGCATGAGGGATTACTCGTTAAGTTACTGGGCATGGGATTCCCAGATGGAATGATACGCCTCATTTCTAACTACCTCCGAGGCCATACATTCAAAACCCGTGTAGGCACTAGTTTCTCCACCCCCGGGAAATTCGCGCAGGAGTCTCACATGTTTCCATTATCGGTCCCATACTTTTCAATAAATTCATTAATGACCTCCTCTTTCGCTATATCCACGGCAGAGGTAGTCAACTGTATATCTATGCAGACGACACTGCCCTCTTGGCGTTGGGCAAAACTTATAGATTAGCGTCCCGTAGATTGCAGTCGATTTTAGATCACCTCCAAGGGTGGTTCCACTACTGGAGGATCAAGGTTAATGTAGAGAAATGTCAGGCCATACTCTTTTCTCTAAGACAGAGCCTCGAAGTCATACCATCACCACCCCCCCCCACACTTTTCGGACAAGAAATACCGTGGATGAACCAAATTAAATATTTAGGGATCATTATGGACTTTCATCTCACCTTCTGAGATCACATCCAATCCCTTCTTCGTAAGGCCAACGGGTTGATTGTTAGACACTATCCCATTCTGGCGGCCTTAACTCCTGACAACCTAGGGGTAGGATTACCATGTATAAGGCCCTCATTCGCTCTGTCATTACCTATGCCGCACCCGCATCGGGGTTTGCGGGAGTGTTCCATCTCCGTAAACCCCAAGTTATCCAAAACCAGGTGATTCGACTCATTACTTATCTCCCTCGCGTCGCCTTGAGAAGAAAGTTCCATGATGAACTAGACTTGCCAACCATAGACGAGTTCATTGCTCGGCTGGCTAGGAACCTGTATGCGGAAGCACGTGCTACCCCAACCCACTCATATATGGCCTCGGCCAGTATGGTCCTAGGTTACGGCGTAGACACCAGACAGGTCCATTAGCTATACTCTTGAGACAGGAGGACAGGGAGGCTGGCGTTACTCCCAGGTTTTCGTAGTCCCGACTCAACTCCATGAGACTCCTTGGATAGTACAACCGCTTCAAAATGACCTTGTCTTAACTGCGCTAAACAAAATCCCTCCCTAACAATATCTACAATTGTTGATCGATGGAACTATCATAGAGCCAATGGGCTAGTATATATCCATCGATTCATAGAGTCATTCTACCTAAGAGCCAACTGGATAGTCCCTGAATTTGAGACAACTCATCCTGCCTAAGGTTTTTCCGTCGTTTTCCTAAGGCGCTAAGACAAATGTCGGGATGAGCCCTAAAAGAAATGGGACACGGACCTGCATTCACATCCCCATGATCTCTTAATTATTCTAAATTAATTAATAATTACATATCTCATACATCAATCGACTTATTACTTAAAAGCCAAATTGGCTAGTCTCTTATATTGAGACAACTCATCCTGCCTAAGGTATTTCCGTGGGTTTCCTAAGGCGTTAAGACAAATGTCGCGATGAGCCCTAAAAGAAGTGGGCCTCAGACCTATATGCCCTTCCCCATAAAATCCCCCTTTTTCTTTTCTAACAAAGGACTTAATGCCCTAGTTCAGAGTTTATAAAATTACTAAATACATGAGCAAGGTCACTCATGTAGTCGCAATGCGAAATGACAGGGAACCTTCCAAATTGCAGATTCAGAATTCACGGCGTCTCTCCTGGCGTTCTTCGTTTGCCTTGTCATCGAACAACAGACGACAGAGACTTCTCGACTCCTCCTGCACTGCTAAATGACACAGTTCATTTCAATGTGCAGATTTACACCAGCCATCTCCTCCTCGTCCGATCCCGTGATCACTTGATCACATTTCCGTCCTCCTCGCATATGTGGTACCTAAGAGGTTACGTCCACTTTCGGTTTTTCCCTTCAAAATTTTCTAGAGCTCCTTCAGTGGAGGAGCGTAACACGAAGTGAGACTAATGGCCAACAGGCTTGGAGCTCACATATTTAGTTTCGTACAGCCTCCAACCCTTTGCAAGGACGCGTTTGCATACCTTTTAAATTTGTCCTCCCAATTCTCCTCTTTAGATTTTTCGATTTTTCGAGTCAGGTTATCATTTGCTACAGGTATCCCGGGAAGAAGAATTCGACCGAGGATACCTAACCACTGAAGATGTCTGCCGCAGTAGCAGACGAAACGTCTGGTAACATCTGCACCAGTAGACCACGGCATCTTAGCTCGAAAACTCCGTTTCGATTAGACACCGGCAGTGAAAGCCTGCATGCTAAGATTAGTATGGATAGAATATTTGAAATGTGAAATACGCAAAGAACAACCACCTAATTATTTATTTTTAGATATATTCGAACTTGCTGATCAAAAGTAAGAGATAATATTTCGGAGTTTGTTACCTGTCCTAACAAACACGGGTTTGATAATGAATACCTCTAACATTATTTAATAGGATTCACAAGCGATGCTGGGTAAACAATTTGGAGCAGCCCAGAAATTTTCATCCCATTATCCAAATATAATGATTTGGCATTATACGATTCATCGACTAGAGTTAGCTTTAGCCGATGCTTTGATGAAGTAGGTGGTGTCAATCATTTTCAAATACAGTAGTCTTGGACAATCTATACACTTTATTCAGGAGGTCATCAATGAATCAACACCAGTGATCTGAATGTGCTGTACAGCTCGACCAAGCAATGAATAAAATCGTCTGTATTCTGTATTCTGGACTAATCTTGCACAGGATAGGGACCGATGGCGGGCTTATGTGAGGGCGGCATTGAACCTTCGTGTTCCTTAAAAGATATTTGTAAGTATTCTAACAACTAGGTAGGTGGCCAGTTAATTAGGAAGAGTTCCAACTATTTGGTTTGGCTACAGCTTTTTATTTAGGTATTTTTTGAAATCCGAAGAAGATTATGAATAGGTCATCTACTGAAAGAAGCAAGTATAACGGTTTACTGAGGCGGTTTTCAGCCATATAGTTCTTACTGGATTGGGCCAGTAATGAATGGCATTTTAGCAGAAGTATCTATACTTTCTGAAAACTTACAGAATAGAAATTCCTCTATATTGTATGGATACTAAGCAATTAAGTGATGCATTCGCTTAATTGAATCTCAATGAGAAGCATGGCAGGCGAATTCTAGAGGTCTAAATAGCGATCAAGAAATAACAGTTTTGTTCAATACTATTAACCGATAACCTGAAGGTGATTTTCATTAACCGACAACAATTTTGCCTAGTGTTACAATTAACCTGAAAAAGAGACTACTTACAACAATATCTAGCGTTTAATCTACTCAACAGCATTTAATTTTAAAATTGTTGAATACTAGTATGAAGAGCTATTGAAACAAATCAAAGTTATTGAATATGACCAGTAGCCCTCCAATTTACCTGTGAGGTATGACAAAGAAGAGATAGGAAAGCTCTGCAATATGTTTAAACTAAACACATTCAACGTCAAAAATGCTTATCGAGATTACTGTGACAACAGCCACCATGTCCCCGAAGAATGAATTGGACAAAACGCATAACGTGCAATTCAGCTGAGTGCGAACGGGGAATTAGTATGATGAACGTAATCATATCTCTTACCAGGAACAGGCTTTTAATATCACATGTATCTTCACTGGTGTTCATTAAGGTGCATGGGCCTGTTCTGAGAGACTGGAACCCAGAACCTTATATTTCAATGAGGTTGAGATCGCATGGTTCAGCTGATGATACCAGAACTCGTGGAGCGAAATGGACACATCAATATGTTGAGAAAAATGTATATGCTGGAATTTTTTTCTGTCGATGTATTGTTCACCGTGATGTAGTATATTTATACGGTACTTTTGTAATACACTGTCTTACTTCACGGTATTTCCTTCTTTGTGTTAACTAAAACTACCTCCTTACCCAAAGGTGAAAAAACATAAAGAGCTTCGGCGCTGTGAAGTTTGGGACTACAACACTGCTAGCACTGTATATATATAAAGCCCTTTTTTCTTTCCTCAATATTATTGCTTGAACCCCATTATGTACTGCAGCCATATTGGGAACTCCATCACAGCACTGACCTCTACAATTTGTGACACGCAAATCAAAGTAAACTTAGTATGTCACGGATGACAGAAAATAACTGAGAAGAAGTTGTTGACTCTGTTTCATGGAATCAAAAAATCAGCTCCTCAACTTGTAAAGCGTCTGTGACGAATCATAGGCAAAACGAAAACTGTTCCTTTTTACTGACATCAATTATTTCATCACAGATCGTCGCAAAGTGTTCAGAGTCTTTTACCTTGGCGATTAGCTTCCGAAGAAATACATGTCTCATTATACTAAGGATTTCATTTTGTGTTTCATGACTGCATCAAGTGATAAATTCTCTTCCAAACCACGTTCTTACTTCAGCTCAGTCTTCACATCGTAATTTTAGAAGGTATTGTAGTTACTTTCATTGTCAGTGTGACCTCTAATAGCTAAACCCTGAATTGTAGATATAGCAGCGAAAAAAAATAATTTTATCAAACAAATACGATTTTTTGCCATTTGTCTCGCTTTCTGATCCCATATCTGAGTTGAAACAGTAACTCTAGTTCTTACAGAACTAAAATTTCATGACTGCTTCTCTGTGACATTCTGAGAGTTCATGTACTTTTACTTTTTCAGTTCCCTTCTTCCAATTACAAAATCCTATTTCAATTAAAGTCATCTCCCTTTTACCTGAGCATCGAAAAGCCCTATCCTCAATATTTCCTTACAAGTAGAACATATTAAGATAACATCTTTTACCTGGTCATATATAATCCATGATCCTAAAACCGAATTTTTCACCTTTCAAAGTGGAACTCAGAAGTCAGAAATGTTGGTCGTCAGAACGAAACTATGCAGTCATAAGCATATACTTCAAGCAAGAGTATAAGGTAGAAAACATCATAGATACCGCATTAAGTAAAACTCAACACGATGAACTAGCCATAATCACAGGCGACCTGAATTACAGGATAGATGTCACAAATCATAAGGCAGAGTCAATTCTACACTACCCAAAAATGAAGGATTGAACCTGAGTTACAGGAACAGAGGGAGAACTAATATCTGCCACAACGAGAGCAGCACGATTGACCTCGTACTATCCAAGATGAGAAATGTCAGAAAAAACAATACTGAGAAGAGAAGCAAGAAAACATCTACCTATAGCGACAATGTTTGTCCCCCAAGAAAACAACAAAGCACGCCTCCAGATCACCAGCCAGTCAAGACAGCTAAAGACACAGGCCATAGAGCAAGCCTCTACTCAAGTCACGATAGCATTGCAACATATATAAAACGACCACATCAACAGCGCTGCAGCAGAGATGGAACAAATTATTTTGACTGCCACAAAAACAATGACTCTCAACAGGAAGGCTAAACCATGGTTTGATGCTGCCTGCTACAAAGCCAGGCGATCAAGCCTCCACGCTCTCCACAAAACAATAGCCACATCATCTGAGGAATCCCTGAGTGGCTGTGCCAGGAAAAGGAGAACATACAAATACCTCATAAGAGAATCCAAAACAAGACACTATGATGAACAGGTTAAGATAATGATAGAAGAAGCACAAAATGATTCCTTTAGAATACTGAAACAAAGAAAGTCGATGTTCCCGAGAGACATACCCATAGAAACATGAATACAGCATTAAAATTGCATGCTAAGATTGAAAAACACCAGGCATTGCCCAAACACAGGGAACGAAGAAAGGAGGATCGGTGAACACTTCACATTAGAAGATGTACTGGAAACAATTATAACCCTGAAGAATAAAAAAAGCTTGTGGCTGAGACAAAATCTATAATGAGCACTTCAAGAAAGTAGCTTCAGTATTCGTGGAAGGTAACATCTTTAATGAATGCCTACGATAGGAAAAAGTACCTGAAAGATGGAGAACCTCAAAGATCAAACCGCTCTACAAGGGAAAGATCAATGCGAGCGACCCAATCATGTACAGAGGTATAGTATTAGAATGTACACTACTCAAACTCTTCTCCAAGCTACTCACATAAAGACTAACCACTATCGTTGACAGATGCATTCCTGAAGAACAATTCGAATTCAGGAAAAATCGATCAACAACCCAAGCTGTGGAATGCCTATTAGAAAGACATCCAAGAGGTTCTCAGACAGGCAAAGGGGAAACTACACACATTATTTGTCGAGTATGTGAACGCAGTTGACACAGTTAACAGAATGAAACGTTTTACCAAGCTTGAACACTTTGTAGCAAAAGAAAACCCCATAATTCAAATAGCAAATGACATACTGACAAATAAGAGCATCCAGATTAACGACACGCTCTCCATCTCCTAGCAATAGACCAGACAATTGTAGTACTCCAAGGAGACCCACTAAGTCCGCTCCTGTTGAACATTACGGCATACGACATGATCCAGATAATAAAAGCAGAAGAGGTAAAGAGATACATCTACTGTATGTCGACGACATGATCCTGGCATCAACAAGAAAGAACCCTCTGCAAGCAGCGTTTAACCGTCTATTGGAATGGGTTCGGAATAATGACCTCGTCCTGAACATGATTAAGACTGTAACGATTACATTCAGAAGAAGAGGCAAGCAAGTGGCAGCGGACACCATCTACTTAGAAGGATACCATTGACCAGCGTAAGAAATTTCATCTATCTAGGGATATCGTTACAATTTGAAGGAACAGTCTCCACAATCCATATCAAATACAGAGTAGCAGCCGCAATATTGTCTATGAAAGACATAAAATACCTGTCGAAGATCTCTCTGGAAACAGCGATGAAAATATTCAAAGTAAAAAATAATGCCAGTCATCACATATGTGAATGAGCCCATCTGGCAGTATCTAACGAAGAGCAATCTAAAATATTTGAAAAAACGTAAAAAAACATTCCTGAAACGTGCACTCTGCCTCTCCAAATTCTCATCATCTCGACTGGCCTACGAGCTAAGCAGGAAAAATTTGGTACTGGAAGATAAGCGTCTACAAGTGCTGCTGCCATCCACACCGGCATATGAATCTACCGTTGCCGAACATCATAGGAAGAAGATATAAATACCAGAGGACTTCTATAGCACGGATGCCATGATCAAGAATGATTGGAAGGATGCCAACTACGAGCTGAGACATATGACAACCCGGCTGGCAGTTCACGGATTTCATAATAAAATATGTCGTTCCAAAAGGTTCCAGGAACCAACTGCACTTTGTGTCTGTTCTTTGTGTGGGAAGAAATGTGAAAGATATCATGTACTCGAGTGCAAAAATCCGCGTAGTACCTATAGGCTAACAAAGTTTTCTAACAGCGAGAATTGAACTCTTGTACTCTGCACGTTGTTCGCTTTTCTCTATTAGTATAAATAATTCATGGAAATGTTTTATTCCAGTTTCGGTTAAAGCGCCTCTTTGGTTTCTTTGCAGTGGTTCCTATCTTCTTCTCTGATGTTGATTCTTCATTTAGTTTAGATGAAGATTTATCTGGTTCCACATTTTTTACCGGCACTGTTCGATTACTATCACAGTTTTCAAAGTCTGGATTGTCCTCCTTATTCTTGCTCTTAGTTTTGATAACAAATTCGTCAATTTCATAAATATCCTATTCCTATAACATCACTGACTATGAATACCCTCGTTAAAAACTTATTATATCATTAATATTTATGTAGCCTCAACTTCACTTTACTCTCACAGTTGACATGAGCCCTTTAGACTACGATTTCTTGAAAATATTCAAAGTCAACTAGCGTACTATATAGGATGATTGTAAATAAAGTCGTGGCACATAGACAGTACCAACAAATTATTGAACTTACATGGAAAATACAATTACATCCCCTGAACATACTCACTAGTTTGTTTCTGTATCTTTTGCCAAATCCGTGGTAAACGTTAAATGCCGTTAGCGACGATCTTTCGGTTGATCTCTCTGATGGACTTCCCTACTGCATGAAGCACTGATGCAATATCTGGAAACCTTTGGCTCTAAGTGGATCTTTCAACTGTACAGTTGTTGTTGCAATAATTTTCAATCACATCTCTGTAGCAATTGAGCCACTGCACCTGCGACATGACAGCGAGCATTATCATGCAAGATGAAAGGTGCACGTTTGCGCCGAATTGATGAACGTAGGTTGTGTTCGAGAAAGTGTTTGTAGTACTCTGCATTGACATTTTAGTCTTGAGGTACGGCATGTTTAATGATAACAATTTCACTGTCGTATACCATTAGGTATCAGCATGACTTTCACCCTAGGGGGTTCATATCACACTTCTTTTTGGACTGGTGATCCTTCATGAGGCTGACGCTTTAGTTCAGACTCGTATGTCCTTGCCCACGTCTCGTCACTGGCAACAATGCGTTTAAGGAAAAGGTGCCCCTCATTGTGGTAACTCTATAGGTGGAGTTGAGCTATTGCGTATCGGTGCCACGTTTGTTTTTCTGTCAGGTGTTTAGGAACCCAGCATGCTGCAATTTTTCTCATGTGGAGGTTCTTCTTCAGGATATACTACACATTTTGATGACTGAGTCCAACCTCAATGGATAATTCTCGTACAGTCCTGCGGTGGTCAACAGCAAGGAGATCTCGCACAAATGGACTGGCGACGTGTGCGAGCCACATGTGCCGTTTCATTCCGACTCGTGCGAAATGCAAAGTCCCATCTTGCAACCGTCCGATACGGTAGTGCATCGTTGCCACAAGCCTCTAGTAATCCTTGATGGCATTGGCATTCATTCCTACCATGGGCTACTTCGATTTTAATTCCATGATCGCTGCTGATGTTTAGTAAACATCCTTTAAAGTAGTTAAAAATAGCGCTCTACATTTAACCACGCTCAATAACAAAATCTGTTGTCATTGCAACCGGTTTGTCATTCAATTCATCGACATTATCTCCAACTACGATCACCAGTTGTCTCATATCGCATGCGAATGGACATGACCCATTCCCGGCAGTGTTTCCACTATTTTATTTTCAACTCATGCAGAATATTTCTTGCACTGGTATTTGTGGAAGATGAAGATTTTGCATGTAGTCAATGCAAATTCCTCCAACTTCCTTGTTATCTTTATATTTTACCTTTACGTCTTCTATAGCGCTATAGAATTTTTTATCTCCTTGTGGTGTAATGTGAGGTTTTAGTTCCTTACCACTAGATGGCACCTCGTATTAGTTATTACGCATTTACGTTAGATGGTGCTGTACATGTTGTTTCGCGTCTATGCCCACTAGGCGGCATAATTGTGCTTTGCTTACGATTGGGTACGAGATTAACCAGTCTTATTTGTGTTAAGACGAGCTATTTCATTGGTCAGTTCAAAGTTTAACTGATTTTCTTGTTTGGCTTGGCGAGCTCGTTCTTGGAGAAGGAGTTCACCCTGAGTACGCGTCAGGAGAGAGTCGACGACAGTACCTCTGAGAGAGGAGTTGGTTGCAGGACGTCGCAGAAGAGAGTTGGCTGGAGTTCCTCTGGGGGAGGACTTAAATTCAGGACGCGTCAGAGAGAGATCGAATACGACACGGGGTGTTGGAGAGCAGTCGACTGGATGTTTCCGCAGACTGGTATTCCTGCAGTGGACTTTGAGTCTGGAGATATCCACGCGTGGGGATCGGGCCGTGAGCGTGCCCGCTCATATTCGAGTTCGTGCTTTGCTGAGTACACGAAAGCACCGCTTCGTGTATACGAGAGTGATCCGGCGCCTACGTACTGGAACGGATTGGTGTATCCGTTCAGAGTGGAATCCGTTGGGAGTGAACCACAACGTTGGAAGGAACGCAGCAAATTGTGATTGGCAGGGAACGGATTTATATGGACTAAAAATATATGAAATATGTAAATATATATGTAGTTATTTTTACCAAAATATGGAATTAAATATGGATTTTTACCAAAATATGGAATTAAATATGGACTTAAAATTATAAAAAAATGACTATGTACGTTAAATATTGGTACATTTTAATCAAACTAAACAAAAATTATAATGGACGTACCTTATCTTCCAATGTAGTTTCAACAAAACACAATTTTTATTGTCTGTTACCATAACAATAGGTTACAAACATTTCTTTCAAGTGCTGAAAAGTGAATCTTCTTCTATTGTCTCTGAGGATAGATTTATACTGACTAAAAGAGCGTTCGACGTCACAAGAAGTAACTGGTACATAATTCAATTTCACAATGTCTGCTGGGGATAAGTCCAAGTTAATCTTCACTGTTGATTCACCACTCATCACAGCAACAACCTTTTGTAGTTCTTCATATCCAGGGTTTTTTGAAAGTACAGTGTCCACCTTAGCTCTTACTGCATCTGCAACTTTACCTCTACCACGATTCAGTTGTTCCACAGTACTATTTATAATTTCAAAACTTTCAGATAGTGAAAGGTGCCTATTTTGGAGACTTTTGAGCGTTTTTATGATGCATGAAAATGTATGCTGAATGTGAGCTAAGTCATTCTTCACACTTATGTCACAGGTAACTGTTTTCGCAGTATCAATTGAGACTGCATCTTCAGAGTCCAATGCAAGGAGAACATTGTTAATAGAGTCTATATGTTCGGCATAATATTCAACTGCTTCTAGCCATGTACCCCATCTAGTTAAAATTGGCTTTGGTGGCAATGGAATTTCAGGGTACATTTCTTTCAACACGTTAACTCTACTGGGAGCTTTGAGAAATACTTTTTTCACTGATGAAATCAACAAATCTACTTTAGGGAAATTGTCTCTGACCACTTCTGCCACACGATGAAATGCATGCGCCACACAAGTAAAATGAGTCAATTTAGGATATACAACAGATAATGCTTGTCCAGCTTTGACCATATAAGGGGCAGCATCGCTAATAAAGAATAACACATTATCGTACATAATACCCTTTGGCCACAGGATACCCATAGCTTCGTTGAACAGTTTAACTATAGTTTTGTTATTGCACTTTTCTAGAACATCACAATGTAAAAGAATTCGTTCAGAATATTGTTCACTTAACAAACCGATAACTACATTACCAACAAGTCTACCTTCTTTGTCGGGAGTCTCATCAATGGAAACCCAAATTGAACTATCTTTAATTTCATCTCTTATCTTCTGTATTGTCTCATCGTAGATGGATGGAGCATACGTCTTCCTAAGTGTTCACTCATCCGGGATTGTATGTTGAGTATATTTTTCAAGGAATTCCCTGAAGACCTTATTCTTTAGTTTGTAGAGAGGAATATCAGCAGAGATGAGAGAACGGCACAGGTCGATGTTAAACTCAGATCTTACATTCGATGTTGTTGGTTGTGTTAAAAACAATTGTCTCTGCTTGGAATTTAGTTGTTTGTTGGCCTGATGTTTACTAGTTGTAATGTGTTGTTGCACCAGGAACTTTTGTGTAGATGATACTGCACACTGACACAAATTACAAAATAATATTTTATTGTCAGTTGATAAACCATCTTCTTTAAATTCTGAAATGTAACTTGTTAGTTTTGATTTTAAATTGACTGAATGACGTACTTTTGGCATATTTACCGTCTTTATAGTATGATTTACAAAACTGAACCTATGTGTACTCTGACTGGCATTTAACTGTTGAGCTGCACAACTGAAGTCTGTTAAAAATTTTAAATTAAATTAATACAGTTTTGTAACTTACTTTCCCATTGTTGATAGGACTGCTAATTTTCAAATAACTCTGATGTTAAAGGGATTACTGAACATGTGTTTAAATCTCTATTGTTGAAATGTATTTTTAAAAGTTAATGGAATTTTGTTTCGTTTTATTGTTAAACCTAATATAATATGGACTGTTTTATATTAAATATGGAAAATATATGGAAATTAACGAAAATATGTACTAAACTCTAAAATATGGAAAAATATGGAAAATAAAAGTAGGATTTTTCAACCCTACACATTGTGAAACATAAAGATAATGCAAAATATAAATTATATTAGCTTTATAAGTAAATATGTATTTACATATAAATCCTTTCCCTGGTGATTGGGAATCACAATGTCTACGGGTGGTGTATGCTGATGGTGTACAGACTATGCGGCATCGGCACGCCGAGGTCGAGTTATCCACGGAACGTCATACACCTGTGTCACGAGTCGTTTATGGATTGTCCGCGGTGCCGGGGGATGTGCTGGACATAGGGCCCTCGGTACGTTTGAAATATGCTGCCAGGTTCTGAACTTCTACTCAAGCCGCAGTGGTACATTTTGGGTTTGTTACGATGCTAATGATACCGAGGTATGTACTCAATCTGATGGTAGAGGTCAAAATACAGTTACTCCTTTTATTGGGAAAAGACATGTGCGTCAGCGAGACAAGTATGTGCATATTGGAACTATATGTTTGCCTCGCATGGCGCAGTCATCAGCAACAATGGACCTCTTCTCTAATTGTAGCGTTCGCGGGATTTTCCACAAGACTCATTAATCATCCTCTTACTCATTTTAGTATAGTAAGATGTATGGCTCATTTTAGTACAGTAATGTGTATCACACTTTTATCATTGTTAATTTTTAGTTTCTCATTTAGGTTAATAAATCATCATTTAATTGTTAATGGTTTGTTATTATTTGTAATCTATTCACATCCGTGTAACAATGAGGCAACTCAGAAACTACGTCACAACATCCTTTTGTGAATAAGTATCTCTGTTACTGAAACGCACTTGGCAACATCGTTTAAGGAACGATTTTTTTTTTATTTTATGTGAAAGCGTCTCGCATTGGCAGCAAACGTCTATCTGTAATCTTCCAACGAAAGTGAAAAGTGTGCATTACATATTTCTAAATGCAATTTGTACTTTACATTCATGTTTCGGTGCGAAGTAGTGAATATTTCTCACATAATTTTAACGTTAAAATATTCGTTGAGATAACAATACCTTCTTCATGTATAACGGGATTCATGAATAGGAAACGACGAAATATGTTGCTGAATGCCTGCAACATGAGATCCAGGGATAGTATTTCTGGGCCTTGCTTTGCCTCTAAAGTCTTTTGAAGATTTTCCTTCTGAAAGCAGAATACCAAGTCTGCGGACCTTATCACTTGATATATTATGTATGTTTAAGAAGGCAGTTTTGCAAACTGAAAGTTTCCCTGCTGAACTTGAAATGTAATATTTAAATGACCTATTCTTTGGTTTTCTATCTTCTGAGCTATTCTCTAATATTTTATGTCTTTGTGTAATATACTTTATTTCCATTAAACTTTGCAAGTAAGAGTCCTTTTCATTTTCTGTGCCAAAATCAACAGGTATGAAATACACTTCCATCACATCTCCTTCCGATATGTTCCATGTACACTTCAGTTTACACCTTAAAATGAAATAACTCGTATTAATCCCAACATTGAAATTCAATGTTAGACGAAACTACAAAAAAGGAATAAATGGGACTGAACATAACATACAGACAGTAGTCTACTTACTTGCAATGATGTCCATGAGGTTTAGGTTGTACAGTTTTCCCTTTCCAGTTCATATAATGGTCATTCTTCACACGTGC
Organism: Periplaneta americana; assembly: GCF_040183065.1. Taxonomy (NCBI): domain Eukaryota; kingdom Metazoa; phylum Arthropoda; class Insecta; order Blattodea; family Blattidae; genus Periplaneta; species Periplaneta americana. The sequence continues at coordinate 100,868,141 of NC_091123.1, forward strand.
TCTCTTGATAATCACAAATTTGTACATTTTTACTTTTACATCTTTATTCCTTTTCATTTCGTGATCCATTGTATCATCAGCATCACACACTTCGCTAGACATCTTGAAAACAGTGAGCGGAAAGAAGGAATTCAGGTATCACAAGCGGGCGTGATACGTATGGCGCCACCTCCTGAGCGCATAGAAAAACATCACATCTACAACACAAGTGGGGTTACTCAAGGCACCGCAAATTTCAGAACGCAATTCCTCCGTTTAATACGTGATTCTGAGAAATGAGCTGTGTGCTTTAAAGAGCGCGTCTTGCGAGCACTCTGACGTATGCATACTGTACGCCATTCAGTGTTGGTGCAGTGGTGACTCTGCAGTATGATGGCGAACTTTGAAGACGGAGCTTCCGCTCATACACTAAACCGTTCCGCTATTCCCAATGCGTTTAATGTATCATGGGAGGAGGAGTTCTTTTTGGTAGAGAGCGGTGGATTACCAAAGTGTTTAATTTGGCATAAAACACTCCAACTGATTAAGAGGTTCAATATCCAACGACATTATTCTTTACAACATGCTACTGAATATAACAAATATGTTGGTAATGAACGTCCTAAATTAATAAAACTTAAAGAAAATGTTTCTCAGATACATTATATTAGAGTATCTATTTGATATTTACATTGCATTATAGGTTATTATACATTTAGTAATATATAATTTTAAATTATATAAGTATTATAATATATATCAAAGTATAGTATATTACAGTTCATGATATATCATATTATATATCATGAACTGTAATATACTATACTATGATATATCATAATATTTGTATAATTGAAAATTATATATTACTAAATGTGCTATAATAACTTATAATGCAATATAAATAACGAATAATACTCTAATATAATGTACCTGAGAAACATTTTCTTTAAGTTGTGTTAATTTATGGTCATATCATATCATATCATATCATATCATATATCATATCATATCATATATTATATTATATTATATTATATATTAACAGAATGACAATAATGCACTTAGTGAATCGACTATGAGAATTAGCTACAAAATTTTCCACGAAATTGCAAAGGAATTGAAAACATTCAACGAACGTAGTTTCATCAAACGATGTTTAATTATATTGACAGATGAACTCTGTCCACATCAAGTAGGGGAAGTGGAAGCCATACGCCTTCTCGTAGAACCAGGTGAGGAGATTGCAGTATGTGCGTATGGGTTATGGAAATAAGCCTAATGATTTGTGTATGTGCATAGAGCGAAGTTTATTTCATTAAATTAATAAGAATGTTATAATTTCTGTGCTGTACAATGGATTGATGTAATATCCCTATAAATTATTATGTACTGACAGACTGAATGACTAGAACAACCGTGGCTCTTGTTCTATTAATGCAGGGAAGGTAGCTGTAATGCGAGTCCGCCACTGCGTGAGCGTTCTGCTCTTGCTTGGAATTGAAGTGCCTTGCGGAGCGAGAGCAGCTCTGGCAGACTAAATGGAGCCGCTCTCATGCCCGGCCCTGGTTTAATAAGTATTTAATTTCTCCTTTTTTCATTACATCTATGCGCCTATCTTAAGAGAAATCAGATGTGTGGCTAAGTCATATTTGATATAAAGTGCAGATGTAGGGTTTCTGAAATGACCGATTCAATTACGTTACGTGACGAATACAATGCTTGCAATTCTGCTTTGTGTAACTTTCTCCACTCCTCTGTACCTTCAACCCTCTTAGCGCCAAGTATTTTCCTAAGCAGCCTATTCTCAAACATCATTAACCTCTGTTACTCTCACAAAATGAGAGCCCAAGTTTCATAACCATATATAACAACCGGTAATATAACTTTCAGTAATTTTTTTAAGCAGATTGAATTGCAAAAGGTTCTCAACCATATAGTAACAGGAATAATAATAATAATAATAATAATAATAATAATAATAATAATATTAATAATAATAATAATAATAATAGTAATAATAATTGTGATAATAAAATTATATCAATAACAAGAAAAGTGCCATGATAATAATAATAATGTTTAGCTCGTCTAAAAACTTGCTAGGTATTAGAGATGCCAGCGTACTGTAATTTTGTCGAGTTGGCATTGTTTACATGCTGGTAATTTTCAGTCTCGACTTTGTAGGTTTACAAGTGCAGATATTTCACGTCTCCTAGCACAGAAGCACACGTAGTGTAATCTCATAGAATTTTATGTAGTCAAGAGAAATGATCTTTATAAGTTAAGTAGACTCTAATCTCTGAATTAAACTAATCTTATTATTTTCTTTATTTTTTTACTTGAAAGTGCACATATTCTTCAGGTATTAATACTAATATGCATATTAAATAAATATTCATAGTAATTTATATATATATATATATATATATATATAAACATATACATATATATACACTTAAAACTGACAATTGTTATCCCAGAAACATATATTTGAAATTATGAATGATAACCGCTCCACTGGCACGATTTGTACTTGAGTCCGCCACTGCACTCAACTTGGAGCATAATCCATTTGCTTTCTGCACCCATGCCCCGAGCGACGGTTCGGAGCAGCTCCCTTGGCCAGGCCTGACCTAGATCACAACACAAGTGCAATGCTTGCTCAAGTCACAAATCGGAGACACGTCGGGGATTGAACCCGGGTCTACATGATTATGAGTTCAGAACTGTTGCCACTGGACCGCCATGATGGCATCAGATTAACCCAGATAAGACTGATGTCCTATATATATATATATATATAGGACACCGGACTTTTTATTTTTTTAACATTGTTGTGTAAGATTTTCATAGTCGGCAGTCATGATACCATAATCCTTATGTGTTATAAATTGCCTCCAATTTTTTTCTTATGTTCAGTCTGTCATAGTCATTGATGTTAACATATTTGTGTGAGTCATGGCTGTGGAGCAGAACATGTTGTTCTCGAATTCGGTATAAATCACGTGCTATAGGTATAATGGTTTTGTTATTGATAGGGTATACTCGTATGATGTACTTCGTATATAATAATTCATAATTAGATTCAATTTTTGATTTAGTGTTATGCCACATCATGGTAAAGTTAGGCGTACTACATGTAGTACGTCTGTCATAAGAGGGGACATTTCGTGAGTCTGATAGTACTCATGTTATTGTAGGGGGTTTTACTAAATGAAGCCTTACAAATGATTCAGGATGACCAAGTTGCTATACCTAAGTGCAATAACATTTCCATCACCATTTTATCACCAAAAATACGTGTGGTAGCGTAACTGATGAGGAGTCTGATGATGAAAATAACCCTACAATTGTCAATATGCCTGGTAGTCAGTTGCGAGCTGAGACGGAAGTAACCCTCAACACACAAGGAGAGGGAATGGATGACTATGATGACGAAAGTCATAATGGTGATGATGAACATAGTAAAGGCGATGGTGAGAATGGCAGTAGAAACACTAGTGATTCAGCAACCGATATACAGATGAAGAGAAAGAATAATAAATTTCAATTGGGAAGAAGTTGACATACAGCAGGGAAATACTATATTTTTCCCACTAAACTCGGGCCTCAACAAAATTTTCTCCATCACAATTATTTGATGATAATAGTGATACGTTGGTTAAATTTACTAACCAATATGCAGCACAGAAGAATTTCATTGGTGATGTTACCAATAGTGAAATGAAAATATTTATCTCAATACTGCTACTTAGTGGATAAGTACTACCTAGGCGCCAAATGTATTGGGAAGACAGCTTGGATACCCATAACCCACTAGTCTGGTGATAGATTCTAATTTCCATGCATGCAGTAATGATGAAATTGATGCACCTGATAAATTTTCCAAGGTATGGCTCTAATTTGATCATCTGAACAAACACTTTCAGGAATATGCTCCCCATGAGGAAAATCATTCTGTAGATAAAGAAATGGTACCTTATTTCGGGAAACATGGATGCAAACAATTCATCTGGGGAAAGCCTATAAAATAATATGGATATAAAATATGGACGGGGCTATTAAATATTGATACCTATTGTGGATAGATCCATACCAAGGAGCTGCAACTAGTGACTCAGGAGAGAACAATTATCTGGGTTTGGATGCTAGTGTTATTCTCCAATATTCGGATATAGTGACAAACCTGAGTACATTATTCTATCACTTATTCCTGATAACCTCTTCACTTCAGTACCAACACTTTCAGAGTTACGTGAAAGGGGCATTTAGGGTACTGAAACAATTAGATAAATGCGTACATAAAAGTGTTCTTTGCAGGAATCAATGAAAATGAAGAAAACAGTGTGATGTTGGTGTACATGTAAAATGTTTTATCACGTATTACACACCAAAAACATTCTCGAAAATTACAATAATCTTATTGTGTGCGAGTGATATTATAATTTTGTGTTAATTTGATGTATTGTTAAGCTAAAGAATTTATGTAAGTTAGTGCTAAAACGACTTATATCATATAATGTTTTTGCATGGGGATATGATGACGTCCTATATATAGGACACTGAAAATCTCGGATACTATTAACATGGAAAACTTAAAAACAGTTTTGCTATGTTATATCAATTACAATTAAATAATTCATACAAAAAATCGTATTTTTTAACAAAAAATAATTCAGCCTTATCTGTGTTAAAAGTAAAGTAACAAAAAATTGGCTTCTCAAAGTAATGTGCCAAGGAGAAGTGCTCTTAATGAATATCTTGTAATTTATGCATATATTCGCCGCTTGTCCGAAGGAAAGGTGCTGTCAAAATTATACCAATGAAAGATTGAACATTACCATTATAATCCATAAAGAAACTTAGACTTGTGCTACTCATTATAGACAAAATATGGGGTTCAGCATTTGTATATGCAGCTGATATTTCAATAACTTAGTCTCATTGCTAGTAAGCAGTGGAAGGAAGAAATTATCCTTACATCAGATGACAAGCTGAATGGGTTCTTAAGAAAAATGAAAATATAGAAGTCAAAAATTGAACACAGTCTCCTTGAAATTTATTCATTCACAGTTGATGTAGTTACGGAGGTTATTTGATACGCAATTCCTTCAACGTTTACTACTGATTTCACAAAAAATCGGTACCATTAAAGAGACAGAGGAATTGGCTTCGCTTAAGGTAGACCGAAATTTGAGATTGAAATTTAGAGAAACAACACTACTTCAGTTCCGAAATTTCTCAATGAGAAGAGAAATTTCAGCGTTATCTGTACAGGCGCTATCTACGCTACGATAGTTTTCAATAACCTACTTATACGAACAGGGATTTTCCTCATTGGCATTTATTAAACACAGATCAAGTATTACGGGTGTGTTTGTCTGCGATTCGTCCCCTTTTTATAGAACATTTGTATACGAGTAAACAATCCAATACGTCTTCTCAATGAGTTAAAAAATGTTAGAATTGTTGACTAATCATTTGTAATTACTACAGTTTTCATTGAAAATTGTATTGCTCCCTAAGATTAATAAATAATATAATTGAACAAATTAATATATATTCTTATTTCTACATGTTCATAAATTCCCATTGTAATTAACTATTTTTTTTATTTTCGCGACACAGGCACGCAATTTCGCGATACACCCTTTGACAACTGCTGCTTTTTACGTTCTTGCATTTGTGGTAAACCGTGAGGTTATAAATTCCACCGCTCTGACTGAAAAGTAGCAGCACTTTCTGCCGTAGACGTAGGCTATTGAAACTAGATTTCATTTCAAGAGAGAAATTAAGGTTTATAATCGTTCAATTTCGAATTAATGCCTAATAACCATTAATTTCGTGTACGTTAGTTTTTTTTCATACATATTTTGACTCTCTGTAACAAAAATCCTCCAAATTCTGGTATTCTGAAAAGTCTTAAAAGATATTTGCCATATCTTATCTCTAGAATGTATGTTATGTTTGATTCATTCTCGTGTAATATGTACCGGTATGTCATTTATTTTAGGGCATAACAAAAAACTGCTTTAAGACCTATATAAATGATTCATAATAGAGCTTTAAGAAATCTATTAGCTTTTCATTATTTGATTCCAGTTAAATATTTATATCAATTTTGTTTCGTCCTACCAGTTGAAATATTTACGAAATTAGGTGCTACTATTTTAATGTACAAATAGACTATACATTTATTCTCATATGATGCTTCGTCGGAATGAATTTTTCTCAAATTAATAGATATTCGTGTACAAAGTTATTAACAATTTAGTACATAAAGATATAATATTTCAGTTTAATAAAGATATACATAGGTACTTATTTAACAAGACAAAAAGGAAATATATTTTTTCTCAGTATCGCTAAGTAATGTATGGAACAACAAGGACTTCTCCATAACAATTTTAACCAACTTCTTTCAGAATACAGAGTTTTACCATATTCCCGGTGTTTTAAGAATCGTTTAAACAGACGTTTTTGGGAAGATTATTTATTTTAATTCTCAGTTAATTTATTTATTTCATGGTTTTAAACTTTTTCTTCTTTCTGCACAAAACTTTATGTTACCTTACTGTTTGTTCTTATTTGCTTTCTTTCTTTAATTATTGTTGAGATATTGTACGTTTTCCACAGACTGCAGTTTCATGACTTTGTAAATTATTTTGTACAACATATAAACGTATTTTTATAGCCCCTACATATGAACTAAATAATTTTGTTGGGCTACCTGTGCTTATCTTCTTAAATAGTTTTTTTATAACACTAACGTTTTCGATACTACTTATGTATTATCATCATAATACCAACTAAAATGTAAAAATTGCACGAAAACATATATAGGCCAGACCCGACGTAATTCCAAATTAGGTACCGAGAACATACTTCAGATTTCATTTACAATAGGAATAAATCCAAATTTGCACAACACCTCATCGACGAAAACCACGAATTAACCAATATAAACGACACATTAAAAGTATTAAGAATTACAAATAACTCTACAATAGATATAGCTGAGCAATTTCATATTGTAAAAGAATTCAACTCCGGACAACCCCTTCTTAATGAACAAATAACCAACACAAACAATCCACTATTTAATCTGTTTAAACTGCTCCCGCCAAAACACACACACACAACAGCCAATCAGATACCTCCAACTCCCTCCCCACCTTCGATACCATTCGATGTTCATTAAGAAATATATTGTGAGCGAGCTCGTCAGTCTAGTCCAAGCCATGCAACTAACAAGAAAATCACGACAAACAGCAAAATCGTAAGTCACTGCACCTGCATAAGCTTCAGTTATTAATAGTTCCAACCATAAATCAACATCGAATCAATATATTATTAATAATATGTAATTGTTGCAGACACGCACGGCTTCGCTAGATTCACGGAGCTCGACATTAAACCGTTTAATCACCGATACTTGCATATCAGTAGACATCAATGAATTTCTGAATAGTTAAGTTAGAGTAAAACTGGTTATAAGTGAAAAGCTCATTAAGGTTTTAATAACAAAATACAGTATAAACAATTACAGAAATTCAGTGACCTCAATAAGTGCTTCGTTTTCCAGACAATGATTTTAGCATTTGAAATAGGACCAGCAGATACCGCCCTATTTAACGGCGTAAACGATTGACCGACACAGCCATTCCAACAAGTGTACATAGTTTCTTTACATGTTATATTTTATATAGTGTTTTTTAAATTGTTTAAAACTGTATCTTATTGTATTTTATATCGCATTTTAATTCTATTTTATTGTGAACTAGAGACACTGACCTAGGCTAAGAAATCATAACGGACTGTCACCATGTTAACTCTAACAAGGCTTAGACATTACGATAAGTAATATGCAACCAAATAGTAAATTCATAAAATACCAAGAGGCTAGGTTTTCATTACATATAGTTAACACAATGCTCTAACATCTGATGATGATACATAAGTAGTATCGAAAACGTTAATGTTATAAAAAACTATTTAAGAAGATAAGCACAGGTGGCCCAACAAAATTATTTAGTTCATAATAGCAGCTTATCGGCACACAACAAAATGAAAGTGCCCTACATATGAGTTATACTCGTTGAGGTATGATAAATAAATTTAAAATAAATGAAGGCCTGTAATTTATTCAGGCAAAAAAGTTTTAATAGTTATAACGACTTCGATAAGACAAAATTGAACTTAATAAAGAGTAGGAGAATTACTGGCACTCCTGTAACATTATCTACAGTACACTCTCTCTTATAAAGCTTATTAATATTCCAAATATTCTTTACGTTTGCAGACCCTGACGCCTTGTGACTTGCTCTAATAAATAAAATTAATATCTGCCCAATATCTACATTCAACATATTCTACTATTTCGTCTACTTTTTGGTCCAACGAAGTTTCGTCCACAGACATATCGCTCCACGCGCATTTCGTCTACCTTTTAGGCGTGCACAGTTAAATCAATAAACTTAGTTGATTGTTTCGTTTCTTCTATTGATTGTTTCTAGGATTCAAATGACCATCATTACTATGAACCAAAAAAATTAAATAATGAATAAATTACTTCAAATGTAATTAATGCTTCTTCAAGTATTCAAAATTGTTTGGTATAAACCACAGCACTAATCATAAAAAAGAAACGTGACACGTATAAGCTCCTTTTCAATAACTATGTATTCCAGTTAGGGTAAACATTGGTAATTTCGTGATAATTTCATGAAAACTAATTTAAAATGCAAATGTGTAAATATATCCTTATTCCGAATTTTTCATTTAAAAGACGATAACTTGCTGTACAAATCTGGAGACACAAAAGATTGGATACGTTCTTGAATATGTGCCAAAAACCACTTTTACAACTTAAGCTGAAAGGTTGGTTATTTCGTGATAACCTTGGTAATTTCGTGATATTGCATTGATAATTTCGTGAGAGGTAGAAGAATTGTGGAAAAATTCATTAAAGTCAAATGAAATTCTCATTTATTGTTACAAGACTTCAAACATAGTAATTCCGTCTAATATTCATAGCAAGAAAACATAGAAATACATATCAACACATAATAAGAATGAAATCAAAGTAAAAATTGAAATTGAAAAGGGATATTCTTTGCCCTGAAAGGGTGAACACTTTTATTACGGACTTTACTATAGCCTATATTGCTAGGGTAACTCCAAAAGTAATGCATAATGTTTGTTTAAAAATTATATTTTCATCCTACAGCTTTGCTATTTTCACAGAATGTAGATGCATCCTTACGGAACAAAATGTCACTTTTCCACATAATCCCCGTCCCTTTCAACTGCCTTACGTAACCTAGGAACGAGGGCCTATAGACCAGCACGGTAAAAGTCTGGACCAACACGTCTGAGCCACTCTTTAGCAGCGTGCACAAGGGAGTCATCTTCTAACCTCGTTCCGCGAAGGGATCCTTCAGTTTACCAAAGAGATGGTAATCGCATGGTGCCAGTTCAGGACTGTAAGGCGGATGTTTCAGTGTTGTCTATCCGAATTTTCTGATCTGGTCTGTGGTCTTGTGATGGACATATGGCTGTGCGTTGTCGTGCAATAGCAGAACATCCTGCTTCTCCCGATGTCGTCGAACACGACTCAGTCGAGCTTGAAGTTTCTTGAGATTTGCAACATACCCGTCAGAATTAATGGTGGTTCCGTGTGGCACGATGTCCACAAGCAAGAGTCCTTCTGAGTCGAAAAACACAGTAGCCATAACGTTTCCTGCCGAAGGTGTACTTTTGAATTTCTATTTCTTTGGTGAATTTGCATGATACCACTCCATTGTCTGCCTCTGTCTCCGGTCCAAAATGGTGGAGCCATGTTTCATCTTCTGTCACAATTCTTGCAAGTAAGTCATCTAGAACTTATCTTTGACACTTAGAATGATAACAATTCAAACAGAAGCTACACTGAACCCATTGCGTCTCCGTTTTCTTTTTTGTTATCACATCTTGTCTTCAGATTTCTAAAATTCCTATTGTAATACAATTTTTAAAATAGTATAAAATGTAACACTTAATGCTCAACAAAATTTCGCCTCAAACAGCTAAGATTTCTATCAGTAAAGCTAAGCCTATATGGCGACTACAGATGTATCTAAAATTCCAAAAACATTTCCTAAAATTTCATGGAGATACAATAAATCTTTGTACCAAATATCATATGCTTACTTTAGTAATAAGCCTGTAATGTAATTACAAACATCCACAAAATTTGTACGCCTGAGAAGTCGACGTAAACTTGCTCTCTCCAAACATAAAAGCTCACTGAAGCAACTACAATAGTCACACAAAGCTTAGCTGTATGTTTCTGGAAACTGGACAACATATGCAATCCGTTGGCGGAAATTTGGATCTTGTAACACCATTGGTTAGTTCACAAAATAGCAAAGAAAAAGTATCACGAAATAACCACTGCAACGAAATTACCAATGTTTACCTTACATTCCCGGAGAATAAATTTAATGCGGGTATACTGGCGATGTAAGAACAGACGAATCTGTAACACACTTTGCACAACAAGTGCTAATTATTTATAAAATACGTATTGTGATTATAAAAGAGCGCAGTCACAGTCAATTTGACAATACAATTGAGATTGACGATAGTCTAGTTGTTGTGGAATTAAACAAGTAGAGCAATACACAAAAGATATTCCAACTGCTACAATCAGAGGACTGATAGGTAGCGACTGTACCTTATCCTAGGAGGCTATAGGGTTAAGTATTACTGGAGATTGACCCTTGCGGTGGCTGAGTGGTCAGACTTCCGGCCCGTTACGCAGACGGCCCTGGTGCGAGTCCCGGTCAGGCCTGGAATTTTTATTGGAAAATACGTAGTGACACTTGTGGCGGACAAGGTCGCATTTGGGGTTTTCTCGGGGTTCTTCCATTTTTCTCCATATTAGGCATATACATCATTCCGTCATCATTTGTCCATTTCGTCATCATTTCATAACGTTTCCCGATGCACGGAGGGTGGCCTAGGGTCGAGGGGTGTTGCCTGCTCGAAACTTGGGTAAACAGCAAACCTTAGTGTAATTAGCCGGTGTGAGTTAGGGAATGCGCCTACCTCAAGGGTTGGCGCAATAGATCGTAACAGGTCGCAGTGTTGAGTCATAGTGCCCCCTCACGTAAGTTCTCTTCCATTCATGAGTTTTTAAGTGAACGAAGTGCTTGCGTTTAGGAAGGGAAGTACTTGACTGACGGCTTACGCTACTTTTCTTTCGTAAAGTGCGACGGAACAAAACATGGACTACTTTAACAATTACACTAGTACTTACAAATTTAAATTATTTAAACTATGTACACTAGAATATGACAACCGGAAGAAAATTAAACGCAGAATAAATATGGGAAATGCCTGTTATTGTTCGGTTGAGAAGCTTTTGTCATCTAGTCTACTGTCAAAAAATCTGAAAGTTAGAATTCATAAAACAGTTATATTACCGGTTGCTCTGTATGGTTCTGAAACTTGGACTCTCACTTTGAGAGGGGAATATAGATTAAGGGTGTTTGAGAATAAGTTTCTTAGGAAAATATTTGGGACTAAGAAGGATGAAGTTACAGGACAATGGAGAAAGTTACACAGCGTAGAACGGCACGCATTGTATTCTTCACCTAACATAATTAGGAACTTGAAATCCAGACGTTTGAGATGGGCAGGACATATAGCACGTATGGGCAAATCCAGAAATGCATATAGAGTGTTAGTTGGGAGATCGGAGGGAAAAAGACCTTTAGGGTGGGCGAGACGTAGATGGGGGGATAATATTAAAATGGATTTGAGGGGGTTGGGTTATGATGATAGAGACTGGATTAATCTTGCAGAGGATAGGTACCAATGGCGGGCTTATGTGAAGGCGGCAATGAACCTGCGGGTTCCTTAACAGCTATTTGTAGGTAAGTAAGTAAGTAAGTAAGTAAGTTGTAACTATGTAGCCTACACTAGAATATGCTATTTATGCTATTTACATTATGATAAAGAACGCAGGCCTACATTCATCGAACACTATTTACAGTATTATGCTTATGTAGAGTGTAGCGTTTTGTAATTGTACGTTCGCTCGGAGAAAAACCAGGGGGTGGGGACTGAAAGCAGAAGGTCACAGAAGTTACTGCTGTTTCCTTCATCTCACGCAGAGGTAAACACCATATAGTTGCCAATTCTGTAACGACTTTAGAGTGCACGTAGCTTTCATTATCTGTTTAGTTTTCTTAGTGTACATTAAAATAAGGGAAATATGTGGCGACCATGGAAGCCTGTTGAAGAGAATGAACAACATAGTAATGACAATAATTGTTATGTTCGCACTTCTCCTGTTAGAAGAGGTCATCATTAGAGAGACAAGCTGCACATATTATAAAAAATGTATACTTATTTTTCAGTGAAGAAGAAGGCAAATGTGGTTCACCAATTGCTAAAACTCTTCGCATTACGAGTGTTTCAAGACCACTGGTGAAGAAAATAATTTATATCAATATAACCGAGTATAACGTATAACACTCCTTAAAAAAAAAAAAAAAAAAAAGGAAACTCAAACTGCATTACAGACAGACGTGATATAATAGCCTACGACGCGCCATTTATAAATGCTATAACAACCACATGTGCCTACATTCGACATCATTTTAAGTGCAGTGCAAGAAAATACACAAGGTATACATTGCGTTTTGCTCTATTGGTAAAAAGATGACTCATTTGTTATACGTTATACTATTCTGAAATTTGTGAAATTCATAAATTTATGATGTTAACTGTGTATAGGAATAAAACTATTAATATATGACTCAAATAAATGTATATTCTTCATATATAGAAAATGGGTGTGAGAGACCCAACCCGTGCAGTTACGTAACTTTTCGTGACTCGTTGACGGGGGGTTAATAATAATAATAATAATAATAATATATTAATAATAATAATAATAGTAATATAATAATAATATTAATAATAATAATAATAACAATAATAATAATAAGCTAACAAGAATGACAAAGGATATTACTGAAAATGTAGATCGTAACTGGGACGTTTAAGTGTCATACTCTACTAGACGTTGCAATGTTGCTTCCTTAGTCGCGTGTCGAGTTGTGTAACAACCACTGCCTCGGTAGCTTACTCACATATTGCACCCTTCCCCTGGTTTTTCTCCGAGCGAAAGTACAATAGTACAAGATAATTTAATTCATAATACGGTGTCTTCGGAAAGCCACTATTCACTTCCACTGTGAAAAGAAATAAAATATTAAAAGTGATGTCCACAAGCACCAATACAGGCCTGGACTGTTTTTATTTTATTTTCAAACACTTCGACCAGTTCTTGTTGTGAACTGCACACTATTGCGGTTATTGCAGCTTGTAGTTCGCCAAGTGTGAGTGGCCAATGTCGATACACTGTATTTGCTGGTGGTGACAGGTTTAAGGAGCGCCGAGGCCATAGATTTTTAGAGATGATGAGTTCTAAAAAAACTCAGTCAAAAGCAATAGAGATCTGTCAGTTGTGTGTGCAGTGCCACTGACTTTTTTAAACCGTATGTACTTCATTTCATTTTATTCAAATTGGCCAGTGAAATCTGTACTGTAGCCTACTTATTTTGTCAATTGTGTACAATAGCGTAAATAATGTTTGATCATGCAAGCCTTCATTCTTTATTATAGTGTAGAAGTGAAAATAGCGTATTTTAATGTCAATTGTGTAAAGACTGTTAGACACTTACTACTTTCAAAAGCTGATTATGAGGAAGACTGTTTTTCTTTTCTATAATATGATTTCTCTTCAAATATTACTTTTGTAGAATATAGGTTTTTTAATATATCAACTTTTCTTCATTATGTTAATCATTCCTTCGGTCCAAATTGTCTTATTTAACACTGAATTGTATTTGTTTAACTTTTCAAAATTACATGTAACTTATCACATCTACAATTTGCTCTTATTATTATTATTACTGTTATTGTTGTTGTTATTATTATTATTATTATTATTATTATTATTATTATTATTATTATTATTATTATTATTAGAGAAAGTGTTATAAATACGTACTACAATTCAGTTTTTTTTTTCGTTTTGGAACCTACATGATTTGAATACTGAACGTACAATTTCGTCCTGTTTATTGCTGAATGTGCCTGTGAATGGTACGCCGGACTTAGAAGTTCGTAAGATGTTATAAAATATACGTATGTATTTATTCACACTGCAAAGATTATATACGCGGTGGCAGTGGTAGCTAATTCTACTCAATAATGAAAATTAATAATAAACACAATTAATAAAAACATTAATAATTAATAATAATGATAAAAATTAATAATAAAATTAATGGTAACAGTAATAATAATAATTATAATAATAACAAGTTCATCCTAAATTAAATGGAGAACGATCACTTAAATAACATTTAAAGTAAATCTAATTTGTATCTTAACCCTAAGTTCGAACAAGACCCACGAGTGTGACAGGTTCGTAGCTGCATAAGTACCTTTCGGCACTACACTTATTTCGCTGTCAACTCATTCACTGCACTGATTCTATTCTGATTTCACTATCACTTCAAAACCATATCACTGTTCAAATACTTTGCACAACCACTATGAACTATAGAACTTCACTGACACAAACACACTTCACTTACACAATAGATTTCACTGACACTACACACTTCACACTTCACTGACACAACACACATCCTCACTAATACAACAATTCAAATAACAAAATATCAATTACACCCTTTAAATAGTGTGTATAATATACTACCATCTTTTAGTAAAGTCTTTAAGCCTATTTTAAATGCATTTTTGGTTATTGGTAAAGCCTTTAATAAGTCTGCAGGTAAAGCATTCTAGTCTCTGATAATGATATTGAGAAAAGAAAAGTTTCCAGTGTCCGTCCCCTATCTTCTTTCCCTCAATTTATATGAGTGGTCGTTCCTTGAAGCGTAATTTGGCGGCTGCAACCTATTTTTTATTTCTCTCCAAGCAGGCTCACCTCTTATGTTTGTACAATGCGCATAATCGATCCGCGTTCTCCGGTCCGTGAGTGTGTTCCATTTTAATGGTGAATTATTACGACAAAATTTGAGAGCCCTTTTTTTTTTTAATATTTTCGAGTGTCTTAATATGTTCTAATCTGTAAGGATCCCAACACGCAGCACAATATTTCATTACTGGACTAACTAGTGATTTATATGTAATCTCTTTGGATTGATCACAGCCTTTTCTTAGTGCCCTCATCACAAAGTGTAACGCCCTCCATGCATTCCCGCTGTGTCAGTAACATGTTCCCCCCAGCCGAGATCGCTGCTAAATGTTATTCCTAGGTATTTACATTTGTTAACTTCCGGAATGGTTTCACCCCCTAACATATAGTATGCGATTATTTTATTTCTTTTTCTTGTAAAGCTAATGACTTTGCTCTTTAGAGAATTCCTTTTCATTTTGTTGGCCATTGCCCAATCGTTTATTCTATTGAGGTCATTCTGAAGAAGAGTAGTATTTTCATGACTTTTTATTTCCCTATATACGATACAGTCATCTGCAAATAAGGGAACCCTGGACAAGATGTTAACTGGCAGTTCATTTACAAAAGCAAGGAACAGAAGAGGCCCCAAGACACTCCCCTGCGGGACCCCAGAAGTAATTTCTATTGTTCTCGATAACTCCTCCCCCACCCGTATTCTCTGAGTGCGACAAGTCAAAAATTCCTTAATCCACTGGAGTAATCTGAAGTCAACCCCCGTTGATTGTAGTTTAACCAACAGTACGTCATGTGGGACTACATCGAATGCGCGTTTAAAGTCAATAATCAATGCATCTATTTGGCTATTTGAATCTATCCCGTCTGCTAAATCGTGACATGCAGTTACTATTTGACTCTGACATGAGTAGTCTCCCCGAAACCGATGCTGACAATAATTATGTAACCAATTTGAATCATTCCAATGCTGCCTTAGATATGCTCAAATCAAGTGTTCCATCTGTTTGCAAACCACAGAGATGAGACTGTCTGGTCTAATTTTTTGTATCTGAGCGAAACCCTGACTTATAAATTGGCACCACTCTTGCATCTTTTCAGTGTCGCGGGAAACTACCATTATTTGTTGATATTTCAAATATTTGAAGCAAGTAATTTTCTCAATCTCTAAATTACATCCTTAAAAAAATGGAGGTGCAAATATGAAATACGATTAACAAGTTACAAAATTAATATAATTACAAAATCAAAGTGCTCTACTAAGAAAAGCACAGAACAAGCATTTAGCATCTTCATTAGAAGGTGATTTCCCCACCGTAATACTGAATCCAGACGAATCGTCTTTCACGTCTTTTTTTGAACTTGTTTTATGGCTTCTTGCATTGCCTTTTCATTCCACTGTTTTCTAAGTTTGTTGAAAGGTGAGGTTTTCCCTCCTGAAATAGGAGCCGACACTAGTAACGAAACAGAAAACCAGGGTATAAAGATGGAATACTAATAATAGCCTACTAGTATTTCATATTTTTGACACACAGATGTTATGAATCAGAACCTTAAAACATATCACAATTTTAAAACGAAATCAATTATACATTCATTGCTATAAACGTAGATTATTTCTCTCTAAGAATATATATATATATATATATATATATAATATTTCTAACATTGAGGAAAAGCAATGTACAGTATATTCAAGAAATGAACTTAGCAACAAAATTTTCACTTTCCTCGAAAACGCAACAATGATAAAACTTCTACAGTTCAGCTTCTAACTACAAAGTAACACATTCCCGCGCAAGAGAATAAAGTAAAGGCACATAAGACTGTGCAGTCTCTAAGATTTCACAATGTCATATGTTTATAGTTGGCAGCATTGCTGATTCCAGCCGTTCCGTCGAGAGAAATTGCTTGTGAGGTATAGCTCTATGGTGTAAAAGCTGTATGGTGTGAAAGTTGATTTATAAAGGTTTATTAGGTAAAAATTGATTTTGCTCAGATTCTCTTATAAATTTGCATATGAAGATGGTTAAGTTTATTTAAAAATTCCGACGATGTAAACCTGCATGCATGTATTACTGTTGACAGACAAATGAATAAGCTACGTTATGCACTTTTCCCTGTTTGTTTAAGTAAACACTCCTGCTATTTATTGACTACAATGCAAACTATGCATTACACTATGGTGTAGCGCAATCTTAGAGGCAGTAAACAATCTTAGAAGCACATCGTCTCATAAAAACAGATTTTAAAATTAAATATTACTCGCAGCTTTCTACTCACGTGTGTCATGGCTTTGTCATATGTTAGGAAATCAGACAGAAAATTACTATTTACCCAAGAAATATTAGAGAGAAGTCGAACAATAATCGAAAATGTTAAAAGCATACGAAAGTGGATATAAATTTCCTTAGCAGTTCAACCTGAGATTATTGAACAGGCACTAATTTTACCAGCTATGATCTGTTCGTTACCAGAGACGATTGAGTCAAAGAAAAGGAAACTAATTTCAAAGAGAAATTGAAATTTTCTCTTCCTCTCCGTACAAGAACTCACTTCTAGACACAATGAAAACTTCTATCAATAAGAAATAATGCAAAAATACCAGTTCTAGTGATTCTTAAGCTACAACAAAAAAGTCGTTCAACATTAAACAATGCAGGAAGAGTTTAAATTACTATAATCCATCAGCATCAACTTCATCACATTGGACAGTTTCAGAAGGAAAAATTTTCCTTCCTGATTGTAACGAAGCCTATGAAGAACCAATTTCTGAGGACTGGGTGAAGTATAGTGGTGCAAACAGAGGTGGCATGAAGATTATTCAAGCTACGAATACATTGGACTTTTTAAAATGTGGCATATGTTGACGCGCATTCCTAAAGGACAACGTGAGCAGTCTTACAGGACATTTCCTGTGAGATTGCGAGTCACAACTTTTCAAAGAAGTGTATTTCGAAAAAACAAATAATTCATTTTTGTAACTTTTTTTGTATTATTTTGATCTTAAGATTCAAGAGTTTCGTTTGATAAATATAGTTTTTATATTGATCTCAAAAATAGTAACGAAGGACACAAATCCACTAAGTGCGCAATCTTAGGAGCATTTACCGGATCAGTGCTTAGTAATTGGTAGGGCTTCAGCTGGAATACAACTCGACTCAGGTCGTATATCACACTTCCATTTCATATATGTACCCTTCTTCGTCTTCTTCTTCTTCTTCTTTTATTATTAGTGTCAATTATTATTATTATTATTATTATTATTATCATTATTATTATTATTATTATTATTATTATTATTATTATTATTATAATTATTGCATTCTTATCTATATTGATGTTATTTAAAATTGATATGTATTTTTATACTAGTTGAGTGGAAGAGAAAGCCTTATGATCTTATCTCTACCATTACCAGTAAAATAAATAAATGAATAAATAAATAAATAAATAGATGAACAAATATGATTAATTCAATGCAGAAAAGTTCGTCGTAGTATCACTCATTATCCTTAGAACGCATTTTCAACCGATTCCAAGGTGAAGTTTTGAATCATTAACAGAACGTCAACTGTAGAACAAAAATATGCATGTATTCCCTTATTATACCTGTGCCACGCGCCAACATGACGTCACGCCAATATAGTCTATGAACAACTAACGTTATCTCCGTACGCCCTTGGATAGACGACGGTATCTACTCATATTCAGGGCGACAAAGTTGTAGCTTTACCTGAAAGGAAATTTTGCTGAGTGCGGTGAACAGAACACAAAATCGATGAAATCGTTTCAAGATTGTATGATTTGTCCCTTTATGCACAAACGCTGTATGGCCAGAATTTTTACTGCATGACAGTGAAAATTACGATCCGAATAAAATTTTAATATTCAATAGTCTACAAATATGTCACACTATGCAGAAGCACATCCATATTTTGCGACAGGACATTTAAAACAGTACCTCGTCAGTTTTATCTGTATGTATTGCAGGTAATAGTATTAGGCTTCTCCTAGCATTAATCTATACACTGTCCTTAAGAAAAGATGAGAGCAATTTTTAAACATATTTAAGCATTTTGAAACTGGCACAGTTTAGATTTAAATCCACAATATTTCGTCATATTGCTGCATTTTTAAATTAGTGCGATAAATGCTCGAACAAATTTTCAAAGAAGTTCATCAAACGATGTATTTATGATTTTGAGCAGTGTTTGACGTCAAAGAGTAAATCTTGATCTTAATGAATGATGACGTTACACGCACCTTCGTTCATCGCCTTCTGGCCCATCGCTTTATAACTTTACAACGTGTGGAAGCGATTTTTGATCAGTTAGCTAACAGCTGTCATGATGGTGTACAAGACTTCTTTACTTATGGTTATTTAGAAACACCTCGACACGCTAAGGAAAAATCTTAATTTTGAGACCAATTTTTTAATTTTATTCTAATTTTATTCCAATTCTTTGCCTAATATGTTTCAGTACATTTCATATAGGTTATCGGGTGCCAGTATGATCATTTTGTATCACTGTATTTTAAAAAAATACAAATCGGTGACTTCTATCTTAATGGGAAAGATTTCGACACAGTAATACTAACATAGGGAACACTTTAAAACCCCAACATTTGCAACACAAATTCTGCTCTTGAAATATTTCTATGTACTTTATAATACTCTTAATAACATTGGCCACATGTGAATTTTTCATGGTGCCATTTTCCACACATGCCTTGTGAAACCATTTTTGATATTCTCCAACACACAGAATATAAAGTTCTCTAGCATTGTCAGCGTAGTAATACCCACTACACGCGGCACAATAGATTTTTTTAATTGTCCAGATTCTTCGATGTACTAGCTTTTTCTCCTGAACGCCGAGAATTATACGGCTTCTTTGTGTGGGAAAGCGTAACTTCTTTTGTTATTTAGTCCTCTTCCTATACTTTTCTGACGTTATTAGTTTCAGTCTTTTAGTTTTCTCACTCTTTTGCCACCAGATGGAAGTGCGGAACTGGCTCAAAGGCGGTATTAGTGGATGAGGAGTTAGTTAAGTCTAAATGAATAAAAAGTATAAAAGAATACGTTTCTTATCTTCATTCTTCTCTACTGTGGTCGATAAAGTATAATGTTAACATAGAAGGAGCAAGGTCAAATAATAATGTTGCAAGATATGAGTATAAGTTACTCTTAAAGCAGGCTAAACTTGCTTCTAATGCAACCTACATCCAATGCCAGTAATAAGAGTAAGGTGGCATGGGCTAATATGTATGCCTTAGTAAACATACGTAGAATTACTCCGAATGCTAATTCCAATACGTCTAATAAGTTCGTTATAAATTTTGTAATTGGAACTTATGAGAATGTGCATCTGTGTAATGATACTGCCATGGCATTTCTAAATATTTTTAAAGTTTCTCTAGGCAATTTTAATTGTAATTTGCTACGTTATGATGTTGTGTTAAATATTGTTCGTTGTATGAAAAATAGTAAAGTAGAGATATTTAGGATATAAGTACTGACATGATTAAGCAGATTATTTCGTATTTTTTGGTACCCATCTCACATAGCATTAATCAATGCTTTTCAACTGGTGTGTTTTCTCGTATGTTAAAATTTGCCGAAGTAATTCCTATATTTAAAAAGGGTAACCGAGCTAAGGCTGAAAACTACACATTCATTTCATTAGTTCTTATTTTTTCCAAAATTATTTAAACAGCTATGTATTTACAATTGTTTGAATATTTTTGAATCTAAACATTTGTTTAGTTTTTCTCAGTGTGGTTTTTAGGAAGGGTGTAACTACTATTGAAGTAGTTCATAAGTAGATACGTTCAATCACTTCATGTTTTGATAAGGACTGTAATACCTTTGCTTCCTTGTGCGACTTTTCATAAGCATTTTATACTGCTTCTCACGAAATCTTATTTCTACACTTAAATATTATGATATTAATGGAATTAATTTAGACCAGATAATATTGGTGTCCCTCAAGGTTCTGTTTTGGGACGTCAAATATTTTTAATCAGCCTATGATAAAATATCTGCCTAAAATATTTATAGTAACTCGATTGCATTTGCTGATGATACTGCATTGTATCATACTAATGATGACATAGTTGATTTAAAATTTGTTATGGACAATTTCTTTATCGAAACAGCTGCCTGGTTTGAGGCTAATGGATTTTGTTACAAGTTTTAACTTAATTCTTTGTCTAAGTAAATGTATTATGAAAGGGCACCAGTCTAAATGACTAAAAAATATTTTATCATTAATGTTAAAACATTTATTTTATTTAGAGGAATTACCGCTGTAATTAGTTACTTTTATATTTGTATGTGGTATTCAAAAATCTTCTCCTTATATTTGTACAGTGGACTCTCGTAAGTTCGACAAAACAGAATTGAAAGTTCAGTCCAGTAAGGGTAGTGGGTGTGGCAAGTGAAATGAAAACAAACTCTTATTGGTTATCTATCATCTAATAGAGTACTGTACTTGCATTTCCTGCCCGCCCCGAGACTTCTGTATGCGCTTCTAGTACGACAGTGGGCTTCGACAGTTCCGTCTCACAAACGGCACAATTCTCAAATAGAAAAAGAAGAGTTCGTTAATTTAAAATCAGTGGTCAATAAAATATTCTGTTTTCCTTTAACAAAAGTATCACTAAAAACACAGAACCAATTCCCATTCAAATGGCAAACCCATTTCTTAGTGCCCGTATAGGGGCAGGTCTAATTCTCCTACGTAAGCAGTTGAACTATAGGATGTCGAACTAGATTTCGGTCGAACGTAAGAGCTGCCACTGTATGTGTATATATTTAGACGGTAATCTAATTCTTATTTAAGTTTGTATTTTCGTGTATAACTGAAAATAAATTTCTTTCTTCGACTTTACTGCATCTTTTGATGTCAACGTCCAGCATGAGCAAAGCGATCGCCTTATCAGTAGTGTATTGAGTGATGTTCGTATAGTAGGAAGAGTGAGCTAGCTTTCCAAATTAAAAGTTTCCATAACAGAAGATTCCAACAGAGGGACTCCACAGTACCGTCAAAGTTAGGAAAGACTTGTTTTTTATATTTGCTCTACCTTTTGACAAGGAGAGGCGAGAAAAATTGGATTCGTGGTATATACCATACATATTTTGAACCTGGTAAATATGCTTATGTCCGCATTTTATAAATCTCCTAGAAATGAATGTCGATGAATTTGGCATTGATTTATATGAAAAGTGTACTAGGCCACAACTGGTTTGGAGTTAATGACTGTTGTTACAAATATCTGCCACATGTGGGAAATATTTTGTGATACAATTCATTTTGTAAAATAATTGTTGAAAAAATTAATACCACTGTGTGCTCAAAGAAACACAAAGTAATTATTTTCCCACGACCACCATAAAACCCGGTAGAGTTGGGCTACATCATTTGAGTTTACATTACTTTTTAAAAGCATATATTGTTGTATTCAAATTAGTTTTGAAAGTGTCCATTTAAAATCATTTTTTTTTTTAAATAAAACCAATCAACATTCAAAATCGCAGCTAAAATAACTTTAAATTTTTCATCTTTTATCTTTTATTAAATAAATTGAATCTAATTAAATACAGATAATAAATAAGTTTAGAGGTTGTAAAGAAATTAATAACAATCACTTTCATAGAAATAAAACATATAACATACTTCATCGGTCTAAAGAGTGCGATTGAAATCGATAGAAAGTAAAAATTACTTTGTGATTACAGAACACAATATACTGTCGAATATAATTCAATGCATTTAAGATCAAATCATGAATAAAAAAAGGAAAATACGAGAATACAAATGTGCACTGTGCACTAGTGGTATGGCTTTTGTAACATTTACGTTGGGTCTTTCCACACAAAATTTTGAAATTTGTAACGTCTAGTTCTGGATTTTTTCAGTATTCTAGCAAATAAATGTCATAATAATAAATAGTTAAATGGCCTAATATGAACTTCATCTCACCAATTCTTGAAAAGTAATGAAGGGTGAAATATTCGGGGAGTTGATATGTAGACTATTGTTAAAAATATTATTAAAATGGCATGCTTCATTGTATCAGCGTAAAAATTGTGCCAATACAATGATGACTCTATATAATTAAACTTACTTCTGAGTTATTATGAATTTTTACTTCAAGCATGTATTAAAACCTACAGTAAAGTAAAGAAATGTTAATATTTTAAAATCGAATATTTTTTTACCATGCTCTATTTTTTACGATGAGATAAACAGTTTCTTAATCTATTACAAAAATTTTATGATGGGGTCTCTAATACTTTGGGAAATATTAAATAAACCAGAATTGCAAATATTGCCATTAAGGATCAAAGTCGCGTCGAGTGTATTACTTCACGCGCTCATACCAGACATCCACACGCGCGCTTAGCGATCGATATGACAAATGCTAGATGTTGCGACCTCCGCTCAACTGTACGCTAGTAGATTTCACGTGTGAGTTTGGTTTTTTTCTGTTTTAATCTCTGCGCAACTTTTTCCCTTAAGTTTAGAGGGTGATTCTGTTCTGTTCTGTCATTCTAACTTTTTCCCTTCAGTTTAGACGGCGATTTTGATCTGTTCTGTCATTGTAAGTTGTAAGTGTTCATTAAGCCTAAATTAAAGACGAAAAGTTGGCGTCATCTGTGGTGTTGCAACACTTTCGGACTTTAAGAAAATTCGTCACAAGTCTGTAAAAGAAAAGTGACAAGTAGCATGAGTAAAAAGGTCCCGCATTTAGTGGTAGATGATGTTATTTGAGAACGCTTTTTTCGTAAGATTTCAAAAATTGGAATAATTAGTGAAGTTGCTGGGACTGAAAGTAAGGTCGACAAATCAACAAGCGAAAAAGAATATTTACAAACAGAGGCGGGAAATTCAACGAGTAAAGAAGCATATGCCTCTGAACGCAAGGAACTATAACTGTGCCTATGAGAAATCTATCAGAAATATTGACGTCATCGTTACAGAAAAATTTAGTAGAAATTTAGTACAAGGAATGGACGACAACTGACAGAGCCAATATGATTTTAGTGAAAAGTAACTTGTGTAAATTTCATTAATAACTTCATTTGTTGGCTTAAAAAATTCAAGATACTGTACACAAATTCATTGCAAAGTCCCAAGCAAATTATTTAAAGTAGCTGAAAAATGAAATAAAGCCCGGTGAGTTCATTATCATTGGTGATTTTTCAGAGAATTACAGTTTCGTTATTCAGGATGCTACACAAGGTCATCACCGGAGTACTTCTCAAGCAACAATACACCCATTCACCGTATATTACAGAAATACAGTTGGTGGTAACTTAGAGAACCTTTATTTTTCAGTAATTTCGGAATGCTTAGTTCACGATAGTGTAACAGTTCATGTTTTTAAAGGAAAATGATAGAACATCTGAAACAAACACATACCGAAATATCTAAAATATATAATTTTAGTGATGGAGCAGCTAGCGAATACAAGCACGAAAAAAATCCGTTAATCTACTCAATCATGAACACGATTTTCAAATACATGCGGAGTGGCATTTCTTTGGAACTAGTCACGGTAAAGGGCCCAGTGACAGTGTAAGGGGTACAATCAAGCGAATCGTTGCAAAAGCCAGGAACTCTAATTTCAACTCCTAAAGGACTGTATGATTGGTCAAAATACAATATAGAGGGAATTATTGTGTCATTCACATCCATTGAAAAACATGAAGAAGTAGTTACAAAATCTAAATCCTCAAAGATTTGTCGGCCTCAAGACTGTTCCCGGAACAAGAAATGTGCACTGTGTGGTACCAGTTAATGGAAAGTTAGCAATAAAACCCTATTCTGATTCATCAGAAGTACCGAACCTAGTTGAAATCAGACGTGTGCCGCGCACCAGTCGTCAACGCGGAAACGCTTCTCGCAATGACCAGCAGCAGTGATGGCGCATGGCGCAGAGGCATAGATCGCTCTTTACTCGGCGAATTTAAAACTTCCTTATTTTTGAAGACCCCATTATGAAAATTAGACAGCCTAATGAAAATGATCAGTAAATTGTCATTTATTTTTTTCATGC
The DNA here is from genome assembly GCF_040183065.1 of Periplaneta americana. NCBI lineage: Eukaryota > Metazoa > Arthropoda > Insecta > Blattodea > Blattidae > Periplaneta > Periplaneta americana. The sequence goes on from NC_091123.1 coordinate 100,893,192, forward strand.
GAATTGAAGAATTCGATTTTATGTAATGGCGGTTTTTTAAATATATTTTTGAATTTCTTTAAACGCAATTTTCAGAGCTGCACTGAATTATAGTATATCAATAACCTATTTTGTAAGCTATCTAATGATATCTTTAAAAAAATTTTGTAATTATTCTTATGGTCAGAAAACAAATTTAAAATAGAGCTATGTGCTCAAAGAAAAATATTTTAACTGCCCAATACATTTAAACGGTAGCCGTCGCAAACATAATTTAGTACATGATTAATATATACGACATAAAGAGTTGAATGTATAATTTTTAACAAATTTGGAGATATGAATGTTTTTCGTCATACTGTTTTGCATGGAATTACCCCGTTAATATTTGAATCAAATTTACAAGAATTATGTTGCATTAATTCAATTAAAAATGCTATTGAATGTGTGGTATTGTCGGAGAATAAACTCTGAGATAAGGGAATATTTAAATGTTTTAATTTTTGAAATAATTTTTCGAGGACTTCCTATCTTGCCTGCAATAATTTAATTGATGAGAAGTTACCATAAAGTATGTAAATTTCTTTTATGATGCCATATTTGTTCCACTGAAATAAAAATGGATCACACAAATAAAAAATATGAAAGCCTTCACAGTCTTTAGAATTTCAATTTGCATATTATATACTAATGGTAACTCTTAATTACAAGAAAAACGCACGTTTTGAATATAACGAATTTAGAAACAATTTACTTACAGCAGATAAAAATAAATGATTTATCTTCGGTGTGAAATATTATTTTTTCCTATTGAGAAGTAATAAGTAAGTTAAAAGATTTTATTCCAAAGTTAGGTGTGTTAAATAGAGTAAGCAGAAACTGCACAATTTGATCCGGAAACTCACACCAGCTTTCAACTGTCGTAGTAATCCTATCCGGAAACTGCATAGTACTTTGCGAGAGGTTTATTTTTAAACCCGTACACTGCAAACCCGAAATGTGTTTAGAAGTAATATGTAATGTAATTCCAATTTTAAATGGTGTAAGAAAATAACGTAGAGAGTCTATAACTTAGGTAATAAACTTTAACCCTCTAAGTTGCAAGTTGAATATTTATCTGTAATCAATTGTCAAAACATAATGAAACTGCCTATTATTGATTACCACTGAAGTACTCTATATATATATATATATATATATATATATATATATATATATATGTATATGTATTTCACAAGTTGTAAACGAGATATTTCACAAGCTCTGTGCAGTTGTCCTCTTGTTTCTAGGTTACCTTCCACATGTTGCACTTTTTACATTTGTATTTGGTTTAATTCAAATAATGCTATACAATTTAATGTATAACTCAGTTTGTAACTCTAGAAGTTGGTTAACAAATATACGCAATGTTGTGTGACTGGAGTAAAAATTAGCATTGAAGTTATTATGAAATAATTCACAGTTCTTTTTTGTTCGTGAAATACATACAGTTATGATTGTTCCGTCTATATAGAAGGAGGAAAAACTGCAACCTCTCATATGCAGGTTTTCACCAAATAATCTGAAAAAATAAAAAAAAAAAATCGGGGATCCTTCGCTTGAATCTCAGCAAGTTAAAACGCGAAGAAATTCCATATTTTCTCTGGATTTAAATACATTACTCCAAAAATTAACCTGAGCCAAAACCAGTCTCACAGTCTTGTTTACTCTCTATCACTAGTCTAGCATATTGCCACCGTGATTATGGAAGATGTAATCGGTAAACCTATAACCACAGTTTAGTATATACAGTTGCGAAGCTCAATACTTACTAAATATGCGAACATAGACAGTTGAAATATGCATCTAAAGATAGTTGCTAGCCACCAGGTTCGCAACTATCGCCTCATCACAGACTCTTTCCCTAGCAGACGATGAAATGTATTGTACTTTAGATATCGTGTTCTTTTGAAAAAATTAACACCTTCCTTCCACTATTGAAATAAGAAATACATAAGGTTTATATATTATTTTCATACAGTATATATTATATTTTATAAACTCACCTACCTGGATCTTTCGGAAGGATAACTCTGACCTCTTTTTCTTAGAATTTATAGTGCAACAAACGTTTCCTTGTCCCATATTATTATTCAAATTATTGTATTTTAGCCATTTACAGTTATTAGAACCGATAACGAACATTTCACAGTTTACACAACTTTTCGCAACAATGCGAAATGCGGCACAGTCAATGTCTTTTCGATCTAGACCAGGCCATAATATATGTTCGGGTTTTCTATTTCAGTGTATGGAGCTCAGTGAATTATTATATTACGACTTTATTTCGTATCATAGCTAAGTTTTATTTAGTGTAATGTGTCCATTAGTTCCCTTTACTTCTTGTTGCATAATACAGTATGTTGCAGAAATAATTACAAAACTGTGTTATTTTAATGTGAAGAGAATTTTACATGTTCACATAATCTTTTCGCATCAACATTTTAAGTTTAGAATGGAAGCTATTTTGAGGTTTAATAAAAAAAGAATTTATATTGTGATTTTAATATAGCACATCTACCTTCCTTGATAAAGACAGAAAATTTATCATACCACTCTTATGAAATTAGTGTACGTACGATTGTTACTTCGTCTCTTAGTTAGTAGATAAATACAATAATTCAATATTCAATTGTAGTATTAAAATACATGACATTATGCTTAATTATAATGTATAGTTGCGAATTTAGGAATATAAGATATAGTAAATATAACCTATAGTATTTCCATATGAATGGCAGGGCATTGGAGACCACTAAAATTAGACAGAAAGGGGCTACTGGGACAGTAAACATAACCTATAATTTCAACATATCTAAATATTCGTGCGGTGCAAATGAAAATTATTGAATCGTGCATAAATAAATGTACAATAATTTCGCAATATTTAATCGAAATAAAGGCAGGTATGTCTATTACACATACGAACAACGTAATTTTCACACCAAAAATAATATTACACCTTAACTCGCAAGGAATTATGTATGAAGTGTCTCCTAATCATTGTTTTAAATTTTATTAATGCAATTACACTACATTTTAGAGAAATATATGTTACTTTTTATGCATTCCAATTAATTTATATGGTTGAAACGCCGCCCTTCGTGATCGGGTTAAGCGAGTCACATGGTCTGCCTTACGGCCTGTATTAGATCACGATGGCAGTGACACAGTCTATTGTTGCTAGTACACACAGCGCTCCAAGCGGCTACCAACTATCGCGAGAAATGCAAAAAATCACCACAAGCTTCGCGACTGTATATACTAGACTGTGCCTTAACACTAGCGCACTACCACGTTTGGTCACTGAAGAGTGTAGGCCTATACCTACTTCAAAGTCTGTAACAACGTATGTTGAATTGAAGCCCATGTTCCAGGAAGCACGCTTGTCTATAATTGCCTGGAATAAACTCCTATAGGCTGTTAAACTTTTGTTATGTATTTTACAATTCATTTGAAGGCGTTTTTCAGGTAAGTCTTTGAAATACAATAAATAAATTTAATGTTTTTCCGTCAATGATTTAACATGTTATACATAAGGTATAAAACCTTTACATTACATACGAAATTGTTGATACTAACGTTTTCGTCATGAGATAGGGGAAGTTCGCCTATATCGTACCATTTTGCAGTTTTTTTTATTTATTTCGAAATGGGAAGGAATTTTAATTTCATATATTGTTAGACATTCGGACAGTACCATGGGACACAAAATATATTTTTTTCAGAATTTTTAAATAATTATCAAATGCTTTTAAAAGGCATTATTTAAAACTCTACGAGCGGTTCGATTTGTATCCCCGGTTTTCTGAATCGTACCTAGATGTTGCTTAAATCGTACCTATTTGTAAAATATACATCGAATTTTCAAATTAAGAACTACAACAGAGGCAAGCTATCTGACATCTGGTATAGTAAGTTCAGAAAGAATATGTTGAATGAATTCATCTTCCATTTCCGGCGGAAAAGCTGCATTCCTCCCGTTGACGGATCAATTCCAGACCTTTCTTTACCTTGCCCATCAAATGTCGCTTGAAAGTCTGTTTCGGAATTTCGTACTTCCGGCAATATTCATTCACTCCCACTGCTCCGGATCGAAATTCATCCAGTGCCTTAAGTAATTGACTTGGTTCCCATTTTCCGTATTCTCATTTGTTCAATATCCAGAGCTGCCAAAGCTTCCCACGGTAACTGAGTGAGATCACTGGTCAAGAAGAGTGAAATGCAAGAAAAATGAGTGAGACAAATTTCTTTTATATATCCATTTATATCATAACTAATTAATAGTAAACCACAATTATTTATAATTCAAATTATTTTTATGTAACATTCATTATTTTTGTGGAAAACAACATAACATAAAATAAGTTAATATATTCCAAATGTTGCATTTAATTGGTAACGATACAAATCTCACTCCTTATTGCTATATGTTTTATTAAACTAATGCATTACTTTCTTAGCATTAGGCACCACTTGTTTTGGTGGTTCGAAAGTGTGGCATAGCTCAGGGATGGCCATTTTCATGGTCAAGACAGATGTTAACGTACAATCCACGTTGAATGAAGGTCTAAAAGCTGTTTTATTTTTCCTTATCATAGAAAAAACACGTTTTTAGTCAGCATTAGAATGTGGAATTATCAAACCCAATTTGCAACCTTAGATAGCTAGTTCTCCATTTGCTAATTTCATCTGAGATAAATATGCCCAAATTACAGCCATTCAGTAAATGTACCGACTTACTTGCACCTCATCTTGGACTTCAGCACTTTCCCATACATCTTTAGGGATACTGTCTTGTTTTAAAATTTTGTAATCCACAAATGCAATGCGTGAGATTTCAGCTCGCGTTCGTGTGAGTGTGAGATCAGCCTCAAATCCGTGTCTCACGTACAATGCTTGAGACTTGGCAGGTCTGAATTATCTATTCTGAAATTTAATAATATTATGCACCTAACTTTAATTATATATTCACGTTGCCAAAATCGTACTGGTACGATATGAGCAATCTTTTAAAGGTATGATCTAGATTATAACCTAAACAAAGCTGTTACAGTGACTATTTTTACCGTTTAAATAATGAAAACAATCTTATATATTAGATATAATAAAAGACATGCATTAAATTAACTCAATGATTCAATAAAAGCTTACAAAACAGTAACAAACTCATATATGGGAAATCAGAACTTACTACTATTAAATTACGATTTTATACAGCTACTGTCTTGGGTGAAAGACGGGAAACTCAACATGTCTCAGTTTCTATTTGTATTTCATGAAAAATTCCCCAGATGGTCCCTGCATGCAGTAGTTTCCTCAATAATAATATTGGTACGATTTCGGCGCCGGTACCATTTAGGCTACTTTCCCCTACCATAATTTGCAATCATAATATATTAACCTATGTTGTTTTATATAGACCCTTGATATCATAAAGTTAAAATCTAAAAATTAAATGTACACAAATTGATATAAAATTACAAGTCTTCATGATTTAAAACAAAATTTTTGGAATAATATTATGCTAATATACTAAATGTGAAAACTTGTTTACAATACCGATTTAACTCTTATGTCATACAAATTTACTGTGAGTGTATTGAAGTAACCATGTGAGCTTAATATTATATTGATAAGTTTATATCGATTCACAGACATTAAGTTTGTGTTAAAATTAAAATTAAAATTCAAGTTTTAATGAATTTGTTGGAGAAGGTCATTAAAGTGTGTGTGTGTGTGTGTGTGTGTGTGTGTGTATCCAATGCTCACCCAGTTCACTTGCGTGATTCGGGTTTCACATATTGCGGATAGATGGCAGAACTATGACTCATTTTCTAGTTGTACACTACTTCTGCGGGTCACCCTATACATAATGTGTATCTGTGGAGAGTTATGTCGTGTACTAGGGTGAGTGTGTATGTGTAAATGTTCGTGTAAGTGTAGCGTCTGGAGATGAGTGATGATGATGATGATTATGAGGAAGGGAGAAAGGGAAATCCGGTGCCGGCACGTAGCCTACTCCTGTTGAATAGCACCAAAGGGGCCGCCAGGGTTAACGTCCCCATCCGACGGACGAATCACTATCAACAGTGACATATACCTTCTCTTCATATGCACCGCGGAGAGATTTGGGATTTAACCCATGCATATTGGTGCACAATCTAGTGGTTAGAAGTTGTGCACCGCCATCTCTCCTAGTCCCGAGGTAGAAAGTTTACTTGAAAATTTCTCATCCCGCCGGGAATCGAACCCGGACCGGCTAGTCTGGAGGCAGGCACGCTACCACAGAGCTAAGTCGGCAATCATAAGACCATTAATGTTGATAATAACATTTTATGCGTTATTCCATATTCTGCTTATACGCGATAGCTAAAATCAACCAGATATATAAATAATTTGCCCCAATATCAGCTAGCAACCCACATTTTACTTCAAATTGTTTATTTATTTATTTATTTATTTATTTATTTATTTATTTATTTATTTATTTATTTATTTATTTAACCAGTAGCTAGCTAGTGAGTGCAAAGTGAACACCTGCAACATTGCTTAGTTTACGCTTCCCACTTGTAATAAACAGAGTTTAGAATCGTCAGAAGATATTGGTCAGTTTCAATATATACTTATGAGTGGGTGTTAGTGCGATTATTTTTTTTATTAAAAGTGCTTTATTTAGATTTTATCGTAGACAAATTTTTAATTCGGAAAAGACAATCTGGGTTAGATGACAGCAGTGCTAATTCAAATAATGTGAGCGAAAATTCCCTTCAGAGTTCACAAAAATTTGCTGCGTTTCGTAAATATAGTGGTGAACACTTGCAATATGGTTTTACATAGCGTGGAGATGATTATAAACAAAATACCGAGTGTCTCATATACGGAAATATTTTCTCAAATCAGTCGATCATCAACATTCAAAATGACATCAACCTATCAACGAAAAAAAATAGTTGCTAGATTTGTCATGTGATTCTCCTATGAAAACAAAATTTCTAGACAATTCAATGTAGTCTTTCTGGATTTATGTGCGATGTGAGTACCCCACAATTGCAAAGAGGGCCATAAATATTTTTCTGCCGTTCTCAACGTCATACTTGTGTGAATCAGCATTTTGTACCATTAAAATAAAGAAATCTAAACAAAGGAACAGACTGATGCATCTTCAAGACGATTTACGTGTTAGCCTGTCAACCATAAGGCTACGTATAGAGAAATTCTGTGCAACTCACCAAACGCAGACTTCACATTAATTTAATTAATTGAGTTTTCAAAAAACGTAAATAAAAATCTTTTATCGGATATACGGCATAGATAAGTTGGGATTTTTGACAAACACCTTGTTTTCTCTAATACCACCCAGGTTGTTTTTTTTTCCTTTTTTTTTTAGTATTTTCGATTACATGTTAACATCGATTTATTTAGGCCTACAACACTGGATATCCGACACTACATTGAAGTTGTTATCGGTGTTTTTGTGGATGATCGCGGTGGAATGATGTTCCGGGACCTTTTTGTTGCACTTTTTTATCATGGAACCGAAATATGTAATGAATTTCCAAAAATGTTTGGTTCCTTTGGATTTAAATTAAATGTACCGTAAATCGTAATATTCGTTTCTAGATAATTAAACACTCTCAATACAGGTTGCATTGCCCCAGACAATTATAAGATAAGACGGACTGAGCATAAGCGAATATATTTAATAAGTTTGTACCATCAATAGTTTAGTATTTATTGTGGTTATAGGGCCTACTGCAATTTTCTTTTTATTAATGCGTACGGTTCTTTTTGTTAACAAGGAGGAACGTCAGCAGTTGCATCACACACATGTCATTATTGCGTCAAATGTAAGAACAGTTTTATTCTGCAAAAGCGTCTGCCTAGTTGTGAGATACGTGTGAGATCAATATTTGTTTCAAATTATATTAGACTACACGATATGTCCATCAGACGAAAAGTAGTGTAGCGAGCTGTGGCTCCTGTTGTTTCTGATAACAATGTTAATCGTATCTTATCGTTTCAATACATGTGGTGAGTTATGATTATGAGTAACTTTCTATTAGTGTCAGTGTTTAATTATTATGTTGCATGCTAAGAAGTTTTTTGTAATTTTTATAATTGCAGTTTTAAAAAGTCCCTACGTTAATTCCATTTTCAAATGAATTTTTCTAAACAATTATTAGATTTTTTTTTTAATTTTTGCCACCACCTTTCCTATATTTTACTCCTATTACTTACACATGTCGTCTCTCTTAAAATCACTCCGCGAGCACTGAATTACATGATTTTATATTAGGTTAGATTAGCTGTAATGTAATTAAATTACTGATGAAGCCAAAAATTATTTTTCTTTTGCCGAATGGATTCATCCGTTTTTAGGTGCTTTGGTTTGGTTGCATTGAGTATAGCTTGGCATTTAATATCTGGGCTATATTTAGTGAAACTAATAAAACATAGGCCTACAGCTATTATAAAAGGTAAAATTTTGTGGGTATTTTATCTTTTACTTACTAACATAGGCTTAATATATAACTCAATTCACAATAATACTAACTTCATCACTGTCATTTCCTATATCATTCGAGCCACGCCCCTTTGATTTGACCAAACAAAATATGGCGGACTAATGTTCAATTGTTTTCAACTAGAGGGCGTTTTAGCCTCTCTATAGTATATAACTCGTTGCTCTCCTTTGACGCCAACACAGGCAAAAAGGAGAACAAGAACTTTACATTTTAAAATGAACCAATAACAACGGCCTAGCCTCGGAACAAGTAGCAATATACTCATTATGTCATACAGAGAAAACCAACGAAGGTGACATTTAGCGGAGCTATAACAAACTGGTACAATAATATTAAATATACAACGATGATCAACGTGAAGTGTGGAGTAACTAAACGATAAACTAAGTAATGTATGAGAGTAGGCTAATACATACTAAATATAATTAAATTTAAAGAGAAAGCTAACAAAAATAAGTAACAGAGACATGTAAACTAAATACAAAATAAAAGAAGGAACAAAATAGAAAGATACGGATCTTTATGAACCAAGGAAACATAGTACCGTATGAGCGTCACACTACAAATTACACTACACTTCACACAATAGAACCCATATGTTTTCGAACAATTGTTATTATATAATGTATTTTATTGCAACGAGTTTTCACTTACACACAATCGTAACAGTAATACACGTTGAAATGATTCGGGCAACAAACATATACATGATATCCAAATGTAATAAATATAATTAAATTGTTTTCAAAAACATAACTGAAAGCTTGTAAGTAATATTTTAAAAACTCAAGTGTATCACAAAACATTATTTTGAAAATCTTATGACTTTTATATCAATGTTCTAAATCACTTTATATTAAGATTATAGCTTGGTGATCTCACACGCTTATATTATTACATAAAATCTAAGGCATTGTATAGCCTACATGAGGTTAGTTATTGAAAAGATCAAAATTATGCCAAAAAGCACGGCGAAAATTTTAGTACAAGAAATATGTATAACATGTAATTAGTAAAGATTTCACTTTGTGATATGAATATGATAAATCATTGAATATCAACAAAGATTTATCCGAACTATTAAATATGAATTGTAAAAATTTCATTGTTATGTTTTTTTCTTTTTTTCTTGTTAGGAGGGAGGGAGGGAACATCCCACGCACTAGGTCTATTGTACATCACCCTATAAGGGACGAGTTGCGTGCCCACCGATCCTCTACGCGTACCGACCTAACCGCTTGACCCTCTTAACGACCGGTCCCTAGAGCCAACAGAGTCCATGTACCACTCCTGCTTCGGCAACTCCCCAAGGCTCCCTTAACGGTTCGATGCGGAAGTCCTCCCCCGAGGTCTGCCCCGCGTTCCGTTGTAGAAGCTATCCATCATTCCATGAATACAATCCACGGAGGCCGGTCGAGAGAGCCAGCAGCTTCGGAGGGCCGCCTGTGGATCGATCTGAAAACCAGAAAAAAGTAACGGGATGATGAATGAAAGGATGATAGGAGAGGAGAGGAAGGGGCGAAGATGAGTGGGGTTCCAATCGCCTGATAAAATTATCTGATATTCATCCATAGGAGAGAGGGAAAAGCCCCCCAAAAAAACCTCACTCAGGCAACATGTGACGACCGAGAATCGAACCCGTGCCCGCTCGGTTCGGAGTTAGACTCGTCAACCCCTCTCCCACAACGATAAACCGTTGTTATGTTTGGTAGTTTTATTGAAATTAGGGAGGTTAGAAATGCAGTGTAAGTAACAATGTGTTTTAAAGAATCTGTAAATTTGGCATAAATTGTGGAAAATAATTAAGTGATTTAATTACGAAATATGTCACATTTTTCAATTACATTACAAATGTTATGTTACATTGCACATTCATGTTACACTTCGTATAATATGCTATGGGTGACAACGCTACACGTCAAAACAGTTATGAAAAGAGCCATATTTTGAGGAAAAATGTAAAATAAATAATCCTCAAAATAAAGTGAAAGTTAAAATATTTATGCTCAATTTTATAGAAGAAATTGAAACAATACACGGATGTTTTGTATATTCGTAACTATAGTATAGTATTTTTTGTTAGAAAAACATCAGACCAATAACATCGGAAGATCATAAGGATCATGAATTCTATAAAACAGAAGATTCTGAGTGTTTGAAGAACAGTAAATAATATATAAATTTTGAAAGAAATGATAGCAAACTTCTATTAAAATTGAACATTTTGAATCATACCCATACAACGTTAATCAGATACACTACATGTTATTACAGTACTATGTTAAAATGCAGACTTATTCCCAAAAGGCTATGGCAGTGATTAAAAATGAAAAAGATCATAATTACGGATATGAATTAAATAATCAAGACAGAGATATAAGATATATCTGTAACTTTTTTCAGCTGTTATATTTTACTGGAATTTTGACGAAAGTTTAATTTTTGAAGATACAATATTTTCGACCTAAAGGAAAATAATGCGAAATCACAAAATGACAATTGTAATAATAAAACATATATACATCTTGATTACACAACTTTTAACACTATATCACTTTAGAAAAGTATTTTCTGTCTTTCACGTGTTAAATTATCTGTTACCTTGTTAATATGTTTCGGCCTGCTATTGACCATCATCAGAACTGGTTGTTGCTGGTCTTGGCGCCTTTTGTTTTATTTCCTGTTGTTAACAAGGTAACGTAAAATTTAACAACTGAAAGGCACAAAATACGTTTTCCAAAGTAACAAAAGAAACGTGTGTATCCAGTCATATAGCCAAAATTACACGTTGGCGTTGCTTCAAATAACAGAGAAGAAACTTAAAACAAGAGAAAATATATTATTTTAATTTTGTGAAAGACAAATCTTTTCTACTCTGACTAAAATCCAAATGGAGAAACTGGATATAATGTATATTGTTTTGATCTCGAATTCTTATTGAATACGCTACCTGTAAATCAGACTACTGTATAATTATTAGGCCCACTTTTAATAATCTAAAATATGTTATCATTGTCATTTTAACTTGAGATAGAAAAGAGAAAAAAAAGTTCCCTCTATTAATTTTGCTTTCATAACCAAGCCACCGAAGAGTAAATAAATGAAATTCCAACAGATTGTATTCATCCCATTAAATTATTTTCACTGAATGCCATGCGGCATTTGAATAATAACTAAGAGTGCTTCAGTCGCCCTCCTTTTATTGTTGTCTGTCTTCTCCTAGAGATAAATAATCAGCAGTGTGAAAAAAAAGAAGCATAATAGACGCAACACTATAAAAGCACCGACTTGGGAAAACGTGAGAAACAAGGTGTTAACAAGAAGAATGTCGAGATTTCCACAGCGATTTGCCACAACATTGGGCAAAGTAAATTAAAAAGTTTTTGTTTGTGTGCGGATATATGTGCGTGCGCGCGCATGTAGGAGAGATGAAGAAAAGAGAAGAAATGCTGAAAGCCTCGGTCGGAACAGTTTCTTCAGGCATGAGAAAGAATTGTGACTTTTTTGCACAAATGCACAAATGCTGATGTTTGCTCTACAGTGCAAATCATACCTACAGATAATATATGTTTCACAGGATTGCCCAAGAACTGACGATTGAAATATCTTCGTTATTTTTCATGGCTTGTGTCTGAGTACAGAATCAATCAGAATGATTATACAAACAAAACTCCAGGTGAAATATTATCTAACAAATTAATACTAACGTAAACTATAAATATAAATTTGCAGAACTCGGAAGATATAGCTTAATTTGCGTAATTAGCAGCAGCATTTCATCTTATCTCTGAATGCGAAAGAAATAAAAGTTCAATATGAAAAGGAGAACTTTGTGTAATAATTATTCAACGAAGAGCCTGGTTACTGTTATCATTATTTTCTTTTATTAAGTTTGTTTCTACGAAATCTTAGAATCATCTTGGAAATTACGTACTTAAACGGAGCTTTGTAAAGTGAATAACACACAAAAAAAACGAGAAATTATCCTCCAAACACTATATAGAATCTGAAATTGGAGCCTTATAACATTTATAAATTTACAACTGGTAAGCTACAGACTGATGATAGTGTATTTGGAATTATTCCATATTTTATATTTGGCCTTCTTGCTGCACTTTCCATATCACATTTATTTCATAAACCAGTTCTGTCACTTTAAATTCTTGTTGGTTATGTTGTGTTTCGTTAGCCTATTTTTAAATTGGTTTGATGTCTGACAGTCCCTGACTGGCATGTTTTCTTTCCCCCTGAGCCAATATAATACTTCACTACTATATATAAAAGAACAATAATACTGGTGTCAGATAACATAAGTATCTCAATAGACTTCAAGAATTGATTTCCTATATAAACAATAGCCAATTAGAACTTAGAACCTTTTTTCACAAGCAAACATTCTAATGGAGGCAGATAAAGAGTTATTTTTTCTTCCTTCACACTGTTAATAATGTCAAAAGAAGCGTTTATACAAATTTGGGCCACTCGACCGCAATTGCGAGGGCCGTAAAAATAAGTTCGCTAGGGTCCGTTAAAAGAAAGAAAACACAATTTCATTGGAAAAATCATTGGAAGAGACACATCAATTCAATCCTCCATTTCCGATACCTGTTAAGTCCTTCCAACGAAATTTTACAGAAATGAGGAAAAACTGTCATTTGTTTACAAATTCGCTTTTCTGTAATTTCTTTGTTCAGTTTTATATGGTAATTTACAGTATTTACACCTGATCTACATGAAGTACTGAAATCATACTGTAATAGTTTATTTATAATTAAATATTTTTAAGTTGGACTTAACGGTGTTATTTTTGGTAACTGCGATATAACAGGCTTTGGAACTGTATTTGACTATTCAAGATGGCACACAACATGGGAGACTACTTAGGACATTTTAAATAAAAACGACTTAATTACTGATTTATTATTGAAAAAATGTAGACTAGAAATAGTCTGTTACTGTAATATATTAGCATCAGTTTATCCATCCATCAGTTTATCACTAGCAAAAAAAAAAAAAAAAAAAAAATACAGATGGAACATAAAATTTACAAGAACTATGGTTCATGATTGGCACATTATTAAGTTAACCAAGCCTTTTAAGAAGTTATTTTTAATAACACAGTTAATATGATGACGTGGATAAAAGCTAAGAAAATACATATAGTTTTTTTTTATTCTGTTCTCTAAGGGATTCTGTTTCTTTCACTTAATAGTTTTTTCGTTCCTTTTCATGCGGTTCCCTTAGTTTCGCCACAAATTTCTCTATTTTGCATTGCCTTACAAATGGCTTTCAGAAAGAAAAATTCTTTCCGGCACTGGGACTAGAACTACTATACGTGCTGACGCTTTTTCCATTAAGCCACACCGGATTCCAGTTCCGATGCTGGATTTAATCTCTCAGTATAAGTTCCACGTCTCAGTTTCCCTCTAGTGGCCAACATTTATGCACTGTGTCACAGATGTGTGACAGTGGCACAATGTACAACTCAATATGTGCAGAGGTGCACTCATTACGAGTGACTAAATGGCCGGGATTTGACGGAATCAGCGCCGTCTTAAATCACTAAGCAATTATTTACGCATATCATATTATTGTGATGTACCGAAGTAGATATGATATTTCTGTACAGGAATTCTGCTTTACCATATCGTGAAGGATGGGAGGAATTCTGCTTTACCATATCATGAAGGATGGGAGGAGCGGGTTTTCAGCTCTACGTACTGTCTCTTTATCCACTAAACCACACCGGATTCCCAGTTCCGATGCCGGTTTGAATCCTTTCAGTTTAAGTTCCACATCTTAGTTTCTTTTTAGTGGTCAACCCTCATGCACTGTGTCACAGATGTGTGACAGTGGCACAATGTCCAACACACAATGCAAGTCTGCAGGTGTTCAGGCCGCCACTAGGAGAAATATGAATAGCATACTGCACAACAATGCATAAAAAGTGATCCCAGTACAATGTATAAACTTAAAGACGAAATTAAATAAAATAATAATTAGCGTTTAGATTTTATGTGATATCTTCAGGAAGGTAAGCTTTATATAAAAAAGTTGTATTGATGTATGCATGTGTTTCTGTACGGGAGAGAAAAAGAGGGAGATTGTTTAAGGTATGCCCTATTATAATGTAGTAGACTACAGTTCAAGTCCTATACAACTCGGTTCGAAACATGGCAGATATGGATGTAAGAAACATGCCTACCGAAAATAACTTTATTAAATGATCATATTCCGATATATACTGTACGACGGTCAAGCTATAACGGAGGGAGAAGGTAAATGATGTCCCCAAAACCCCGTTTGCTTTGCCCTCCCGCAAGGAAACGGTTGTCTCTCCGCCTATGTAAGACACACGAAGTTGTAAAAACATCGCATATTAACTAGTAATTCACAAAAACACAATATCTACTGTATCGACTGGTTTTTTAATGCAGTCATTTCAGCATATAAATTAAATTTAACAGCAATTACTTGACCGTAGCGACAAAAATGACAGAAAATGAAAACATAAACTCAATCAATGGACTTTATTATGATGACAACAAAAATGACAGAAAAAGATCCACATGAAAGGAATGTTTTCTGGTTAATCAATTAAATGAAAACAATTTCAATCCATTGCAAATAAATACATTCTTCACACTAACCTCATGAAAGTCCATTATACATTCTCGGAAATGTTTTTTTTTTATATACCGGTAACTTTATTCGGCATGTTTCATTATATGAATTTAATATTACAGGTTATTTTGTACATTTCAACATTACATTTTTATTGCATAACACAATTTAACATGGTATGAATTTCAGAAACTAAATATGTACCGGTATATATTATGATTGTAAGGTGTTTTAGTCCTGTTTCATCTTATTTCCATAAATACCTACTTTTTATTGCATAACACAATTTAACATGGTATGAATTTCACAAACTAAATATATATACATTATGATTGTAAGGTGTTTTAGTCCTGTTTCACCTTAATTCCATAAATACCTTCTTATGAATTTAAATTTGTGAATGTTGATGGAAATTTACAAGTTTGTGAAGTTTATAGAAGTAGGCCTAACAGAATATTTAAATTGTCTTAGATATTTTGTCACTAAATGCTCTTGAGACAAAGGCCATTTCCACCCTTCAGTTTAATCGGCTCCACCATTTTAAAACTCTCTTGTTTCAGTTTTCGACGAGTGAAGATAAGATGTTCACTTATTAGAGTTTCTAGGCTGCATGAACAAGTAAAGTCTTCTAATATACTACATCTGTGTAGATATGATTTTCTTTATCCAATCTCCTATCATTATGGCTGTTAGATTGCAGTCATGGTAATATTAATTAATTGGATTCGCCTTTGGACTGACATGACGGAAATAAATTTCTGCTGGCTGGTCCTTTATTTGTGTTAGTTCAGTCGACCTCCTATTTGTTAAGTAACTCTTCCCGAATTTCTGTATATATGCTGTTCATAAGTTCCTTAGTGTTTACAGTTTCTAATTAGCTAATTCGTTTCCGAAAATCCCGCTGTGAGCTTTAACATATGCAAAATGTTTCGTCAAGTGTCGTTCTTAAGTTTCTTCATATTTTCTTATTTCGTCTATTACATAGATTAGATGTGTTTTTAGTGTTGCTAGGATTTCTTAGCTATTTGTGCGTACTATTATTATTTTTCCTCAACCATTGATTTCTTCCAGGCTGTCAAGAGCTCCTAATATAGCAAGTTGTAAAGCTTGATTATTAGAGCATAAATCATGTAGTCTACTGTACTTTTCAATGCCATTTCAATGTGCTATGTTCGAATAGCTCTAACCTTCTTTTGATGCTTGTATCATATTATATCACATTAATAGTACGTGACGGCAACATGCCGTAAAAATTCATTACATTTTAAAACATCGCACTTCTTGTATTTGCTACGCAGCCAAATAACGGGCCCTGCAGAATGTACACATGTCAATCATATATTTTCAAGGGAAGATATAGAAATATTCAGTTCTGCAATATGGTATTTTGTAAGACTACGGTATGTCATGGTATCCCTTTCTCTCCTCCTTTTGGCCTTAGATCGCTCACTATTACGTTTCCATTTTCTGACTTCATGTCACTTGCTTCATGTATACGTCAGCCCTTGGTCTTCTCGATCTTTCTCTAAGTCAGGGCTGGGCACCGGCAGCGAATCCAATTTCTAAACGGGGACGCTTAATATTCATCCGTTACTGTATCAACACTGCGCGGTGTTCGACGGGGTAGAAGGGTTGAAGAGAAGTCATATGGCTCCCTGTGAGAGAGTAGAATCCGCTCTTGGTGCCCGGCCCTGGTCTAAGTCCTAGTGATCTTCTCTCACACCGCAGTGCTCTACACATACCCGTAGACCTACTCAAAATGGAAAAACTCACAATAAGTCAAATTTGAATTATGTAAGTTAAACAGTTAAAAAAAAATTAAGAGTAGTCCTATATCAGTTATTAATATTGTCCACTTTCAATTGAGATACTTTCCATAATTGTATAAACAAATAGGTAGGATACTGTGTTCACTATAAAAAAATTAAGTAGCTATTTTTATCAGTTTTACAGCTTGTAAAGTTTTGTTGTGAATTTCTTCAGGAAAATAAAATTACACTAAGCATTCAGTCCTGAGCATTTCAACACACACATTATAAGCAGAGATTTTTAAAAAGAATTAAACGAAATCCTGTAATAATAATAATAATAATAATAATAATAATAATAATAATAATAATAATACGTACATTACAATTATGTGTATATACCAAATCATTTGAAGTCCATAAAAGTAGTATATTTAGAATGATCGGGCCGAGAGGCACCATTACGAAACATGATTGTAACTTCCACAAACAATATTTCAATTGGAAGCCAAATTTACCAGGAATATGGATTAGCGGCGTTAAAACGTTCAATAACAACAATTAAAAATAATTTATATTCGTTATAAGTTATTGTTGCTCTGTTTTACTCTATTCTTTTCTTGATTTGTTCAGTCAGTGCATTTAAATTGTTTAGAGTTTCACTCTTCTAGTGCTTTTATACATACATATTATGCAGAAGACTCGGAATGAAGGAAGCAATATTATATTATATTATATTATATTATATTATATTATATTATATTATACATATTATATAAGAGAAAGTACTATTTCCGTATTTTAATAACTATTTTTTGTAAAATGGTAATATTAATATAGACCCTAATCATATAATGTCCATATCCAGTAATATGACAAACAGACTCAGTAATTACGAACTTATAGGACTGGCTTCTGAGACATTGGAAGATTAACTACTTTACTATTGTTTACTTAATCATCTGAAAACTGAGACAAAACTTGTCTAATGCTGTAATCTGCGGAAAATGGAATGCAAGAGAGAGAGAGAGAGAGGACAGAAAGAGAGAGAAACGTATGTCGGAACACGGATATCAGCAGTAACATGGGGTCCTGAGAGGCTGCTAATGGGATGTCTCTCTGGAGACCCATTTCTCCAGCACCGCGACGGTCGCTCCGAGACACCTGAAGCGTGGTGAAGCCAATGAGTCTGCAAACCCTTTGAGGATCAGCACCAATCCTCTCCATCCTCACTCCGGAATGCGCATATTAGCAGTGGCGGATCCTCATTCTTGTATTTTTTACTGTCATTATAAATTTATTATAGTTTTTTTTTTCAGATTAGTATAGTGCAGTGATGTTTTTTTATTCTTTCGCCCATTAAAGTGTCAATGAAAGTCCTGTTTCGTCTTAATTCCATAAATACCTACTTATGAATACGGGATACATGTATGTGTGTGCGTGCGTGTGTGTGCCTATAAAGTTTACTGTGCAAAGATGTACATAA
The DNA here is from genome assembly GCF_040183065.1 of Periplaneta americana. Classification (NCBI taxonomy): domain Eukaryota; kingdom Metazoa; phylum Arthropoda; class Insecta; order Blattodea; family Blattidae; genus Periplaneta; species Periplaneta americana. Next base: position 100,911,596 of record NC_091123.1, read on the forward strand.
AAATGTAATCCTTTATTATGCCTCTGAACATGGAGACAGACATTTCTATTTTGCATTCTTGTTTTCAGAAATGGGCGAATCCAGAAATGCATATAGAGTATTAGTTGGGAGGCCGGAGGGAAAAATAACTTTGGGGAGACCGAGACGTAGATGGCAGGATAATACTAAAATGGATTTGAGAGAGATGGGGTATGATTGCGACTCAGGATAGGGACCGATGACGGGCTTATGTGAGTGTGGCAGTGAACCTCCGGGTTCCTTAAAAGCCATAAGTAAGAAAGTAAGTAAGTAAGTGAGCTTTCAGGTAAACCTCCCTAAGAAGCTGTTTTGAATAATTTCAGGGGAAATATTGTTCCGGGACCGGGTATCGAACCTGGGAACTTTGGCTAAGCGCACGAACACTCTACCGACTGAGCTACCCAGGAACTCTACCCGAGACCGACTCAATTTTTCCCTTGATATCTGCATACTTAAAAGAGGGCTGACAAACCGTCAAATATCCAAATTGAATTCATACATGCTCTGTGTGACTTGAATGGTGGTTTTCTTTTAACGAACAGTGACGTGTATTATGCAAACCTAGCTTTCACGTATAGCTCCCTGTGAAATTGATTTGAATAATTTCAAGGAAAAAATTGTTCCGAGACCGGGTATCGAACCCGGAGCCTTTGGCTAAGCGCACCAACGCTCTACCGACTGATTTCGTCTTTCGTATTTCACAGTATGAACAATCTGTAAAACCACGAATACTGAGGTAACCTATTTAACCTAAAGTATTAATTGTATATCCTAAATACATTGTGTGAATTCAAATAAAACTGTTCACAAGTATTTATAAATTCTATTATCATTTCTCCACTTAAGAAAAACGTTATTTGAAAGTGATATAAGTGACAGAAGATAATAATGGATTTTAATAAGATTCTGAATATATATTTTCTTTTAATATCCTGTAATAAGTATTGCCATTTACAATTATCTGTTGAAATTTATTTCCATATAAGAAAAGAAGCTTCACAAAATAATATTGACTGCTCGTCTTTCATGAAAAACTGAGTGAGACTCATGCTGTTACTCAAGTTATAAATAATTCATCTAGGTTTCTCTTTTATTTATGCTGACTACATGGTTTCATTTTTCAATTTGTTATAAGATAAGATAAGATAAGATAATCTAGGAGGCCGTGATGGAGCTGTAAGTTCGTGTATGTTGTGCTCCGTTAAATCTGTGAAATATACTGGCATATTATTTTTAAATGACCTAAATTCTAATTGTGTAATTTAATTAACTTATGTAATTTATACTGATATATAAATCATCATAAGAAACCAAGATTTTACAGCAAATAATCGAAGTTTAAATCTGTGTTAAAGCGGAGTGCAAACGGTGGAATGAGTGCGTGCGGTAAGTGATACAACAGAGTAACAAAATCCAAGTTAAGCTGTTCTCAATGCTCTAAGATATTTCATGTAAAGTGTGTAAATTTGACTGAAGAAGATCTAGATCACGTTAAAGCCAATAATAAAGTGTGGTGCTGCGAAGAGTGTAGTATCGTAATGGCAGTGAACTCTCCTTCTTCAGCTGATCTGTCCAAGGTGGTGCTTTCTGTGAAAGAAGAGTTAGCTAACCTAAAAAAATGTAGTCAAGAATCAGAAAAGGACTTGGGTAAGTCACTAGATCTATTGCATGAGAAACTCGACGACAATAGCAAATTAATCAAACAACAGTCGGAAAGTTTGAATGCCTGTCTCATGGAAATTGATAAATTAAAGGGTGAAAATGCATTATTGCGAAATAAACTAGAAGAATCGGAACGTCAGGTTGATGAACTAAGCCAGTATGGGAGAAGAAATACGTTGGAAATATATGGAATGCCAGAAACTGCGAACGAAAACACATGTGAACTTGTTAAAAACATTGGTCGTGCACTGGACATGGAAGTGAAAGATGAAATGATTGATGCATGTCATCGCTTGAAGAAGCCGCCACATCAATGAAATTTGTTAGGAGAATTGATAAAGACTTATTCCTCCAAAGAAGAAAAGTGAAGCGTAATCTAAATGTGAGTGATCTTGGTATGACAGGTAATGAACCTATATATGTCAATCAAAGCCTCACTCCTCTTCGTAAATTAATTTTTGTTGAAGCGAGGAAAATAAGAAGAGAAAAAAATTATACCTTTTTATGGGTTGACAATATGGGTAATATCAAATTAAAAAAACATGAAGGTGACAAAACCGTACATGTACTGAATACTATCGAGTCTGTAAATAAATTAATATAAGATGTCTGTGAGTGAAAATAGTATTTCAGTTTACTATCAAAATGTCATAGGACTAAGGACGAAATCTAACAACTTTTATATTAATACTCTTGCTAACAACTTTGATATAATAATGCTAACTGAAACATGGTTAACGGAATCTATATATAGTTCTGAGCTGTTCACTGATCACTATAATATTTTTCGTAAAGACAAAAATTATAAAAGAGGAGGAGGAGCCTTAATTGCAATTCGTAATGATTTAGTAGTCACAGAAATAGAAATGAATAACTTAAATTTTGAGGCATTAGCTGTTAAAACTCTAATTTGTAGTAAAATTTATTATTTTGTAAATGTGTATTTTCCTCCCAATTCTAAGTTAGAAAGTTATTTGTTATTTTTTGAGTCAATTTCGAATTTTCCTAAAATATGTACCAGTAACATAATAACGGGAGATTTTAATTTTCCCAACATAACTGACCACACGTATGATCTCTTGAATGGGGAACCCTGCGAAAGATCTCTTGCAAACTTCTTAGCACTTCATAATTTATTTTCAGTAAATTACATTCAAAATGACTATCTTAAAACTTTAGATCTAATTTTAACTAACATACCTAAATCCTTGGAACTTTCTAGAAACGATGTTCCTCTTATTAACGAAGACAAATATCATCCATCCTTAACAATAATGTTATATATAAAAGATCGTATCAAAACATTCAAACATTCTCCTACTACAATTTTGAACTTTAAAAAAGCAAACTTCAGCGCAATCTACACTGACATTAAACAAATAGACTGGGAAGTACTTCATAAACACGATGATATTAATGAATCTGTCGATTATTTCTATGAAAATTTAAACAGTGTATTTGATAGAAATATTCCAAAGAAAAGAATTAATAGGAAAAAGTCTTATCCATGTTGGTTTACAAAAGATATCATACAAAATTTAAGAAGTAAAGAATACTATAGGAAGAGAATAAAATATTTCCCACATTATGAAGAAAAATATAAAGAATTAAGAAGGGTAACCAAAACTATGATTAATAATGCTTATTTAAATTACGTAGAAATTTCTGAAAGAAATATTGCTAACAATCCTAAGCACTTTTGGAATTTTATTAAAAGTAAACAAATAAAAAATTTCCGTACATCTCATGTCATGACATTGGATAGTAATTCATTAACCAATGATAAAGATATTGCTGATGGTTTTGCGACACATTTTAAATCTGTATACAATAATAACATACAAACTTGTAACGCAATGTCTGATTGTCATTATTTGGATGTTTCTCACTCATTGTTCATAAACAATATTAGTCATGAAGAGATTAAATTAGCTATTAAAAAGTTAAAGCCTAAAACATGTAATGGTCCTGATGGGATACCACCTTTCATTTTAAAAGGTTGTTACGAAGTATTATCATATCCTCTGTATTTATTGTACAATCTTAGTTTGAAAACTGGAAAATTTCCTAAAAAATGGAAAATAAGCAGCGTATGTCCAATTTATAAATCAGGCAACAACACTAAAGTTGAAAATTACAGACCAATTTCCATAATTTCTGCACCTGCCAAAGTTTTTGAACAAATATTGTACACAAGAATTTTTAATCATGTCAAATGTTATTTATCTGAATTCCAACACGGTTTTGTTACGGGTAGATCTACTGTAACAAATTTAACCAACTTTGTGCAGTTTGTATCAAATAGTTTAGACTGTAAATTGCAAGTTGATACTATCTATACTGACATGACTAAAGCATTTGACAAGATTAATCACAATCTTCTCTTGTCTAAATTAAATAATTATGGTTTCTCACAACAAATGTTAAAATTAATGACATCATATTTAATAAATAGACAGCAATATGTTAAATACCATCAATGCGAGTCATATATTTACACTGCTGATTCTGGAGTACCTCAAGGCTCAAATCTTGGCCCACTATTATTCTTGATTTATATTAATGATTTGCCTAAAGTAATTAGATATTCAAAATGTTTACTTTATGCTGATGATCTAAAGATATTCAAATCAATACAAAACACGTCTGATCTAGAATTACTACAAATTGATATCAACAATATTTATCAATGGCTTTTAAATAATGGGTTAAACTTTAATACAAAAAAATGCTGTTATATGACTTATACAAGGATTACATCTTATTTATGAGGTAATTATACATTGAACGGTGAACCATGACAACGAATATATTGTGTAAAAGATCTCGGCATAACTATTAATTATAATTTGACTTTTCATAATCACATATTTAATATAACAAATAATGCTTTCAAAAATCTGGGTTTTATTATTAGAAATTCAAAAACTTTACAGAACACTTCGACTTTGACACTTCTTTTTAATTGTCATGTTCGCGCTAAATTGGAATATGCCTTTGTAATTTGGTCACCCACTTGCAAATCACATAGTAATCAAATTGAAAAAATTCAAAAACGATTCTCTAGATATCTGTATTTTAGAAGATATCATTGTTCAGCCCTCCATTACAAAATTTGGTACAACAATCTACTTGCTGAATTTAATTTAATGTCTCTTGCCAGTCGTAGATTACTTGCTGAGCAACTTTTATTATATAAAATATTCAACGGTCTACTGGATAATAGCGAAATATTATCACAAATCCAGATTAACGCTAGAACATCACATTTAAGAAATCGTCAATTGTTATATTATAAAAAACCAAACAACTTCAGCACATAAAAATTCACCAGTGTTAAAAATGTGTTCAAATTTCAATGAAATACGTAAAACATGGGATCTAGATTTCTGCATTTCTTACATGGAATACAAACATTTTCTTATTAATATACTGAAGGTTGTTAATTTTATATAATATTGCTATTTGTTACTATGTAATTTACCAATTATAACTACAGTTTACATTTTTGGCTATGGTATCTATATTTAACTATTTTTCATGTATTTTATTTTGTATTTTTCATTTTGTATATATATATATATATATATATATATATATATATATCTCTGTATCTCTTATTTAGGTAGTATCTATTTGTCTGTTCTTTTTTCTTCTTTCCTTTTCTCATGTTCCATTTTAATTTGTATTTACACTTGTATCTGTTTCATCTCTTTTTTTTCCATGTTATCTATGTTTTTTATTTTTTTTGTAAACGAATAGCTGTACTGTCTATTATAATTGGGGCTTGCCCTGTTATAGACATAAATAAATAAAAATAAATAAATAAATAAATAAATAAGTAAATAAATAAGTAAGTAAGTAAATAAATAAATAAATAAATATTTCAACATGTTAGTAAAAAGAAAAAGAACACCAAATAATTGATTTGATTTCATTTGTAGCAACTAAACATAGTGTTGTTCACTTCAAATAAAATGTCATTAATATTTTACTAAAATTCATAATATTTAATGTGCACTTATAAAAAAATGAAACGGCTCTTGGTGTTGGGAGTTCAAGTTCAGTAGCGCGATTCATACGATACAGAAGTAAGCATGCAAGAAGACGTCTGACAGTACATGCGAATTTTCGTCCATGACTTTTAATTTCTTTTTGAAATTATAGAAAGTACTGTGTGACGCAAATGTCACGATAAAGATCACGGCTTGGACCACGACAATAACCATGGCAACAATCACAAGGATCACGACTACAATAAGGACATTGAAAAAGACAACAAGGACCATGAAAAGGACCATGGCAAAGACAAGAAGTACATGGTCCTTGTCTTGATCCTTGTCTATGTAATTATCAAAGAGCGGAAGTTGAGACATTATGAATCTTTAAAATAGGCAAGCAAAAATGCGTTGTAAACAAATAAGGCAAAAGAGGAAACAAAGAAAAACAGTGTGTTAGGCTTATATATTTTATTATTTACCTAATTAATCAATCCACATACTTATGTTGATATTGTGATGGAGGTTTTGTTGTAATTTTAAGATTAAAAACGTTTCTATCTACACTTGACAGCAAAGATTTATGAAATTGTATTGACATGTTGCTTAAACATTACAGTAAAATGCTTTTTTTTTTTGTTTAGCTTTCTTCTGTTATGTTCTGTCTCCTGTAAGATATGATAGTATTCCATTTGGCAAAATGCCTCTCAATATCTACAGAGGTTTTGGGGACAAATCGGAAGCACAGCTACATAGAAAAATTCATTTCTATTTCAATAGAACTGTCCCCCAATAAAATTTTATCTTTTTTTTTTTCTAAGCTTGCCCGATTCATAGTTTTCAGAAAACACTCTTAAACTTTTCCCTTATCAGTTAACCCTTGCTTTGCAACTTCTATAATTTTCACTGAATTCCGTAGTGGCTGTTCTCTTTCTTGCAGTCGAGTGACAACTTCTGGTAGAAAACCCAACTCATATGCAATGAAAGTGCTGTAAAGTTTACGTAACTCTCTGCGTGTTCCTTCAAAATACGAGACCCGCTGCTTGTCTCCCAACGTACCCATAACTGCATAAAGTTATTAATGACTTCAAAAATGCTTTTCTGAGTTAAAGTATGCAATTTGGTGACTTATAAATGCTTTCTTACCATTTTTAACTTCATTTACTTTCTGGGGTGAAACTTAAGGACAGTCCCATACATAGGACGCTATGCATAATGGTCAGTGAGATAGAAGTTGAAGTCCTCACCTTTGAAGTAACGGTTAACTCGTCTGGCCGCGAAACCAGGTGGCCCGGGTTCGATTCCCGGTCGGGGCAAGTTAGCTGGTTGAGATTTTTTCCGGGGTTTTCCCTCAACCCAATATGAGCAAATGCTGGGTAACATTCGGTGTTTGACCCCGGACTCATTTCACTGGCATTATCACCTTCATCACATTCAGACGCTAAGTAAACTTAGATGTAGATAAAGCGTCGTAAAATAACCTACTAAAATTTAAAAAATACAGAAGTTGAATAGAATAACCCCTTTTTGTAGTTCAGAAAGTATTTATGTACTCCCTCTGTCCCATAATAATTGTCCGGTACGCCGAAATGGTATTACAGTAATTACAGACGACGGGGCAAATGAGAAGTGCACGCATGAGGAGAAGCACAGTAGATCAGTGTACAATGTTATGCAGAGCAATAACGTGGTCTTATTGAGACAAGCAACACACACCACCCAGAAAATTACCGAAAGTGGGTATTGGTTTTCATCTCATCGGTATGGCGCTATATACAAACCAGTGTAGCAAAGCAAGCTGGAAATCGTTAGTAGAGCATACTCCTGCAGTGAGTACGTACGTTTGAACAGACATGAACATCCTGGGAACACAACTGGCGGTAGTGAGTGACAGGGGTAGCAAGAACGAACGACAGGCGTTATAGGAGTTTCTGTTGAAAAACACTATGGCTGACTTAGTGAAGAATGGTACCATAACAGGTGCGGCCGAGAAATTTCATGTCAGTAAAAGAACAGCACGCTGCATTTAGCAACGGGGGCGGCAATCTTTGGAAAGTGGATCCATGCTCATCACCAAATTAACCCCAGTAATAAATGCAAAATGGCCTCCTGGACCGCGCACAGGGAGAATTCAGGTGTCAGTTCAGCAGGACAATGCGCGTCCGCATATCGCTCCCAATGACCCCACCTGGATGGACGTTGCAGCAGCCAGTGGAATCAGTTTGGAACTCGTGTGCCAACGCCAAACAGTCTGGATATGAATGTTTTAGATCTGGGTTACTTCCGGGAAATTCAGTCTCTCCAGCATCAGTCAGCTCCACAAACTACTGATGAGTTGATCGCCGCAATTGAAACAGCTTTCTCTCAGCTGACACGCAACAAGCTCAACAACGTCTTCCTCACTTTGTAGTTCAATCTTATTGAAATAATGAAAGTTAATGACGGGAAGAATAACAAGATTACCCATATGCAGAAGGGGCACCTGGACCACCTCAACGTCCTGCCATCTCGCTTGGAGTGTCCTCGGAACATTTACGACGAGGCTACAATAGCACTGCAGCAATAGGTCTGTGGTTCTAGGCAAACTGTTAGAATGACAATCTTCCCGGTCTAACAGGCAGTTTTTTCGTCTTTACTCGTAGGAGAATGTTTTTCTTTGTTTCACTTCTTGGGCAATTTGTACTATTCCTCGAGTTAATAAAGTTGCACTCCTAGGAGTATTTATTTTGGCTAAATGACTAGCCAATTTGTACTGATCCTGGAATCATAAAGTTGTACGAGTAGTATTCATGTTCTTTTTTTTTTGGCTCTATGATTGGCCAATTTACACAGATCCCGGACTAATAATTTTTTCTTTTGCTAATTGAGTGACAATTTTGTACGGATTCTGGAGTAATACAGTTGTATTACTCATTCATGTGTTTCATTGTGCTCGTATGTAAACGTCAGTGTAAAATTATGGATATCGGACAATTATTATGGGACAAGAAATAAAAGCGTACCGGACAATTATTATGGGACAGAGGGAGTATTTATTTTGTAGCAAATATATATACATGGTAGAATCAGTGGTTCAACTGCCCTTCTCACACAAGCCTACGCATTGTACAGAGACATAATTTTATTTTTACTAACATTACTAATATTAACCTGGCTATACCTTTCAATCAACGATTGACAACCGGAAACACCGATTGCTACTCCCTTCCACGACTGGAGTTCGATGACACTGGCGTAATATACAAACAAATCACCTTACTAGGTATAGGAGGGAAGAAAAGTAGTTCATCCATTTACGTAACTAGGAAATATCATTTTCATTAGGTTTTTGTTTAATCAAAATACAGTACTGTATTAACAATGAGTGTTTTTACTCACGAACTAAGCTGTCCATGCGAACGTATTCATTATGCAATGTATATTATACCGTCTACTGCACATTAGCATACGCTATAGAGAATGAAGTTAAATTGAAAAATAATCATAATATGGATATTTAAACACATTTGTCAAAATGGTGGCCGTTCATTTCGATACAGGCTTCAGTTCTAATGTGTGTAATTCCAATTAACAGTTTCGTCCTTCGTAATAGTAAGTCATGTTGAAATAATCTTTACCTACTCTGTAAAAGAGTACCATGCGTACTGTAAATTCAATCTTCACTTCTGCTCGATCCGAAATGATAAATGCTATCTACTGTCCGTCCAAGTGGTTCTGTCGCAGGGTCATAGAAAGGGGAGAAATCATGTGACAGTTAATTACTTAACGAGACCCTTTTATTTGAGTTATTTTAAACAGTTGTATGGGTCTAATATTACGCAGACGTCCAATTCCGAACTGAAATTAATGTTCTCAGAAAAGAGCTAAGACAGTCCAGCCACTAGCTTTTACAGAGTGGCGAATAGAAGCAGGTGGGGAAAACCGGAATGCGACGTAGGCAAAATGGATGACAGTACCTGTGCGAAAATGATGCAATTTTGGAAGCTCTTTCGTCACTTGAAGATCCGAACATATTTTTGGAAAGTACTGTTTGCTATGACCGTAAGGCTACTATGACTGCATAGGCGGTCTTGGACGGTTGAACTTCATTAGTAGAAGGGGTGGGAGTGAAGTACATTAAAAAACTCAAGTACAATAAAAATTGAAGTAAAAATAAAATGATGTCCCTGTACAACACTATTTTGTGTGGTAGGTAGAAACATTTGGGGTGGAGTCCAATTTGACACTTGCTGCAGATGAACTTTGCTTTCCCTGTACAATTAGCACACTTTCACTGAGTTTCATTTTCAACTGGCCAGTGGTGTTGACAATGAAATCTTATGTCGCCTGATGGAATGGGAACAATTTTTCCTTAGTGGAAACTCACCCCATGCCTTTTCAGTGCTATAAGAGCCAGGACACGGCAAAAGTTGAGGAGCGGTTCTGAAATATCATTTTTCTGTACAGAAACCAAGCATTTACTACGGAAACATCAAGAAAATAAGCGAAGATGGACCATCACACTGTTGTTGCCACTGTTGCTAACATTGGTACTGCCAACGCTGGTGCTGCTGTTTCTGTACTAGCGCTCGTACTGCTGTTGCTGCTATTGTTGCTGCTAGCGCTGGTGCTGATGGTGGTGGTTGTAAAAAAATACGTAGCGCTACAGCCCATGAAAGGCCAAGACCGACCAGCCGGATGCTGGCCTCACGTCCACATGCCGAAACAGAAGTGGAAAATCATCCAACCCGCATGGCGGTATCGTGTCTTAGGACGATGATTCCCTCTAACTTTTATAGCTGATCTCCTAAACCGGATTTTCGCTACCTATCGTAGCTCTCCAAATGCATGATGATGCTGGGTGGGCACCGGTCTCATAAACTGGCCGAAATTTCATGAGAAAATGTCTTCCCCCATAAGGACTCGAACCAGCGCGCACTCCTTAACATTCCTTAACGCGAATCCTTGGCGGGATGCCTTAGACCACAATGGCACGGCGCGGTACGTTGGTAGTTGTAGTAATAATAATAGTACTTGTAGTTGTAGTAGTACGATGGCATTCTAGCCTGGAATTACCCTCCCTGTCTTGGAAATTTTCATATATTGGCTTCCTTCTTTTAGGACACCAATAACTTCTGCGAGAAACGGCAGGTTCATTTTTGTTTAATGCACTTTCAAAATTATTTGTTGCAGTTCTTATGTTAGAAGACTCTGGCATACTTCATTAACAATGTCATCTTTATTATCATCATTATATATATCTTTGTAATTGCGCTTTACTAAGTACAATTTTATTGCAAAAATTATTCAAATTAGCCTCATGCTCGTCGTCCGAATTATCACTTGTCTTTAGCTGCATAATGGGAAACGTCTGGAATGGTCACACATATAAGGCGCTCACTATTATTATTATTATTTTGATTTTCTATTAACCCAAGAATTTCACTCAAGGTTGGACTGGAAAAAAAGCAATGTACCAGAAACTATTATGCATATTATAAGGAATACTACAGGAGTGCACACGGCATGGCGTCCTATTTTTTAGGACGGCACTTTATTTCACCTTGTACCTAGCAACATATATGAAAATATTATTGTTGTTATATACCACATGAAAACTGAAGTATTCAACTCATTATATGAAAATAAAAATCAGATTTCTGTATCACCATTACAGACTAAGTAAGAATAAACTTACCCGCGGTGCGGTCACAAAATACTGTTTTCTGCCATCTTGTCAAAAATTAGCTGGTATAAACAAATGTTCGCGCGGAATTCAAACACTGCCAACACTATAATACAATGTAATAATTTACCTTCTAAACAATGCCACCAACTGTATTAACCCAGATAAGACTGACGTCCTATATATAGGACGGAACGTTTTATTTTTTTAACATTGCTGTGTAAGATTTTCATAGCCGGCAATCATGATACCATAATCCTTATGTGTTATAAATTGCCTCCAATTTTTTTTCTTAAATTTAGTCTGTCATAGTCATTGTTATTAACATATTTGTGTGAAACGTCCGATGTCTTATATATAGGACGTCAGTCTTATCTGGGTTAAACAAGAAACAGTTCCATAGAAATCGGCATTTTACGCACATCCTATTTTTAGGACGCTATGCAGTAATAAAAGCGAGATGCTCACTCACACCCCTCTCCTAGAAAATTTTTCACGGCACCGAAGGCTGTCCTGAATACGTGACCACACCTAAGACAGACATGTTCTTGCGATAGTTGTGACCTCAGTAGCGACATCATGCACAAATCCATACCAAAGGGGGGACGAAATGGTTCTCGTCCCGTGTGGGTATATAAAAAGAGGCCAAATTGCCAAAAGGGCATTCACTCGCTGTTCTGAGGACTGCTGTTACGCCTTTTCTGCCAAGAACAACATTTTCTCTGCCTCAATGTGTGTTTATTCCGTCGGATTTGGTTTTTAAGGCAGGTAATCTATCACGGAAGAGAAATGCACTGCTGGTTCTGTCTCCGCTTCCCCATCTCAACTTTCCTCACAATTATAGCTCCTTATTGGCCATCCCGGTTTTCGTATTCTTCTCAAGTCACCTTGCCATTTTCTTCACTTTGCTCGACACCCTCTCCCCCCATGAAAACTGTTGTTTTCTGTCCGTATCTCCACTAATCCTAAAGCCCCTGCAGTGGTCGAAACACGGGCCTAGTTTGGGAAATCGATTACTGCATCCCTCTCTCCTTCATTGTTCGCAAGTCATGGGCCATATTTGCGAGCTCGATATGTAAGCACTCCCACATACTTGCCATAGTCGATGCTTTTTCGAGCAAGTTTCGTTTCACCTCTTTCCATGCACTCCCTTTACCCCTCACTTCTTACATCATCCGTCCTAGGTTCGCCACATCTTCAACTACCCTCAATCAGAATCATATGAACTACCATTTCAATATTCCAGGTATTCTCAACGACATTCCCGTTTCCCTTGCCTACGAATCAGTGGAGGGACTAATTGCAGAAATAAATATCTATCTGTAACCAGAGTTTTTCCTTTCAACTTCGCAACACCCACAGACATTTCCACTCATCTTGTTCTGTCACTCCCGTTTCCCCTCGCTACACCTGCGATCACAGCATTCAGCAGAGGGATGTCAACGGAGTGTGGCGCACGATAATTAACACCCAATGTGAGTCCTAACATCGCTCTGTAATCACCCCTACAAGCTTCGGTACACATTGTCACTTCACTCCCATTTCCCCTCTCTACACCCGTAACCACAGCAAGTAGAGGACGTCAACGGAGACCGGCAGACGAAATTGGCGCCCAACTTGGGGCCTAACTTCGTTACATCATCAGCCCCCACAAGCTTCAGCCCATCTTTTCCGTCACTCCCGTTTCCCTTCACTACACCTGAGACCACAGCAAGCAGATGCATGTCAACGGATTCCAGCGCACAATTGTCGCCCAACGTAGGGCGTAACATCGTTGCATTATCACCCCGATAAGCTTCACCCCACCTTGTTCTCTCGAGTCCGTTTCCCCTCTCTACATCTTTGACCACAGATGAGAGAGGGACTTCAACGGAGTCCAGTACACAAGAGACGTTACATCATTTTTCATCTCTGTACATTCCGGAAGTATCTTACCTGCTGTGATCGATGATGTTTCATTCTCCAGAACAGTGACAACCTTACTTACACTAGTAAAATTTGAAGCTTAGTGAACTATTGCTGAAATCCATATTCCCATCTCCTTATGAGAGTTTTGAGTACCAGAAGCAACGTTTTCAAATATCAGAATTCTTGACGGGGATTTCAGAAAAAAAATTTGTTGACATCTGCAAACAAGAATCGAACATCTTCTGACACCCTGTGAGATCCGTGGATTATATGAAGCATAAATAACTCTTCTCGGGTTCTCAGCCAGGTGAGTTGGAGATTTGCTTCCAAGATTTAGATGGCTAGCTCTGCCATCTTCTTCAGGAAATGAAGTGGTGTGAGCTCCTGATTGGCTGCCGCTTCCACCAATCAGAATGCGCCTGGCTGTCGGGACTAGGATCTAGCTCCTGATTGGCCCGCAGCGGGAAGCTCTACTATTGCATTTATACGGACTACACATGGTCCCACATCACTTCATTCCCTGAAGAAGATGGCAGAGCCAGCCATGGAAAGCTTGGAAGCAAATCTATAACTCACCTGGCTGAGAACCCGAGAAGAGTTATTCTACATCAAATGCGGGGAAGGCCTCAAGTCCCATAATTGTCCGGTACGCTTTTATTTCTTATCCCATAATAATTGTCTGATATCCATAATTTTACACTGACGTTTACATACGAGCACAATGAAACACATGACTGAGTAATACAACTGTATTACTCCAGAATCTGTACAAAATTGTCACTCAATTAGCAAAAGAAAAAATTATTAGTCCGGGATCTGTATAAATTGGCCAAACATTGAGCCAAAAAAAGAACATGAATACTACTCGTACAACTTTATGAATCCAGGATCAGTACAAATTGGCTAGTCATTGAGCCAAAATAAATACTCCTAGGAGTGCAACTTTATTAACTCGAGGAATAGTACAAATTGACTAAGAAGTGAAACAAAGAAAAACATTCTCCTACGAGTAAAGACGAAAAAACTGCCTGTTAGACCGGGAAGATTGTCATTCTAACAGTTTGCCTAGAACCACAGACCTATTGCTGCAGTGCTCTTGTAGCCTCGTCGTAAATGTTCCGAGGACACTCCAAGCGAGATGGCAGGACGTTGAGGTGGTCCAGGTGCCCCTTCTGCATATGGGTAATCTTGTTGTTCTTCCCGTCATTAACTTTCATTATTTCAATAAGATTGAACTACAAAGTGAGGAAGACGTTGTTGAGCTTGTTGCGTGTCAGCTGAGAGAAAGCTGTTTCAATTACGGCGATCAACTCATCAGTAGTTTGTGGAGCTGACTGATGCTGGAGAGACTGAATTTCCCGGAAGTAACCCAGATCTAAAACATTCATATCCAGACTGTTTGGCGTTGGCACACGAGTTCCAAAGTGATTCCACTGGCTGCTGCAACGTCCATCCAGGTGGGGTCATTGGGAGCGATATGCGGACGCGCATTATCCTGCTGAACTGACACCGGAATTCTCCCTGTGCGCGGTCCAGGAGGCCATTTTGCATTTATTACTGGGGTTAATTTGATGATGAGCATGGATCCACTTTCCAAAGATTGCCGCCCCCGTTGCTAAATGCAGCGTGCTGTTCTTTTACTGACATGAAATTTCTCGGCCGCACCTGTTATGGTACCATTCTTCACTAAGTCAGCCATAGTGTTTTTCAACAGAAACTCCTATAACGCCTGTCGTTCGTTCTTGCTACCCCTGTCACTCACTACCGCCAGTTGTGTTCCCAGGATGTTCATGTCTGTTCAAACGTACGTACTCACTGCAGGAGTATGCTCTACTAACGATTTCCAGCTTGCTTTGCTACACTGGTTTGTATATAGCGCCATATCGGTGAGCTGAAAACCAATACCCACTTTCGGTAATTTTCTGGGTGGTGTGTGTTGTTGTCTCAATAAGATCACGTTATTGCTCTGCATAACCTTGTACACTGATCTACTGTGCTTCTCCTCATGCGTGCACTTCTCATTTGCCCCGTCGTCTGTAATTACTGTAATACCATTTCGGCGTACCGGACAATTATTATGGGACAGAGGGTGTAATACCTTGAAAGTTTTTTGGCGGTTACGTATATGGTGCAACGAACGTAGGCGTGGTTAATTTCTTCCTGCCCCATTAATTGTAGTGAATTGGTGTGATTAATCGTGAGATAGTTGTACTGTTATCACTAATGGTTTCAAGTCTTCTGTAAAATGTATCTAATGGTTCAACAATAACATTGGCAATACAGCGAGTTATAGAATCAGGCGAGTCATCGATTGAGATCCAGGTCTTGTTATTTTACAATTTGTCGTCTATAAATTCCATTAAGGAATTGTAACATTCATTTAAGTAATTATTTCGCAAATTTGACTTACTAGGGACTGATTCATTGGTATACTTCCTACTTAAGTGCACAGTTGTGTAATGTGAAATCTAATGTAATCATTAGAGGAAAATAAAGCACATTTCTTATAAATTTCATAGCTTGAATAGTTATTTGGAAAGTTTCACTCAGAATTAAATATTGAACATTTTGATACAACATTATGTGCATTTTTCTTTTTTTCTTTATAATTGAGCTATATAATCGTTATTTAATAAGAGTTTTTGTTTAAAATGTTTTTATGCTTCTCCCCCAAGTGGACTCCACCTTAATGAAATACTCTCCGTGCAGGTGGTGGAGCTTGCGTGCTCCAATGATCATTATGTTTATGCTGGATAGGGTCACCCTCACCAGACAGGCCAAATATAAAGAGACAGACGAAGAATGTCCCGCAACGGTCTACATTCAAAATTTTTTTTTCCCAATCCTACTTTCCTAGCCCTAATATTTCTTAAGCCCAACCCCTTGGTGTGGTGCGACCCGTGCTGAGGGGGTGAATGACACGGACAAATGTGTCTTAAACGGGACCTCTGTATACCAGGCGACCTCCAAATTATCAATCTTACTCGGGGAAGCGGTACTCTACCGGGGTGGACTTTATACATCCCTAGCTACTCAGGGGACAAACCATGAATAATAATATAGAGAAACCCGTTTCAGAGGACTACATCCGTGAGCCTCAGCAACCACAATAAATACAAAAGCCACCTCCTCTGACGAAGCAGCTCTTATGGAGCAAACTTCTGATATGGATTTGGGTGATATTCTTCTTAGGATGACTTGGTCACCTATAATGAGGAAAAAGAACCTAAAAAATAGGATTAAACCTTGGAGAAAATGGACAGGCTCAAAGTTGAACAAATATACTTTCTGGGGCAAAAGAAAAAGGCCTGAAAGCGAAACTTTAAAAAGAAACATTGAAAAATGGAGAAAAGACAAATCCAAGCCTTAACATAAAGTACACCAGGTGGGATGTTTGAGACCTCTAAGACAAGCGTGAAACGCAGCTGGTCTGATGGAGCTACTCCTTCCACTTCAGGTTTACAAAACAGTTAAACAAAGCGAAGGTACATAAGAGAGAAGAGCTTCTACCTCAGCTAAGTTAACGTACAGGGAATCCCTAACAAGGTTAAAAATATCAGTGATCCCTGATAACTTCTTTTCCAGTGTCTTCCATGAAATCTGGGGCAGCAGGGATGTCAACACAAGGGGTGAGTTTCTTCTAGGTTTCCTCCGCTCAATTAATTTATACGTACTTAATGTCGGTAACAAGTCCACATTCACTAGCCGAGTTAGGTTGTAAGTTGTCGATTTACTTTTTGTACTGAGTATATTAATAATCATGTCACTGATTGGAGGGTTTTGGATGAACCGTCGCTTTCGTATCATAACTACATGTCATTTAATGTTAATGTAGAGAAGAAGCCTAATCTTTACAGAAATACCAGGAGAACCTGTTGGGAATCCTACAAACAAGATCTCTCAGGCACAATTGGGCAAATTGATAAGATTATATCCTTTGGTGGTATCAACAAGGCCGACATTTTAATCCTGAAGGCTATACTTGACATTTATCACGATAACTGCCCCATGTAATCTAGGATAAAATCCAAAAAAGTGACATAGTGGACTGATGAATATGAACATAAGAGATGCAATGTAGGACATCTCTTTAACAAGGCTAAAACTTTGGATACTGGAGGGAGTATCATACAGCCCTTACAGACCACAATAAAAACATACACAAGGCCAGCATATGCTCTTGGCAAGCCTTTTATCAATACATTTCCAGCCTACTAAAGTCAGCCAAAATACAGAGGGCATTGGCATGCGGTCCAACAAACTTTGTGAGAACTATACATAAACCCACAGGCGGATTAACATGATCAGCTAAAGAAACACTCTAAGTTTTCTTCTAGGTACATTTTCCTGGCTGCTACATACTGATAAGACTTGCGAACTCGTAGGCCACTGTGAAAACTCTAGACCGAGAGCATCACAGAAAGACTGAGAACTGGCAGATCAGTTGTAAAATGGGCAATAAATAAATTCAACTCATTCAAGTCACCAGGTGGAGACGGTAACCTTCCCGCACTATTGCAGAAAGCAATCGACTCACTCTATATTCTCCTCTGCAACCTCTTGCGGCCCAGAATAGCCTATTCCGCTATATTCCTCAGGCGTGGGGAGCTACCAGAGTGGTATTTATTCCTAAGCATCGTTCCTGTTAAAAACCCTGGAAAGACTGATTGAAAGGCATAATCGAAAGAGGATGGTATCAGGTAACCCTTTTCATCGAAACCAACACTTCTACAGCCATCTAAAATAAATCGAGGACTCAGCAAAATTCACAACTGGTATATACAGGAGAACCTTTCTATCACTCCCAGCAAAACAGTTGTTCCATTTACCAACAGGAGGAATCTAAAAGGACTAGGAGAACTCAGACTAGGCAAGTATATAATGGACAATACCGAGTCTGTTAAATATCTAGGAATTAAATTTCATAAGAAACTGACCTGGAACGCACATACAGATTATACTTTCCGTACAGCCATGTGGTCTCTTCTAAGCATCAAGCGTACTATTGGAATAACCTGAGATCTAAACTACACACCAGCCATTGGCTGTATGTAACAATAATTTGGTGCCAGATTTCTTATAGCATCATCATCTGGTGCCGCAAAACATTACGAACTACTATAGAATCATTCCTTATCAAATCCCACAGTTATAAAACATGACCTTCTCGTAAATATTCGAATTTTTTTCATGAATTCCAGACATCAAACAAAGAGACACATATTGTTTTATTTCCAAAATTATTAATTATTTGTGTTATGATTATTTCTAAATAACGCAAATTATGCGCGCAGAGTTACATAAGCTTACTTGAAAATCTGTGTATACATCGTGGCCTGTTTGAGAAGGTTCTATCTAATTTTTCTATATTTTTGAGATACAGAGCTTCAAAGTTTCCATTTATTGTAATATGTACATTTAGTTTCTTATATTTATGAAATGTTATGCATGGCATCTTTAAAGCATTGAACTTATAATTACATACTTTTACAGCATAATTAGACCACTTATAAATTTCATTTAGAATATTTAATTTTGCAGTTAGGACTATGTCCTTCTATAATGAATTTTCAGGGTGAGACAAGATTCTAAGTGCTGATAGAACTTTGTCAAACTATATTTCTATTCATTACTTAACACATTATTATTCGTTACATAAAATATTTTAACTTTGAAAAAAATTGTTCTCTTCTAATTTATAATTGGATAGCAACTGGCATTAAATAAATTATACAAATTAAAATTATGTTTTGTGAAAACAATCAGATCTCTATTATATCATAGTTCATGAAAGGCCTATCTCACTTGACGTTATATGTGGAGGATGTCTACTTCGAATATTGCATTTCCATGACTGCTGATTAGAAACTAATTTCCGTACCTTCTCTTTCGGTGTATTTTCTTGGTTATTTCTGATATTAATAGTTACATATGTTTTTTTATGTTACTAGGCCTATTATAATTTCAATGTCGTTTGTATCATTTAAAAGTATTTATATATTTCTTGCTGTTTATATTGTATTGTATTATATTATATTATATTATAGTTACTTACGTACAAATTGCCTTTAAGGAACTCTGGGGTCCATTGCCGCCCTCACATAGGCCCGCCATCGGTCCCTAACCCGTGCAAGATTAAATCCACTCTCTATCATCATATTCCATCCCCCTCACATACATTTTAATATTATCCTCCCATCTACGTCTCGGAATCTCCAAAGGTCTTTTTCCCTCCGGCCTCCCAACTAACACTCTATAAGCATTTCTGGATTCGCCCTACGTGCTACGTGCCATGCTCATCTCAAACGTTCCTAATTATGTCAGGAGAAGAATACAATGCGTGAAGATCTGCGTTGTGTAATTTTCTCCTGTAACTTCATCCCTCTTAGCCCCAAATATTTCCTAGGAACCTTATTCTCAAATACCCTTAATCTCTGTTACTGACTCAAAGTGAAAGTCCAAGTTTCACAACCATACAGAATAACCAGTAATATAACTATTTTATAAAAACTAACTTTCAGAATTCTTGACAGCAGACTAGATGACAAAAGCTTCTCAACCGAATAATAACACGCATTTCCCATTATTGTTCTGCGTTTAATTTCCTTCAGATGGTCATTTATATTTGTTACTGTTGCTCCAAAATATTTGAATTTTTCCACCTCTTCGAAGGATAAATCTCCAATTTTTATATTTCCATTTCGTACAATATTCTGGTCACGAGACATAATCATATACATTGTTTTTTTCGGGATTTACTTCCAAACCTATTGCCTTATTTGCTTAAAGTAAAATTGCCGTGTTTTCACTAATTCTTTGTGGATTTTCTCCTCACATATTCCCGTCATCCGCATAGAGAAGCAGCTGATGTAATCTGTTCAATTCCAAACTCTGTCTCTCATCCTGAACTTTCCTAATGGCATATTCTAGAGCGAAGTTAAAAACTAAAGGTGATAGTGCATCTCCTTCTTTTAGCCCGCAGTGAATTGGAAAAGCATCAGAGAGAAACTGGCCTATACGGACTCTGCTGTGCGTTTCACTCAGACACATTTTAAATAATCGAACTAGTTTTTTTGGGAATACCAAATTCAATAAGAATATCATATAATACTTCTCTCCTAACCGAGTCATATGCCTTCTTGAAATCTACGAATAACTCATGTACTGTGCCCTTATATTCCCATTTTTTGTGCAATATCTGTCGAATACAAAAATTTTATTAATAGTCGATTTATTACGCCTAAAACCACACTGATGATGCGCAATAATTTCAACTATGTACGGAGTTAATCTTCTCAAAAAATACCACAGTTAGTCTTATCCCCCTTCTTAAAATACGTACAATTATGGACTCCTTCCATTGTTCTGGTAAAATTTCCTTTTCCCAAATAGCAATACAGGTTTATAAATGTCGCTAGAAAATACCCTTCCACTCTCTTATATTAATTCTGCAGGAATTTAATCGATACCTGGAGACTTATAATTTTTCAGATTTTCTATCGCAATTTCGACTTCTGAAAGTGTCGGTTCGGGTATAAATGCCTCAGCAGTTTGTATCTGAATTTCGTCCCGATCATTTGTATTTGGCCTATGTACATTTAGTAGTTGCCCAAAATAGTTTTTCAATCTGTTAAGGATTGAATGAGAGTCTGCAAGCAAGTCACCATTCTCATCCTTGATCACGTTTACTCTTGCATGATATCCGTTCTTAAATTGCTTTATACACTTGTATAAATCTCGAATGTTTTTTTTCTTACTATTTGTTTCTACCTCATTCAGGTTTTGCTTCAAGTAACCTCTCTTTTTTTTTCCTAAGTGTACGACTTGCTTCCCGTGTTTCATTGAAATAATTATCTCTGTTCTCCTCAACTGGATCCTGTAAGAATTTCAATTTTGCCTGTTTCCTTCTTTCTACTACCATGCAACAATCTTCATCAAACCACGGTTTCTTTTTCTTGGTTTCATAATAACCTATGCTCTGCTCAGCTGGACTTTTTATACTATCTCTGATATTTTCCCACACGCTATTAACATCGAACTCTTTCTCAACTTCGTCGGAACTTCCTCAAGTGGCAAACCTATTCGAAATTTCGACCTGATAATATTGCTTAGTTTCCTCGTCCTTTAATTTCAGAATATTGAATTTGCTAAAATTGAGTTGTTTCTCTATTCGCTTGGCTACTGATACTTTTCTCTCAATTCTCCAGTTATCATATAATGGTCAGAATAAACAGTCTGCCCCCCTGAAAGTTCGAATATCTACTATACTAGTATGTCTCCGTTTATCTATCAAGATCTGATCTATTTGGTTGTGTGTCAATCCATTTGGAGAATTCAAATATATTTATGTATATTCTTATGGTGGAATGTTGTACTTTTGATAATTACATTTTTCGATGTCGCATAGTTGACTAATCTAACTTCATTGTCATTACTAATTACGTGTAGACTGTCTTTTCCAATAGTTGTTTTAAAAATATCCTCCCGTCCTTCTTTAGCGTTGAAATCCCCCAATAAAATTTTCATGTGATATCTCGATAACTGATCAAGGTATGTTCCAATTCCTCATAGAAGTTATCCTTTATATGGCCGTCTTTCTCTTCTGTTGAGGCGTGAGCATTTATAACTACGATATCACACCATCTACCTTTAAGTACTAAATATGATAACCTCTCACTGATAAATTCGACGTTTATTACTGCTGATTTTGTTCTTTTATGAACAAAGAATCCTATTCCTAATTGGTGATTATTGTCTCCTTCCCCATAATACAACAAGTAATCTCCTATTTGTGATATGCCATTCCCATCTAACCTAACCTCTTGTATTCCCATGAAGTCTATTCTATATCTAGCTAGTTCTTTTGCTACTAATGTTACCCCTCCTGTTATATAAAGACTACTTACCTTCCAAGGCCAAAGAATCTGTCCCATTCCGAGGCTGATTGTAGGGATTCGTAACAAGCTATTTTTTTTGCGGTGATGGGTTGTTAGCCCTTCGCCCAACCCCCAAGCTGGAGGACCACGACTGCTTATTCGATATTTTCGGAGCTACATTATATTATATTATATTATATTATATTATATTATATTATATTATATTATATTATATTATATTATATTATATTATATTATATTATATTATATTATATTTTTAAATTAAACAAATAATTACACAATTACAAATATTGGTTTAAGAAGGAGATTCTTGTAAGTGCAGGTAGTCATCAAATATATTATTTACGAATAAAAAATGTATATGTTAAGTAATGGGGATGTGTGAATGTTATGAACACGTGAAAAATGGCTAAGTGGAAAACGAAGGGATTGAACATAAAAATCTTCTCACGTATTGCTTGGCTGTCCTATAGGCTATACTCAGCAATTTCTTCATTGTGTAAATCTTTGGCCATAGAAATGCTATTGTTGACATTATAATTCTGTGAAAAAGTACGTCACCTAATTGAAGAAATTACATTCTTGGGATTGTTTGTTCATAATCTTCATCATCAGATGAAGTAGGAGGAATCTAATCATCAGGGTAGTCATCACGGAACATATCGTCGGAATTTTGTTATCTCACATTATACTGACAGCTGTTTCTTATGGGAAAAAGTACCATAATACTGATATTTGTTTTCAATTAATTATCAATAATCTGAACATATTACTCACGTATTTATCAATATATAATAATAATAATAATAATAATAATAATAATAATAATAATAATAATCTGTGGCGCTAAGCCCGTGAAGGGCCTAGACCGTCCAGCCGGCTGCTGGCCTCACGCCCACATGTCGAAGCAGAGGTGGACGATCATCCAACCAGGATGGGGGTATCGTGTAGTTTACACGATGATCCCCCCAGCCGTTATAGTTAGCTGGCATTCGCAACCGGATTTCGCTACCTATCGTAGCTCCCCAAGTGCATCATGATGCTGGGTGGGCACCGGTCCCATACACTGGCCGAAATTTCATGAGAAAATTACTTCCCCCATGAGGACTCGAACCAGCGCGCATTACGTAACGCGAGTCCTAGGCAGGATGCCTTAGACCGCGACGCCACGGCGCGGGACATGTATTTATCAATACGCCATGAAAATTACAAATAAAATATATCATGCTTAACTGTGCATAACACAAATCAAATTCCTGGATCTTTGCGAGAGAATAGTAGCAGCTTGCAGTTAGAACTTTGTCAAAATAAATTTTTTCAAAAGTTGTTATCAAATAGTAATCTGTCACATTGCTAGTTCGTTCATTTTTGAACAAATGATGCTGACATGTATTTATAAGCTGGACAGTAATATGAAGAGTGATTACAAATAAAAAAATCACATTTTTGCTAATTTTGTTAGTTACAACCTTGTCAAACCAAGGCCAAGACATATCGTTGAGATTTGGTGCTTGGTACATTTGAAAGACTAAATACAATACGTTTTACAACTTTAGGCCTATCACGAATAAATTTAAAGTTTGGCCTAATTTTTAATCAATCCTTTTTGAAAGCAAAATTACTATATTAAATAGCCAAGTTAAAAATCAGGGAAAATATAGACTTATTCCCTGATGTTTTATCTGTAAACTACTGCATTTAAAAGTGTGCGCTCTGCATACATACATTTGAAATTTTTTATTTTCCAGAAGTATGGATATTACACATCCCTAGAAGCAATAAATTGTCTTAAACTAGATAAAAGAACAAACTTATGTTCAGCTCTCCTTCTCTTCGAAATCTTGAACTCCATTCCTTTTTACCTGTCTTTTCCCTTCACTTACATTTCTCCCCATAATAAATGTTCTTGTCACGAAACAATACTAAGAATGCCATCACATCACACCTCCTCGTACTCATGCTGTTCTACAATAGTCCTGTGAAGATTTTGGAATTCGCTATCGGCTAGCATCAGGTATTGTCGAAATAAAATTAACCCATTTGTGCATAGCGTCCCACATGGTCTCGAGTGAAATATGTCAAAGGAATTGGTATTTTCTTCTACACGTGCCAGATAATGATGGTGAATTCTATGTAGTTACCTTACATTCCAACAGATATCATGTTGGTGTTATCTTGAATCAAACACAGATACTAAGGCATTTTGACAGTTACAGAGAAGTAGTCAGGAAGTGAACAGAAATGTGCAATGATATCAGGTAAGATTTTTATTTATTGTGAAGCACTGTTGAAAGTAATCTATCTAGTTTTTAAACAGAATGGTACTTCAATAGTGTAATATGTATGTCATTATGTAACTTTTGTTTTTATACATACGTTAGTTCCGTTTTTTTACATATTGTATTTCATGTGCCTATATGGGCACTCTATGCAGTTACAATAGCAAAAAAATTTTTATGATAAATTTTGTTTCTATGTTTCAGGCCACTTTTTCTAAATAAGATATTGGATATTATCGAAAACGATTATGTGTTTGGAGTTTC
Organism: Periplaneta americana; assembly: GCF_040183065.1. NCBI lineage: Eukaryota > Metazoa > Arthropoda > Insecta > Blattodea > Blattidae > Periplaneta > Periplaneta americana. Next base: position 100,936,287 of record NC_091123.1, read on the forward strand.
TGATTTTTATGGAACCTCCAGGGCGTGTTGTATCGGATGAAGACGATGCGAAAGAAGATGAAGGGGGAAATGATGAGGACTCGTGCGGAAAGCAACTCAATGTCCCTGCTGAGTTATTACTATTTCAAATAGGCGTATTATATGTTCATCTGATCTATGCATGATGAAGACACTCCTTCCAACTCTTGTGATGTTTCTATCCAAGAACCAGGACCGTCTGAAAAACGTGATGTTTGTCGTCAAGAATCAGGACCGTGTAAAAACGCGTATGTGTTGAAGAAACTGACAGTTCTTGTCATCAAACTAAACAAGTATGTGAAGAAAATGGCAGGAAACGTAAACGTTTATTGAAGGGCCGAATGCTCATAAAGTGCCTGTACCACCACAGTCCAAGTGGAAATCTTAAGTCAAAAATTATGTTTTCCTTCTTTTCCAGAGTGTAATTATTCTCTGTACAGGGACTTTTCTCCTAGAGAACTTTTTGAACTATTTATAGATGCAGAGGTCACAGAGCAGATTCTGGCTGAAATTAGGAAATATGCTATATTCAAAAACCGACCAGATACGGACTTAAGTGCTGCGGAACTGAAAACGTTCTTTTGCAGTTGTATTTTTGACAGGATATAACAACTTACTATTATTGGGATATTACTGGAATCAAAACCATGATATGAGAAATGACACAATTGTTCAGTCAATGCGAAGAGTTCGGTTTGAGAGAATAATGTCTATGTTACACTTCGCAGACAATGCTTTTCCGAGCACAGAAGATAAAATGTGGAAACTGAGACCTGTGACTCAACTTCTGAAAAGAAAATTTCGACACAATTTTATTCCCGATTAGCCTATAAGCTTTCATGAAGCTATGATTGCGTATTATGGAAAACATGGCTTCAAACAGTTTATCTGTGGAAAACCAATTCCCTTCGAGAATAGCTATAAAGTGTGGGTTCTGAGTACTGTACAAGGGTACACCATAAACAGTTTATGATAAACTTTGATATCTATAAAGGCAAAATGCCATTCAGAGATACGAAAGGTGAAAAATATATGGGAAAACTGTTACACCATTACTTCAATTCTGCGATTCACAATGCATTGATCATTCATAGGAATTGCCATGGCGATAACTTCCGTCATCTGGAATTTAGAAAGCTATTTGTCGAAATTTGGATCTTCAACAAAGGAAGCAAGAAAGCCTGAGTCATTGAACAAACGTGATGTGCAATGTTACGATGGATCAGGCCATTGGCCACAAAATACAACCGTCGTCGTTTTGCGTATGAGACATGTGTCTCAAGGACAAGAACGCATTGGGGTAAATGTATTGTTGAACTTTGTATATTTTCTTTTCACATTTACCACAGAAAAAGAACAGTCCTGTGTTCCTAATAATATTGCATAAATGTAAAATATGCTGTATTTTAATTGTTCATTTAACTGTGTTATTTTCTATGCTTGCATGTATCTATAAATATACTAGTTGAGAGGCAATAAGGTGTTTAATGGTCATGAGAGTGTATTTTATTTGAAAATAATTGATTGTTATGAAACTAAAAATAATTGCTCATATATAAGCCCATCGTGTCCAAATGGGCACGAAAAATAACAGTTCCCTACGCTCAACTGAAATCCATATTGAAACTATTAATTGCATCACAGTGTTCGTCAGCTATGTGGTTAGTAAGATGAACAAAAAAAGAATAGATAAAATTGCGAATAAATTAATTCAGGCAGATAAGGGTTAATTTGGTCAGTAATTGAGATTCGTTCACACATATCTTCTTGTAAATGATTCTCTTATTCTGACATAAATACTTCACTTTCCAGCAATGTTATCCGTATATAATTATTATTCTACGTTTAAATTGTATTTCAGTAACTAATTTCCCTTTGTCCTTAAATTCTACCATATACACATACATAAGTGTTCTGCTCATGGGCAGGTATTCACAACAAACACAGCATTCTCCAATCTTTCACATTTTCTGCCTTCCGTTCAATCTCCGTATATGATCCATATATCTTAATGTCCTCTATCATCAGATATCTTCTTCTGCCCAAACTCTTCTCCCGTTCACATTCTTTTGCCACCATAAATTGTTTATTCTATATTAAAATCAGATAATGTTTAGCTACTTTGATCCTATTGTAATTGTAATTGTAAAAGTAATATTAATTGTAACTCAAATTTTAATATTATTCTCGATATTGTAGGTCCAGTTTCTTCACAGAGGACAAGACCAGGCATGATGACCTTACCTCTACGAGGTTAAATAAATATATCTATATTAATAATAAATCTGTAACCCAAATTTTTCTCTTAATTTTCAACTTTCCAAAACTAATTGGTGTCAGCTTGTATAATTAATCATCCCGAAAACAAAAATCGCTTTTTTTATTTTTGTTTGTATGTCTGTCTGTCTGTCTAGATGTCTGGATGTTTGTTTCCTTTTCACGCGATAATGGCTGAACCGATTTAACTGAAAATTGTAATATAAATTAAGTTCGTTGTAACTTAGATTATAGGCTATTTGTCATTCAAAATTCTTTATTCAAAAGGGGGGTTATAAGGGGGCATTAATTAAATAAATCGAAATATCTCGCTTATTATTGATTTTACGAAAAATATTACATAACAAAATGTCTTTAAAAACAATTTCCGTTAAGCTTTATTTTATGCCAAATTTTATAGGACTAATATTACTATGATGTACTGATATACATAATATTTCCGTGCAGGAATTCTGCATTACCATATGGCGAGATATATCAGTTTTAAAATAACAATTCTTTTTATATCATGGCCAGGTCCGATTAAAATACGAGTAATAAAGATAAAACAAATGACTCTGCATTTATTTAATGCTTCCTTGGAGTCCCTGGACAACAATCGGATTAATATACGGAAGATATGATTAATTGTGTTCATAATACTATTATTATATTATAAAGAGAGAGTATTCGTGTGTCCATATGAAGCAATCTCAGGAAACTATTTAATTGATTTAAATAATTCTTTCATCATTGGAAAGTGTAGTTCATTTAGATGAACGTAGGATTTATGTCATTACAGAAGCACTTGGGTGAATCGAGGACTGGGCACAAATGCATATAAGGTAAGATTAAACAGAACTTTACGCACAGAAAACTTTATATATTGTCGAAAGTGTTAGCTATATATAATGCAGTTAAATTTAATGCTATTTGGAGGTACCGTACAGAAATTTGGTATCTGATTTGCGTTGCGTTTTTTTATGAAAGAATGAAAGTCAGAAATGGAATAATTTTACAAATACACGCGGCACATATTAAGTATTAATTATTCAGCAACATAACTGGACATATTGCTTAATTACGTATTTGAGTGAGCTACGGTAATGTATAGGAGGTAGGGCTAACTGTTCTATGTAGTTCACAATACTCCTTATTGAATAATTAACAAACCAACATCTTTAGCATGACTTGTGGCTTGTAGGCCATCTCAAACCCCAAACTTCACCCCTCTGAACGCGAGATCTTATACACTCGGCCAGTTATGCCGAATGTTACAATAAAAACAATTAACAACACATATTTCAGTCATAACGTCATACAATAGCAGACGAAACTATGAAGTAATTACATAATTGAAATGCGATTATTTGGTCTATGGTGCATCCGTTTTCGTTCCAAGAATAACTTGTGTAATATGTTTGTAAATTAGTCTTGAATACATTGAGCTGATGGAAAAGTTTTTCTTGCTGAGATTCAAGAGCCCTCACACACAATTAAAAACTTAAGTAGATACTTACAGTAGTACATACTTTATCAACACACGTTTTAAATAATGTAGGGCAGTACAACACCTTATTTCAAATGGTATCGTTTGGTGACAAAACCTTCTGCCAGCTGAGAGTAAACAACCTTCAGTCTTTACAAATTTGTAAGAATATATATATATATATATATATATATATATATATATATATTGTGACTTTATTTCAACTCAACAATAGGATTTTATTCTTCCAACAATAATTCCTTTCTACAATTCACCTTAACCGCTCTCGTCAACAATAGGATTTTCACTCAACACAGTATTCGTTATAGCACTCCACTGACGGCAATGACAATTTACTTGAACTATTACGAACAACAATGAACTATTAATCTTAACTAATATTTACAAAGCACTATTTACAAATCAGAACTATTAGTTCTCAGTTCACAGTTCTCCTAGTTCAGTCACTCGAGTTCACAGTATCTCGAACCACAGACATTCAGAGACAGTCCACTGTACTCGAACCCAGGTCCCTCCAACTGCGGTCCACTGCACTCGAATTCAGGTCCCTCCAAATGCGGTCCACTGTACTCGAACTCAGGCCTTTGGATTCTGACACAGTTGCGGATGCACACTCGAGTCGAACTCCGGTACACAAGACTGGCTTGCGCTGGCTTACTCACTGACTGGGTGATCAATCAACTGAAAACGCGTTCACTTGCGCGCGTAATTTATAGTCACACCACAGTTTCTGGAAAGTACGACTTCTCGAATTATCTGGCTATCTCCACTTCGGACGGACTTCTCTAGAAGATTCGGGAGGGTCCGTCCCCCTTCACTCCGTAAGTAGCAGCTGCGCGCGCACTCTCCCCTCGTCGCGTTGACGTAAAACACCCCCCTCTCTTCTCTCCGCCGCGCGCCGTCCCTCAGTGCTCCGCGCGATCTGCTCTCTTGCGGGACGCTGGTCGTGAGTTCGAACCTCACGTCGCTGTCACATTGCTCCCTCCTTATGGCTGCGCGTCTCGGGCAGTCCCTTGGTAGGCTGCTAATCGGTCCAGATGCACCACCATCATCTTCCCTCGACGATGTCGCTGGATGCGGTACACCACGTCGTTGATCCGGGTCACCACGCGGTATGGTCCATCCCAGGCACGCTGCAGCTCTGGTGATTTCCCTTTGGTCCTCGTAGGTCGATACAGCCACACCAAGTCGCCCTCCTGGAATCCTGCAGAGTTGGCTAATCTGTCGTAGCGCACTTTCTTCCTGTCACTGGCCATCTTGAGGTGCTCTCTGGGCAGATGGTGACCTCCATTTAACTTCTCGGTGAGTTCTGCCACATAGTCAGTCGCTGGCTGGTCGGCGCTGAGTGGCGTGCCAAACAGCAGATCACAGGGCAGGCGAGCTCTCTCCCGAAGACCATGTTTGCCGGTGTCATCCCTGTTGTATCGTGGACCGAAGTTCTGTAGGCCAAGAGGGACAGTGGGACTCTGGCATCCCAGTCTCGTTGATGGTTGGACACCACCTTCCGCAGGTGCTCCTCCACGGTTTTGATGTATCGTTCCACCATGCTGTCGGACTGTGGGTGGAGGGGAGTGGTCCTGGTTTTTTGCACCCCCAGACGCTCGAGCAATTCTCCCATCAGGTTGGATTCGAAGTTGCGCCCCTGATCGCTATGCAATTCCTGGGGCACCCCGAATCGGCAGATGAAGTTGTCAAGCAGCGCGTCGGCCACCGTCGAAGCCTCTTGGTTGGGAATCGCGTACACCTCTGGCCATTTTGTGAAGTAATCCATAGCGACTAGCAGGTAGCGGTTCCCGCGATCCGTGACCGGGAACGGTCCAGCAACGTCGATGGCGATCCTCTCAAAAGGAGCTCCCACGTTGTACTGCTGCATGGCTGCCCTGCTGCGTGTCCTTGGTCCGCGACTGGCTGCACAGGTGTCGCATCTTCGGCACTATTGTTCCGTGTCGGTTCTCTGATGTAACCAATAGAACCACTGCCTTAACTTGTCCAGCGTCTTGTTGGCTCCCAGGTGGCCTCCAGTCACTCCATCATGAGTCTCCTCCAGCACTTCCTTCACCTTGCTCCTGGGCAGGACAAGTTGTTCAATGCGGGTCCTTCCATCGACCGACTCCCAAATCCTCTTCAGGATACCGTCCGTGACAGTGAAGGGTTTTCACTGGGCCCAGTAGCTCTTGTAAGTGGTGCTACGGTTGGCGATATCGGTCCATCCTGGTCTCTGGCCGGACTCCACATCACGCAGTAGCTGTCCAATGTTTGGGTCCTCCAGCTGCTCCTTTCTTATGGCGGCGTTATCCCATCCTGGGCTCGGTTGGGCGGCAATTGCTCGGACTGCGTGGGCGCCATCCCGCTCTTCTACTTTCAGGCAGTGTTTGCAGCCATCCTGGCACGGACGTCGTGATAGGGCATCAGCGTTGCAATAATTCTTACCTTGTCGGTGTTCAGAGGTTAAGTTGTACTCCTGCAGACGTTGAACCCAACGGGCGGTCTGCCCCTCCAGATTCTTGAAGCCCAAAAGCCAGGTGAGTGCAGAATGGCCTGTCCTCAGATGGAATTCCTGGCCATAAAAAAATATTTGAGGACGTGTTTCAGAGCTGAAGAGTGTTCGGCTGAAGTAGGCAATCACCCTCTCTTGCCCGTCCTGTTCCTGAAAGACTACTCCACCGATGCCTACGTTTCTAGCGTCCGTGTCGAGCGTGAACTTCTATCCAGGGATGGGATATCCCAGTACAGGAGCAGTGCAGAGCGCCTCTTTCAGTGACTGGAAGAATGAATGGAATTGTCGTTTCTCCTCGGTCAGCTGGGTTAGAGGCGTAGCGATGTTGGCATACCCAGCTACGAATCTACTGTAATAAGTGCAGAGGCCGAGAAAGCGGCGCACCTCCAGCTTGTCCCTCGGTCTCGATCATCCTCTGACGGCTTGTAGCTTCTCCGGGTCCGTGGCCACTCCGTTGGTCCCTACTACGTGCCCCAGGTAGCTGACCTTCTTCTGGAATAGATGAATTTCTTCGGGTTCAACTTCAGTCTGGCTTGTCGCTGTCTCTCGAACACTTTCTTTAGGTTCAACAGCTGTTCGCCGAAAGTCTTGCCCACCACGATGACGTCATCAAGGTACAGCAAACAGGTGTCATATGCCAGGCCTCTCATTACGGACTCTATTAGTCTCTGGAATGTAACTGGAGCGTTGCAGATGCCGAACGGCATAACGGTAAACTGCCATAATCCCTGGCCTGTAGAGAATGCCGTTTTCTCCTTGTCCTCAGGGTGTAGCGCCCCCTGCCAGTATCCTGACTTGAGATCCAACGTCGAGAACCACTCTGGTCCGGCCAAGGTGTCCAAGGTGTCGTAAATTCGTTGAAGGGGAAAGCAGTCCTTTTTGGTGACGTCATTCAGTCTTCTGTAGTCCACGCAGAAACGCAGGTCCCTATTCTTCTTCACCAGCACCACATGTGATGACCAAGGTTTCGATGACCCCTCTTGCTTTCATGCCCTCCAGTTGGCTGTCAATCTCCCTCTGTTTAGCTAGAGGGACGCGTCGAAGAGGTTGTCTGATTGGGCGAGCATTTCCGGTATCGATGCGGTGCTGAAATTTCTCCGTTCTCCCATACTCGTTCTCGGACAGACTGAATACGTCTTGAAATTCTGTCAGTAGATCGTGGACTTGTCTTCTTTCTCATTTGTTTAAATTCCCCGCCAATTCTCGAGCCAGCTATTTCAGTGATGGGTCTAGATCTGGACACGTGGACGGTGACACTTCTCGTTTTCTGCCAGCTACGTCACAGACACCACCGGCTCGACGTTACCTAGTACAGTTCCAGTAGGCACCTCCTTGTCCCGATTGGTGACATTCAGGACTCTCATCGGTACCACCTTCTGATTCGGGAGTAGGGATCTGGCCACATAAACACAATCTATCGGAGTTGTTTGCGAATCGAGGAGCAGGTTTCTCTTAGGTTGTCCGTCCAGTCTTGCCGTCACCACCATCTCGCAGCCTGCCGGGATTGTCACTTGATTCTCCAGGGTGAGCCTGCTGGCCATGGATTGGTCTTCGACGTCCCTCAGGAACACTTCATCCTGACCAAAATGGAGGATACGGCGCCGGACGTCCACCGTCGCATCGAAGATCCGCATGGCGTCGAGTCCCAGGATGACGTCTTCAGTGACGTTGGCGACGAACACTCACATCTCCAGTCTCCTCTTTCCCAATGTCAGATCCAGGAAAACCTCTTTTTGGATGGGCAGGTTCTCGCCTGAGGCAGTACGTAGTTCATATCGGCGCAGCAGCGTCCTCCCAGGTAGGCACGACTTTCGGTCTGGCGATGGTGAGCGACGCCCCGGTGTCTACCAGTACTCTGCACGGGAGGCCTCTTATCCATCCGTCAGCAATCAGCCCATCGTCGCATCTTCTGTTAACCGTCTTCAAGATCAGCCGAGGGGCTGGTAATGACGGCGCCGACGTGCCCCTCATCGCATCGGGCCCTTTTAGTTTTCCTGTTTGTGACCAGATCGGTCACAGTCCCTCCTCAGGTGTCCAGGTTCGCCGCAGGACCAGCAGGTGGTCACTGCTCGTCTTCGTCGCTCAGGTGATTTTGGTTGACGTTCCTCGGCGTCGGCCGCCGCGACGCTCCTAATCCGGTGCGATGCCGAGTCGTTCTCCGTCAACTTTGCTGCCTCCATCCTGAGGGCCGCCGTCAGAGCTGCGTTGATGGTGCGATGCTCTGCCAAGTGTAGCTGTTGTCTGATTTCCGGGTCTCGAACCCCGCTGCCGAAGGTGTAGGCCGCCTCTCCAGCGATGAAGTCAGTAGGTAGGCCCCTGAGGACCTTATGGACCAGTTGTTCCACCGCCATTGCAAATTCTTGCAGGGACTCTCCTGACTGTTGGACCCTCGTTTTCAGTTGGGTCCTGAATTCTGCCGCAAGTTGATGGTCACCATAACGTCCCTCCAGAGCCGCCATTATCTCAGCGGCTGTCCCATCTTCCGGAACGCTGTGAAGAATTTCCGACGCCTGTCCCTGAAGCGCGGCCAGCAGCTGAGTGGTTTTCTCTGCTGGCGTCCACCCATTGTGCTCTGCGATGGCCTCGAACTGGCGACGGAATATCGCCCAAAACATCGTACCGTCGAACTTCGGCGTCTTGACGTTGTAATGTCTGGCTGAAGGCGATGGTTCCGCAGGGCCACTATATGGAGTCCTCAACTCTATGGCCGCTTCTTGCATGGCACTTCGAACCTCCACGGCAACTATCTGTTTCTGTTCTCTAGCCTGGCGATCCACCAACGCAAGGATGTGCTTGTTTTCTACAGCATGTTGGTCCATCAGCACACTCGTTTCCTCTCGACGACGTTCGAGAGCGCGAATTTTGCCGTCAAAATGGTCTACATCCTCTCTCAACTCGGCTACTGTCTCGTTTATAGTTGTAAAATTCCGGTTTAGTTTATCTAAATCGGCCTTAAGTTCGTCTTTCACGATGGCGACAATTCCATCTATATGGGCCGAAACGCTTTCAATTTGCGTAGTGACGTCATCTTTCACTCCGCTTATGTCGTCTTTCACTCCGCTTATGTCGCCTTTCACTCCGCTTATGTCGACTTTCACTTCATTTATATCACTTTTCATCTCCGTTTTCACTTCACTTATGTCACTTTTCATCTCCGTTTTCACTTCACTTATGTCGTTCTTCAGCTCACTGATGTGCTTGTTCATTTCGTCTTTCATTTCTGCTTTCATTTCCGCGATGGCTTGCAGGATCTGCTGTAGGTTCTCCATTGTCGATAATGTCCCGATTCTGACACCAGTGTGACTTTATTTCAACTCAACAATAGGATTTTATTCTTCCAACAATAATTCCTTTCTACAATTCACCTTAACCGCTCTCGTCAACAATAGTATTTTCACTCAACACAGTATTCGTTATAGCACTCCACTGACGGCAATGACAATTTACTTGAACTATTACGAACGACAATGAACTATTAATTTTAACTAATATTTACAAAGCACTATTTACAAATCAGAACTATCAGTTCTCAGTTCACAGCTCTTCTATTTCAGTCACTCGAGTTCACAGTATCTCGAACCACAGACATTCAGAGACAGTCCACTGTACTCGAACCCAGGTCCCTCCAACTGCGGTCCACTGCACTCGAACTCAGGTCCCTCCAACTGCGGTCCACTGCACTCGAACTCAGGCCTTTGGATTCTGACACAGTTGCGGATGCACACTCGAGTCGAACTCCGGTACACAGGACTGGCTTGCGCTGGCTTACTCACTGACTGGTTGACCAATCAACTGAAAACTGCCTCGCGTTCACTTGCGCGCGTAATTTAAACTCACACCACAGTTTCTGGAAAGTACGACTTCTCGAATTATCTGGCTATCTCCACTTCGGACGGACTTCTCTAGAAGATTCGGGAGGGTCCGTCCCCCTTTACTCCGTAAGTAACAGCTGCGCGCGCACTCTCCCCTCGTCGCGTTGACTTAATACACCCCCCTCTCTTGTCTCCGCCGCGCGCCGTCCCTCAGTGCTCCGCGCGATCTGCTCTCTTGCGGGACGCTGATCGTGAGTTCGAATCTCACGTCGCTGTCACAATATATATATATTCTTACAGATTCTACTTTGAACTTATGTTAGAACTAACAGCGTCTGAACTAGAATATATATATATATATATATATATATATATATATATATATATATATTTGGTCTATGGAGCATCTAATATAATACCAGGCTTCAAAGTAGAATTAATTGAACAACTCAATAACCTATTGCATGGTAATAACAGTTACATTCATAGTTCTAAATATAAATTTGAAAGTAATTCAGGAGCAAACGATTTATAATTGATAATAAATTCATTATTAACTAACAATAACAATGCTGTATTTGAAAATATTACAGATTTAAGTCAATGATATTTAATTATAACCAGTGCAGCGAAGCGGGTGCGGCTAGTTTAAATACAAAGACACACTGACAAAAATAAACATTTCTGGACGCTATTCGAGCACAAGATAACGTATGGTACTTTAAAATTCTAATAGTCGTGTTCTTGTAGCCGGTTTAAATGTGTTGCCTTTATTAAAATGTATCAATGTCTTCATAATATCATTGACAAGAGTTTATTTTCTAATTCTATCAGAGATGAGCATTTATTGAAATAACATTGTAGTATCATAAATCCAAGGCACTTTACAAAATTAAATAATTGACCCCATAGATAAAATTGTATTACTTTTTTGCCTGAAATATCCACAAAACTTTATTAATAATAAACCGCTGTAATTTTTAATTGGTCATTAATGACGTATAAATTTCTAGCTTATTCAGTTTATATGAAATAGTTGATAGCAATAAGATATTTGGTAGGATGATTCCGAGGATTTGCCACGAGGTTCCCCGAGATTCGTTTTATAGTTGGATAATCAATCCTTAGAAAAATTCCAACCGGATAATTAGCCCAAACAAGCTGAAACTATTTTAATGTAATAACCCGTGATGACCGCAACCTCAGGTCAGTATACAGACGCTAATACTATGTCAATTACGACTCCTTGATCGAGTAGCTATTGCTATATTAAATTTCCGCTATATTTTTGTTAATAGCCAATTGTTGACAGTAGTAATAATATAATTATTGAGGAGCGCCGTATAGTCACGCTTTTCAACAGAAAAGAGTTCTTGGAGTATGACAGCCCTGCTGCCATTAATGTCGATTATTTGTAAAGGTGGGAGTCTTGACTTCCCGTCACCCTCTGGGCCGATTTGATCTGAAGAGTCCAGGGGATAAAGGGGGGATGTCCACTTTCAGGCAAAATTCAGATTTACATTCGCTTATATACTTCATATGAAGTGTATTCATCCTACACTTAGAAAAGGGGAAGAAAGTTCTCAGTTACCGAATAATTGCAGGTTAAATATTCCTTGTACAGGGAAAGAAGGGGGCATTTCCATGTCGAACAGTGAAAGAAAGGGGTCAAACAATCAGTTTTTCATTTTTCCTTGCTATTGGATTGAATATTATAGCGTTTGAAATGACAATCCATTGTTCACAATAATCACTAATAAATTTAGCTTCAACAAAGGAATTATTATTATTCGTGATAGTTTTACTAGAGCAACTGAAGTGCAAACATGTGTGACTCTGTACGGTATCAGAAGCTCTTTGTACCAATACAAAAAAGGGGAAGAGGTTTGGACGCGTTAATGATGCTTTTCAAAAAGATAAGAACTCAAAGTTTTGAAGCCGGTAAAGAATGATATTGCAGAAACAAATATTTTGAAAAATTACAAGTCTTTCATATTCAGAAAATAATAATTTACATGACTTCAATGCACTGGCTGATTGGAATGCACAAAGTTCTCACCTTGCTGGCCTCATCACTGTTCAACTAATATCACGAAGAAAGAGCAGGAAGAATGAAGATGGTGCTGAAGACGGAAGAATCGGTGATTTTGTTGTGTGTCAGAAAGCCTTCTTATCTGTCCATGGAATAACAAAGAAGAGACTACAAACAATTCAGCGTTCTTTGAAATTTTCTGGATTAGCACCAACTGATGGCAGGAGAAAATATGGAAATCGTCCTCACAAATTATCCACAGGTACACATGACAAAGTCATTGAGCATATTAAATCTTTCAAAGGTCGTTCAAGTCGTTACTCAATGGAGAAAACTTCTAAAATTTATCTTCCTGAAACCCTAAATGTAAAGAGATTGTAGGCCTATAATGAACATTCTGAGACTTATGAAACTTCTAGAACTATTCTCCACTGAGTTCAATATATCATTTGGGTACCCAAGATGTGACACGTGCAGTACTTGCGATGAATTTGCAGTCTTGCCCATAAGAAATACAACCAGGAAGAATGAGATTGAACAGGAAATAAAGCATTTAGAAGTTCAAAACAAAGTACATCTTGCAAAGGCACAAACGTTTTATCAGCTTAAGACTAAATCTGAAAACAGGTGCAGGAAATCAGAAGAAGTTGAGAGCTTAGTGATGGACTACCAGAAGAATCTGTCAACACCAACATCTCATATTATAAGCACCAATTATCTTTTTATTCATTTAATGTGCACCAATTGTCTGATTCTAAACCAGTTTTCTATACTTACACAGAAAAAAGAACTGGAAAAAATGTTGCTAATAAAGTAATTTCATTCTTGGTTCACTATTGCGAATTTGAATTATCTTCTAATGTTCGCCACCCAGAACTGTTCTGTGACTGCTGTAGTGGTCAAAATAAGAATTATACAGTAGTGAGATATCTCCATTATATGGTGCATGAGAAAAAGAGCTTCAGTTCAATCCATGTGACATTCCCTATTCGGGGACCTTCTTACATGGAATGCGACAAGAATATGAGACTTGTAAGCACAATATCAAAAACTGAAATTCCTGACGACTGGAATAATATAATCAGATGTACCAGAACCAAGCCCCATCATTTCAAGTCAATGAAGTCGATAATCCCATGATTCGAGATTAGACTAGGCCTAGATTCTTGGAATAATTTTACCTGAAGGTATGTCCATTCCAATCAAGGCCAGTGAGGGAACTGCGAATAGAAGAGAAGCATCCAAAAATGATGGTTGATATGGATATTTACAATGGTGCCTGGTACTCTTCTGTGATTCGACCTCCACTTAGAAAACGGCCAGTGAATGCAAACTTATTGAGTGGAGAATTCTTGTATCCAGACAGAGCATATGAAGGTTTATTTACTTGGTTATTTAACATCGCTGTATCAACTACGAAGTTATTTAGCGTCGATGGAATTGGTGATAGTGAGATAATATTTGGCGATATGAGGTCGAGGATTCGCCTTAAATTACCTAATATTTGCCTTACGATTGGAGAAAACCTCAGAAAAAACCCAACCAGGCAATTAGCTTAAGTGGGAATCGAACCCGCTCCCGACAGCAAATCCGGATCGGCAGGCAAGCGTCTAAAGCCTTGGTTTTTCTGAACCGACGCATGCGACGTGCGAGGAGCGAGACGGGCCTCGCACCACGCACTTCCTATGCGTCGGTTCAGAAAAACCAAGGCTTTAGCAGACAGAGCTACGCCGGTAGCTGCATATCAATGTGGGATTATATTTTTACAAAATCAACTTTAAGTAGGCCTTCTTATTAATTTATTATATCATTAATATAATATTACACTGATTTATTTTAGGAAAATTGCCGATATCACAAGAGAAGTGGCAGAATTTGAAAGAGCTAAAGGTGTTATGTGGACCAAACGCTCAAAAATTCTACTCATAGTTCACAAAAAGTGGCTGTGCATGAACAGAAACAAACTGAAAGAGAACCAATTACTCAGTGTTATGAAGTGCTAATTTTATATATAATTTTGTCTATTGATTTTATAGTTAACTAATATTTTGCTCTTTTTCTATGGTATTATTAATGCCATTATAGGAGTAGGACCCCCTTTATTCACTTTTTTAGTTGCCAGGGCCCCATTTTTCCCCTGTACGAGGTTACATCAAAACAGATTTTTAATTACTGAAGTCATAATACTCCAGTGTTGTGCATCACACGTTCTATACTGGTAGAATATATAACAATAAATATCACAAAATAAAATGGAGGTATTAGTCAGTATTATGTTCGGAATGATAGAGTTTCAAACTTTAAATTTGATTTTCTGAAAATTGTTTAAAAGTGGACATCCCCCCTTTTTCCCCTGGACTCTTCATCTGTAATGGGGTTCACTTTACATTTAATAAGGTAATTATTGTGACAACTTATTATTACTACTTAAGATCTAAAGAAATTTTCCAACAATTAGTAATTAGCTTTACTTAAACCTACAAATACTTATGTAGCCTATCTGCAATCAATCATGAAATATATTGATAAATAATAACGTTATCTTCTTAAGACACTGCAGACAAGCCTAACGAAATCATTTAACTTGAAAGAGGTTAGGAGAATAATATAAAATGAGAAATAGAGAGAAACTCCTCTTAAATCTATTCTTTCATTATACTCATGTGAAAACTCATTTTCAGAAAATGATTTCGTAGAAAATTAGTATGTACACACAACTTCATAGAGCAGCTGTGTTTCATTATTTTATTTAACCACTCGACCCATCACATTGAAGAATCATAGTTCAAATTTATAACTTCGTTGGTGGCAACAGCGCCATATGGCGCAAGACGCACTTATGAAATCTGAATGCAAATTTGCCTCGACAGATGTTGACATGTCCAACTTTAGCAACATCAGGAAAACGATGATAAAACAACAGCTTATCCAACGACCGTTATGAAGGATTATCTCCATGTCACCAGTAATTAGACAGGTTTCTTTATGCCGGCAAAAAGTAAACTGAGGAGAAATTCCACTGATACAAAAATGGAGTGTTATTCGTAATTGTGGTAAAAAGCAATGAATAGTAATTACATATATATTAGATCATTAGCCTACATAGTGAATGAAAGAACTCTCGAATGTTACACAGAATATAAATTTGAAGCTTGTTTCCAAAAGGTGCCAAATCCATAATTTTCGAAAAAATGAGTTATATGCGGTAGCAAATAAGTATCAAGTTCGGAATCTGAAGACAATTGAATTGTTATTAAAAAGTAGGTAGTCTCATGTATAGATGTCATCTAAATTTACATTTTACAGCAAAATATACCATCCTCTTCAGCTTCTATAATAGTACTAATTCCTCTTGCAATGATGTGGCTGAATGCTGTTACGTCATGAACGCAACCAGACTGAGTATAGTGATGTTCTTACATTTGCAGTAATGGTTGCGTTATGCGTGGTGTGTTATTCTGTGTAACATTTTTGCGCTTCATGTAATATCTGTTTATGGTTAACTCTTAAAGATGGATTCTGATATATGAGATGAATATGTCGATATACCTGAATGTACTGATAAACCAAGGAAGCGTAAAATGTCTGTGAATATTTTGGAAACAAAGTATACTGACGAAGGAAAAGCATAAAGTTGCTGCAAGTGAAAAACCATAAATCTTATGCAAACATTAATAATAACTTCAGTAAAGCGTTATCTATATCAATTAGTGATATGGTACGTGAAAAGAAGCAATTACGGGCCAATAAAAATGCTGTTAGCAAAAAAAAAAAAAGATTATTGGCTGCATAGACAAATCTCCAAAGGAACAGTACCAAGAACTGAACGACTGACTCTTTTTCCTTCTACATCTCTTTTTACCTCTAGTGTTTGTTTGATATCTAATTGCAACCATATTTGTTAAAATCAATAACATATTTTATATTATAACCGATCAGTATGCTTTGTCTTACGGCAGACCATGGAATACATTGTAAGATTGTAACAAAAAAAAACCAATTGCCATCCCACAACATCCCACACTGGGTCCACATTATGCATATGCAGTGAGACGAATATGTACACACAATATATATATATATATATATATATATATATATATATATATATATAAAACTTGGTTTAATACGACTCAACTGACAGGAATAATAAATTGTACAAGTTAAGAAAAATTACTTGTTATCTCTAATTTCTGCTATGGGATATTAATTTCTTTAGTTAGTTCTTTAACGACGATGTATCAACTATTGAGTTATTTTGTATCGATGAAATTGGTGATATCGAGATAGTATATGGCGAGATGAGGCCAAGCGGGAATCGAACCAACTCCAGAGTGCAACTATGGATCGGCAAGTGCCTCAGCCAACTGAGCTACGTTTATGGCTTTTGGGATATGAATTAAACTAAGTGTCATGTTACAATAATATTGTGGAGGTAATTAACATTAATGAATATGCATCTGATACTGGTAATATTAATGTTCAGTATGACGTGTGACTGAGAAGAAAATGCCTACTGAAGAATGCACTGAAAGAAATGGTGAACGGAAAAATGGTTAGAGACAGATGAACATATCAGATGATATACGATTAAGATATGAGGATGTGCAGTGCAAAACTCACTTTATCCAAAAATGAAGAATAAATTAATTATATAATATGGAATGCAATACTTCTTGTAGCTCTCTATCTCTTGATATAGTTGTTTCTTGCAAATCTTGTCTAATCCAACTTCCAGAAAACTACTATCAAATACAAAAGTCTTCATATCCATTATGGTGGTTCGTGCAAAGACAAGTTTGATCCACCTTATAGTTTAAAGCAAAACTCTTCTTATCCAATATAATAATTATACTGTACTGTCATTAAGAAATGTGAAGCTAAACTTAAGTAAAACAAGAGTTTTTGTGCTCATTAATATTATCTCCAATTCTAGTTGAATAACTTGAAATTTTACTCGTGTAACTAGACTTCATTGCACTTGTGATACTTAAGCCGCTCTTATCTATTTTCTTCACATATGTTTTCTTCTTAAGGTGTGTTTATGTCAGTACTTCCTTCGCTTCGTTATTCTTTTTCATTTCCTGATTCTGTGTCGCTTCGACCGGCACGATGTGCTTGTTCTTCAATACAACGCCTTAACTCCGTCGTCCACAACTACTGACTGAGCAGACTGTCCATCACCTGTCACGTTCGAATTCCGATCTCCTCTTAACCTCTGTTTTGGGGACTGGTCGGTATTAATCTACCATGGCTTAAATATTATTTACTATATTTGCTGAATTATACAGTATTTATATAAATTTGGATGATCTCTAAAAAATAAACCATCAATACGTTTTAGCATATTTTGAATTTTTTTGTGAAAAATTTAGAGTATCTAAAGAAACCTTTGAAGTTCCTTCTCATGCAGTAATGCCGTGAATATCGAATTTCGCCATACTCGACTAACTTGAGCCGAACGACAGCGCCTTAAATGCACGACACTAATAGGCACAGACATGTATTTTTTTTTTACGAAAGTAGGAGATTAAGAATGTAGATAAATGGATAG
Source organism: Periplaneta americana (assembly GCF_040183065.1). Classification (NCBI taxonomy): domain Eukaryota; kingdom Metazoa; phylum Arthropoda; class Insecta; order Blattodea; family Blattidae; genus Periplaneta; species Periplaneta americana. The sequence continues at coordinate 100,953,966 of NC_091123.1, forward strand.
GTAGGTACATCCTTTGACACGGAAAATTGTCGCCCTCCTGTAGGTTTAATTTGTCTTAACTGTCGTTCGTGTTAGCGCGCGATGCGCATGGGAAAATATTTAGCATCGAGATGAAGTGAAGCAGTAGCAGCAACATATCTGATTGTCACGAATCGACATATTCCCTACGAAGCCTCTATGGCAATGTTTGCCAAACACTTTTGGTCGAGAGTCTCTTTCGACTCGAAAAATATTACGGATCCCCAAATTAAATTAAATTAATTTAATCGCTAGATTAATATAGATATATATTTAATGCGCTTCCATAATTATATTCTGTACGTATTTAACATCGGCAAAATGTCTACAACTGCATTAATTATCATGCATAGCCATGAGTTCATAAACATGCTGTTGTAGGCCTATTTATAAACTGCTTGTTTTTTTCAGTAATTATATTATAATTATAAAAAATTACCTTCAAGTTGCTGATGTGACGATGGTGCTGCTTCCTCGTCTCATAAATTTCTTTCAAGTTGGGAGGAAAGGAAAAAGTTGAATTCTCGTACCTGATGTGGTATCCAAGCGTAGACGGAATTTTGATTTTGTTTCTGGATATCGTGAAAATCCTACTTCGTACAGAAATGTTATTGGAAATGGGAGAAGTTTTGTCACTGCACAATAGAAATTTCCGAATATTTCAGTAGTCTACACAAGAATTCGGTGACAGAAAGTTCGCTAAATCTCTGTTTCATCATATTTTTTTGTGTTTTTTTTTTGTTTTGATTCCCTCTTTTTTAAATTAGCAACACTGGGGTGTGATACATGACAAGATGGTCGACTGCTCCTGAATTTGTAGAACTTTCATTTTTATTGTCTTTTATTAGCCACCGATCCATTGAGACGACACTGCATAATATGAAAATTAAAATTATTCGTAAAATTAAATTAATATAATTATGTTCGGAATCAAAGACTCGTGGATATTAACATACAGTTTAATACGAACACCTCACATAAGTCTGCTCATACTGAATGAATAAGAACTGACTTCACAAAAAAAATTGCAGAAGCAGAACTCGTTCACAAAAATGGGTGAAATTAGTTTCTTTTAAAAAATACTTGTCAGAATTTATTGCTGAATAAATAATATTGTCAATCAAATTCATTTTACAATAAGTCTCCGAGCACATATACAAAAACTTATTCTTACACTGTTGGTCTCTAGAGGAAAAAGTGCAAACATTCACACACACCGAACAGATAAGAACTGCTAACTAACTAATAACTTGCAAACCTCGCCAAGCAGACAAAAATTTTCAATAGAATTAACTACCTTAACTGAAAAGAGGAAGTCGTGTTTTTGCAACTCGAAGGCCAGCTCACGCAAGGGTGAGATCTGGTCATCTATCCTTGCAGATTTACTAACTCTCAAAAGTACAGTCGCATACAGTGCTATACAATTGCGTCGAGAAAAACGATAGTATTATATGTTACTTATTTCAAAATATAAATCGCGGATTCCTTGATAAATGTTGGCGTATCCCCAGGGATCCGTGGAGTACACTTTAGGAACCATTGCTCTATGGCTTTGCGATAGAGCTCTTTCTTCTCATTACAAACACTGGGCTTCGAACCTCTCTAGGTAAAACTCAAGTGTGTAAAGAGCGCACATGCTGATTCCCGAGCTATTCCGTGGTGGAACTTAGTCTCTGAACAGTGACCAATTTCTGTGTCAAAGATTGTACATTATGGACACAAAAATGGTTAGAGATAGTGGGTGAAGGATGACGAGTAGCCAGATGGGTTGATACGTCAAAAGGTAGTAAATAAGAGAGTGAAATGACATATATGTGGATCAAATGTAGACACTATAGCTGAATATGAAGCTTGGCGTTGGCTATTACAGGTACTCTACTTTTAATATTAACGTAAATAGAAAATAATTAAAAGCTATGATACATATTCAAACTTTATTGTGAATATATACAGTAAATACTGACAAATCGTCTTAAAATTACAATAGAGAATAGCAAGATCATCCGTGGAGATTCAGACTACTTACTAAAACCATAAGCAGATTAGATTACAAAACATGTCGTCCGTAAGGGCGTGGCACCGCAAACAATTTCATCCGCTTCGTTAATGTGTGTGCATAGAGTTCTTGTAGACATAAAGGGACTCTTTAAACATACATAGGCCTAATGCGTATTTTCGTTTCCTCTATTCTTAAGAAAGTAGGGTACTGGATCTTTCCCTCTGTTTCTATTACACAATTGAAATTGGCTGGCTTCACCAACAACGAAGGTTTTTATATTCTCATAACTGTTTATACATTTACAATTATTTTTTCTTCAAAACAACGCTTTCGTTATCGCTTGTTTTATCTTTATTTTCTACTTGTCTCGTCTGTTAATATTAAAGTTGGGTTAATTACTTTTTGTATTAAAAAAAAACATATTTTTATACGGACAGGACAGATAGTAAGTCATTCTTGGAGATAATTTTTTAGCTGAATTCAGATCTATGCTTGGATTTTTCCTGTGAAGAATCGTTTTAGAGCTATTCAGTTAAAGGTTTTACTTATGGATTGACTAGCTTGTATTAATATAGCAAACAGAAAGAATTAACATTGAAATTTAATGGTATCATGACAATAGTAACAGAAATTATGAGCATTTTAATAACATGTTATATAAGAAGAAGATATTTTTCCATGTTATTTTATATTAACTCTAATAGACATACAGCAAATGAAAGAAACATATTATGACGTTTATTCCATCACTTTGTGTTTTCACTGGTAGGGTATGCATTCCCGCTAAGTGGCGGTTTGCTTATAGCTTTCGTATGCATACCCGCTAGGTGGCGGGTTGATCATATTGTACATGCGTTTCGTATGTATTCCCGCTAGGTGGTGGATTAGTCTTCTTGCATACTTGGTCCGAGATTAACTACTTTTAAGTTGGTGTTTAAGACAAAAGATCTGATTCGTCAGTTTAAGGTAACGGTATTTTCTTGACCCTTGGTGGGGAGGTTCGTGACCGAGAGCAGATTTGAAGAGACGCTTTACTGCTTTGAAATGGGTTAGTAGTTCCTTTACGATACTTTCTTCGTTATAATTATTATTTTTTTATTTTTAGTTTGATTTTATTTATTTTTTTATTTTTTTGAGTGGAAATTGAATCAGTAAACAACGATGTCAAACTATAAACGCGTAAACACTATCAGGATAACTTTCGAAACATCTGCTACCAGATCATCTGCTATAGAAATACACCATTGGTTGTCGGACAAGATGCAACTGAAACCCGACCAAGGCGACACGATCCAACTCAACTCCAGAGAACGCTGCATATACTTGAAGGTAATATCTCCAGGGTTATATGATAAACTGTTACAGACGTATGATACCCCATCAGACTTTCGGTATGAATCCGGTGAAACAACAAAAGTCACGGTTAGTGCAGCAGATACGCAATCAATAACATTTCGCTTTTTTAATCTTCCACCAGAAGTGCCGCATCATGTCCTTCGAAATGTTCTTAGTAATTATGGTTCGGTTCTCGACATCGGGGACGAACAGTGGAGTACGCAATATTTACTACCAGTGAATAATAGCGTTCAAGCTATTCGGATGGAACTTAAACAAAGTATTCCGACGTCTCTGAAAATTGCAAACTACGATGTTAATTTTTCACATCCAGGACAGGTGCAGACCTGTTTTAGATGTAAAGCAACAACACACCTAAAAGAAAATTGCCCTTTGCAATCGTCAATTCTATAGCTATTACCTAAACATAAACAAGCCAATATTGTTCACGCATCACCGAACACGCCCTTTTCTGGCATTCTGCAAGCACACACCAAACCCTCAGAATCAAATTGACCTGAATTAGGGGCTTCTACCTCTCACAATCCAACCGTTCCCACCACGCCTGCACTTCCAACTAGTAGAGATGACAAACATTCACAACATTTAATTACAGAACACAACAATCAGAATGATGAAAAACAGCTAAAAGATTCTTCTCCAGCAGAGGAAGACCTCGGAGAGACTACCGAAGATGCAGTGAGCGACGCAGAAATGGAAATTGATGAAAGTATGCTGAGACGTAAGAGGAAAACAGAAAGTACCAACACCGACGACACTCATGCAACAAAGCATTTCAAGGCAGATTTAGTATCGACCAATCAGCCCGCTCCGGATGATGTGTGTCGAGTCGAATCGGAAGAAGGGACATCAAGCACATATCAGCCAGATCAAGGTGTAGGTGAGGAAGACAAACAACAATATACGCAAGCTACAGAACACACATATCACCATGGGAATTGGCCAAGATTTTCCCGAAACACAAGACCTCAAAAGACAAATCAATAACGCCTAGACCACATCCATATGCTTTCTACGGGCGAACAAAAGAGATAACCAAAAACAGTAATAACGAAAAGGATTGATCGTCAGTATCAAACCCTCACACCCCATTTCAGCTGACATTATGTCTTTCACACATAATCTCCCTTGGCTTGGGTTATAATTGATTCTAAGCTGCCCTATTATGAATATTAGTCGCAATATGCCACGATAAATATAAACTGCATCAGAAGCCATCACAAACAACTTTAATTGAGAGATTTTGTGTATAGTAACGATATCGATATACTCTTCCTGCAGGAAGTAAATTTACAGAATCTCGATTTCTTTGATCCCCGTTATAATTACATTTGCAACGTAGTAAATTTGTTTTAAATCATGAATAAATAAAAAAGAGAGGACGGAGAGTCTTAATGTGACCAAGAGAGCGAGCGGACCTGAGTGAACTGCTAGAGGAGAGTCTTGATGTGGCCACGAGAGCGAGCGGATCTGAGTGAGCTGCTAGAGGAGAGTTTTGATGTGGCTACGAGAGCGAGCGGACCTGAGTGAACTGCTAGAGGAGAGTCTTGATGTGACCACGAGAGCGAGCATAACAGGTTGAACTACTATAGGAGGGTCTTGATGTGGCCACGAGAGCGAGCGGACCTGAGTGAACTGTTAGAGGATGACGTTAAGTACAGAGTGTCGGGCACACTGGTCGTGTGCTGACTACAGAGCGTAGGGGACGCCAGATCCTATTTAACTACGGAACGTCAGGCACACTAGATTGGGTTGCCTATGCAGCGTTGGGGACGCTACACATTGCAGTTCGTTTCGCAGTATTGTGCACGCTAGTGGTGTGCTGACTACGGAGCGTCAGAGACGCTAGAGGCCAGTTAACAACAGAACGTCAAGCACACTTGTCCCCGTTGCCTATGCAGCGTCTCCTGCACATTGTTGCTGTTGATTACGCAGTATTGGGCACCCTGGTGGTATGTTGGCTGAGTGGCATTGGGTACGCAGCTACAAGTTGTTTATGGAGCGTCGGCTATGACGCAGTGTGTGGTGCCTACGGGACGTTGGGCACCCTGGAATGATGCCCCTAAATTGTGGGCTGCTTCTCATTTTTCGTGCGGCACATTGTTTTATAGTGGTTATGTGTGTGAGGTACGTACTCAGGATCATTTCCGGGTTGAATGTACTATTACGCAGGTTAATGTGCAAGGAAGTGATAAGCATGGATTTACAATATAAACACTTTGGGTTTTAAAGTAGATAGATGAAGAAGTTGGAGGTATTATTTACTGAATTTGGTTGTGCTTTTCATATATCATTGTTAAGACTCATCAGCCAGGTCGTCATTCATTTTCATTTATATACAGGATGATTCAAAGGTCGCGCGACATAGGACATCTCCGTTATTAGTGTGAGTACAAAAAATAGTTTCAAATAAATGTTTTGGATATTGGTACTTGTAGTTCATGTGTAAAATTTAAAAAAAAAAATCGTAAGAGCCATTTTTGAGAAAATTGCAACAAACATGTTCGCGTTTCAAGTAAAGTACCAGATTGGTTAGGGAACCTCATCTCTGGAGCGTACGAAACTTAAATTAGAAATGTGCTTTGAGTCGCACGCCGTAATTAATAAATTGTGTTTTTTTGTGTAGACAGGTGAGTAAGTGCTATTTTCACCATTGAACCGGGTAGCAACAGACATTGTACACAATTCCTGAGAGGTTGGAAATTGTACTCATACATGCGGGAGACCTGACTACTGGAAGCAGCAGAAGAATATAACAGACGGCATCCAGATCAACCTACCCCACAACAAGGAAGAATTGATCGTTTAATGGAACGGTTCAAGACAGCAGGCAGTATCCACGACAAAAAACGTTCAGGGCGGCCTCGTATAGCAACAGGGGATCCAAACGCAGCTAGTGTACTAGCTAAGCTGGTAGCCAGTCCATCACGGTCAACCAGGGAAGTGGCGAAAGAATGTGGCACCAGTCAAGCATCCGTGCCCAGGATACTGTCCGTCACTCATTTCCATCCCTATCGTATGCCCTTCGTGCAGGAACTGCATGGGGATGTCAAAGATATGCGTGTGCAGTTCTGTGAGTGGTTTCTTGAACGACGAACGCACCAGCCAAACCTTGAAGCTGATATTTGTTGGAGCAATGAGGCCTGTTTCCATTTCAACGGAACAATGAATTCATATAACGCTGTGTACTGGGCAACTGAGAACCACCACATAGCTGTAGAGGCTCATAATCGGTTTGACTCAAAATTAAATGTGTGGTGTGGCATACACTGGGATGTTGTCATTGGTCCCGTGTTTCTGAACAACAAGCTCACTGCTCCAGTGTACAGATAGCATCTCGAGGCTACACTGCTGCCCTACTTGGATGATCTACCCATAGAAAGAAGAGGTGGGTTTTTCTTTCAATAGGATGGAACACCACCACATTTCTGATTGGTAGTCCGCGAATTGCTCAATGAAGTTATCTCTGGCCGTTGCATCGGTCTCAGGGATCCAGTGGAATGGCCGCCTAAGTCGCCAGATTTAACGCCACTTGACTTTGTTCTCTGGGGACGTCTCAAGTCTGTAGTTTACAGCAACAGGCTCCGAAAACTGGATGAACTGCAGGAAAATATCATGAGAGAATGTGGACAAATAACACCTGCAGTGTTACATTATGTGCGGAGCAGTTACCCCAACCGTGTATGAATGTGCCGTCAACAAAATGGCTACCAATTTGAACACTTACTCCATTAGTGTGATTGTGGAACAATTACACAGTTCGTGAAAGTTAAAGTGCTAAAATGTTTCAATTTGCCATTGTCACTCTCAACTTACTCACCTGTCAACCCAAGAAATACAATTTATTAATTACGGCGCCCGACCCAAACCACATTTCTAATTTAAGTTTCGTACCGTAATTTCACACAACTATGGTCCTATGGTCCAAACACACGCCCTCACGAAAACAGTGATATCTCAGTTCCTAGTGACAGATAGCCCTAGTGATTATTTAAGTACTAAAGCATAGAGCATAGATATAGTAATATTGTGTGGGATATGAAACGCATCCTAACTGCCAAGTTTTGTCTCTAGTCAACTGTCAATAGGAGTTAGGTTTTGCATGTCACCTCGTTCACTGGAAACTTTTTCTGCCATCAGTTACCACAACAAGAATTTCCGTGTTCTTGATGGTCTATATGGCGGGTAATTTAGTATTTACATACATTTAATGAATATTTTTACAGTTGCATATGTATTTTCATATTTATTGGAAGAATAATAAAATATGGTACTATCATTTTTCTGGATCATCGTTGTGTTCCGACTTCTGGTTTCGGTTCTTACATTATAGAATGTTTTTTATATCTTCTGGTGGTGCCAGCTAATAAAATTATTCGTATAAAGTTGCAGGAAGGTCCTATAAGTCATATGATGACAGAAGTATGGATCTTTGTTTAAAAGATACAACCAACAAGGTACTGACGCAGCGGGAAGCCGCAGAAAAGTACAAAATACCTTGTAGTTATATAATATCTAAATCGAGAGCACTGCATGAAAATAAACTAAACTCACCTGATCGCCAATGGTTCTCCTTGTCTTCAGAAAAAAAAAAAAAAAGCATTCGTGCAGTCGTCAAACATGCTATATCCATGTCCAATTTTGGATTTCTGATAACATTATACTACTTCAGGTGTAATGTGAAAATGTACCTGGATAGCCAAGGCCGTAAAGTACCAGCATGCACTAAGAATCTACCTGGAAGACGTTGAGCAAAATGCTTTTCAGAACGTCACAAGAATGAATTATCACAGGTTTTGCAGTCTCCAAATGTGACCGTTCTGATGCAACCACTAAACAGAACTTGTTTTCGAAGTTGAAATACCATTGGCGGCAAATACGTGATGAGTGAAAAGGACACCAGATGGAAGAAGCATGCCAACAGTTTCCAAAATTGTATTTCCTCCATTATTAAATAAGCTCTGGAATAAATTACTGTATTCCGATATCGCAAGCAAATTTGCACTTGGATTCAGGTAGCTTGGTATCTTTCCTCTTTGTGCAGTTGAAGTTCTAGGAAGTATGACATCATGTTCTGATCCTAACGTCAGCAACCCAGAAGGAAGTGCTGTTTCAGACACATTCATAAAATAAGGTGGGTGCTCCTGTTATGGCCATGTTCCAGATATGGCCACATCCCTATTGTGAGCTAGTTAAAAAAAAATCCGCTAAATTGCACCAGCATCCAATGAAAGGGCATCCTCGTATGCCACTTGATCATTTCCCATCCAGTCAGGTTGAGCAATATGACGTAATGTTGTATTAGCCAGTCGAATGAGGCTAGTGATAAATTCACAGAACACCGTTAGATGTGATAACAGTGTCTCAACTTTTCAATTTTACACACTTATGATCATATTCGAAAATTAAGTTGCTCCTATTACGTAAGTTTTTCCAAACAGAAATTTTCTATAAGTCACGTGGTATCTAAGATGGTACAGTAAGTGCCCAATGATTAAATCACTCTTGTACAGTAATATGTCGGACGGATTATTCAACGAGAGAGAAAAGTTCCTACCGAGAAAAGAGATCATCTGTCACAGTGTGTCAGGGGGCAGCTACTTTGAAATCGTTTGTGAAATCTGGTTCGTGTTACGGGTCTTCTTTTATAAGTGTGTGAATAATACTCTCTGCTAGCGGTAAGGTCTTATGTTATTATACTGTAATATTAGCGCTGTACACTTTGGCGTACGATAAGATAGTAGGCCTCTGTTATTATATTTTGCAGATGGAGTTGGTTAAAATAGGTCTTTTGTTTAGTGTAAAATCTCCGCTCACGATATTCAAGCGGAAGTTAATTTAGGTCTACAATAATTACTATTTCTTATTCGTGAATGACACGACTAGAGATGTGATGAATAGGCGGATCTGATACGTACGTCTACGATTTGCTGAAATGTATTAGTGTCGTGGTATGAATTACGTGTCGAAACGAAAAAGCCGCACTAGTACAGCAGTTGTGCTTGCTTTAATAATTATCAATTGTGAAGTAGAAAATGAAATGTGTAAAATTATATTCCTGAGAACTCTGTGCCCGACATCTAAACCATTGAGCACAAAGCATCCTGCAACCCCGTTTCAAATAAATCGTCATTACTTATAAGCATCAAAAGTAAAAGAATAGTCACACAAATTTCTGCAATGATATGCATTATCAAACAACTGGTGGAACAGCAAACATAATGTTCGCGAATACATCTTAAGTAAATAACATGTTCAATCTAATTTGAGAAGTGTAGGCTATTATTTAAAGTATAAGTTACGATGTTGTAAACTCTGTGTTACAAGGAAAAAGCTATTATAATCCCGTTTTGTGTCTTTTCACCGTGTTAATAAGTATATTGATATTATGGTGCATAAACAGCAGTAGTAAGAATGCTTCATATTTTCTCCCACATAAACTAAAATCAACATCAGTCCAACTGTTGCTGCCTGTATTTGGGCATTAATAACATAAAATTTTGTCTCCTCCATATTCTTCACACATACAGTAGATTATACATCTTCTGAATCATTGTTAAATTCAGCATTCACGACAAATATGTCGACTATGAGAACATCTTCATCAGTGTCATTGCCATTTGGTCTGTATCCTTACCAAATGAAGATTCAAAATGGAATGGCATTATCTATATTTATAAGGCTTTCTCAGAATATCTTGTACCATTCCAGTACACGCGCACATGACATGCTGTGTTCGCCGTAAACAGCAGACATATGACTATGGATTTCTGGTCCTCCTACTCCTTCAGTTGTCAAAAATCGCACTACACCTCGATGTTCTTCTTTACATGTCTCCATTAGTGATGTTGGACGAACATACGTATCTCTAACCTCAGATTTCGCACAATAAACAAACGACTAGTCTATAAGCAGTGGTTGTAACTGTGCTACCACGAGTCGCCAGCAGATGACGACAGTTCAGCAATCAACATTCCCGCCGTGAGATATACGCATGGTGACAAGTTTTCTTTTGATTGTCCATCATACATCAAATAACAAATTAATCTAAATACTGTTTCTAAGCATTTCTTCAAATAAAACAATTTATGTTGCTTATAAATAGACTTGTATATTAGTTTAATTGTACGAGGCGCATCCAGAAAGTAAGTTTCCCGGTTTTTTCGCCGTGAATGTAAACGTAATTAGCCGTGTCAATTGCGCATGCGTAACAGATCTATGACGTATCAATCATATGCCAGCCGGACAGGTCCCGCCTGGTGCCAGTAGCTTGGCAGCAGTGGTCCGAAATGGAAGCTCTTATTCCTTCTCCCGCCGCCTGCGGGGTTCGGTCGGTGATAAAGTTCTTTAATGCACAAAGCATTGCGCCAATTAAAATTCATCGGCAGCTTTGTCAGGTCTATGGGCCGAACATCATGAGTAAGCAGATGGTGCGTCGCTGGTGTAGGCAGTCTTCCGAAGGACGTCAAAGTGTCCATGATGAAGAGCGCAATGGGCGGCCGTCCCTCATCAATGATGATCGTGTTCACCTGGTGCGGCAATGCATCATGGAGAACCGTCGCTTCACGATTATGGAGCTGAGCAGCCATTTTCCTCAGATATCGCGATCCTTGTTGCATGACATTGTCACTAAGCACCTGCTGTTCAAAAAAGTGTGTGCCAGGTGGGTGCCGAAAACCTGACACCCGAACACAAAATGCAACGTTTAGGAGCAGCACTGACATTTCTGCAACGGTATCACGATGACGGCGACGAGTTCCTCAACAAGATCGTCACGGGCGATGAGACTTGGATTTCGCACTTCACCCCGGAAACCAAGCAGCAGTCAATGCATTGGCGGCATAGTGGATCTCCGGTCGGGACGAAATTCAAACAGACGCTGTCGGTACGGAAAGTGATGTGCACGGTGTTCTGGGACAGGAAGGGCATTCTGCTCATTGACTTCCTTCCAAGAGGTGAAACAGTGAACGCTGACCGTTACCGTGAAACACTGCGAAAATTGCGACATGCCATTCAAAACAAGAGACGTGGAATGCTTACTGCAGGTGTTGTGCTCCTCCATGACAATGCTCGTCCACATACGGCTCGGTGCACAGCAGCTGTTTTGACGGAATTTGGCTGGGAGTTTTTTGATCACCCACCCTACAGTTCTGATCTTGCTCCCAGCGATTTCCACGTTTTCTTGTACCTCAAGAAATTCCTGTCCTCCGGTGAGCGTTTTGGCAACTACGAAGAGCTGAAGACGTCTGTCACACGCTGGTTCCATTCACAAGCGGCAGAGTTCTACGACAGAGGGATACAAAAGTTGATCCCACGATACGACAAGTGTCTCAATTCTGATGGCGGCTATGTTGAAAAATAGCTGAAACATTGCTGTATCTGTTGTCAATTAATGTTTTCCTGAAAGTGTGTGTTCTTTTTTTTTAAATAGAGAAACTTACGTTCTGGATGCGCCTCGTACTTTCAATAACTGGATAAATGGAATAAATTTAATTCTATTATTTTATGTAAGTTAGGCAATACGTAAATAATTTATTTAACTTAGATTACAAAGAGGGGGGATGTCAGCTATGAAGACGCATATTTACCTAATGGTATTTACTAAACCAGGAATGCAATATACTGTAGACTAGAACTAAAAATAAACATTCTCTGCCCTATCAGACATGTAACTCTGACTCACCACAAGGTAGGTTTTAACATAAGGTGGGTGCTCCTGTTATGACCATGTTCCTGATATGGCCACCCCTCCCCCTATTGTGAGTTAGTTAACAAAAAAATCCGCTAAACTGCAGCAGCATCCAATGAAAGGACATCCTGGTATGTCACTTGATCGTTTCCAATCCAGTCAGGTTGAACAATATAACGTCAGTTGCCTGTTTTACGTTTTTCATGTGACCTCTTCTCTTTTTTCTCTGGTAAGTCTCCTTTCTTTAATGCATGTTTTTCAAGTACATGTTTCATGAACACCATCGTACTCCATTCAGTTTTTAATGTTGTGTTGATTGGTGTTGTCGTTGATCGCGTATCTTTTACGAGATGTTCATAATCTAACGATTTTCGTGAAAGTTTACCTGCTCCTGATATGGCCATATCAAATGCACCATGGCCATATCAAATTCATTTCACTTCATTTTTTCACCCGACAAATTTACATGCCCTATAGCTGTGATTACGTAAAAATTTAGTATTGTAAGAAAAAGTGACGTCATAATCATGTGTTTTCTTTAATCTCAATCAGTAGAAAATATATTACGTAGTGATGGAAACTTTTTTCTTTTTGCAAATGTGCTAGAAATGTTTGGCATTAATAGACAATACACTCCATATAACTTAAGTATTTGCTTTAGTGGAAGCTTTAGAATTTTTGTTCAAGATATAAAATAATGGCGGTCAACATGAATAAGAGGGGATTATGGGCTGAAGAAGCCATGTCCAAGGCAGTGAACGGTATAAAGAGTGGAAACTTCTGAGTTCAAGGCGCAAGTAAAACGTTTTGTGTACCTATACGTACTTTACGCCGCTATATGGAGAAAGATGGCCAATTAAAGAAGTCAAAGTTAAGTTGGAGAACCACCTTGACACCAGAACAAGAAAACAGCTGTGCCAGAGATTATTCCTTTTGTCTTCTGTAGGTTATCCATTGACTCCTAACATTCTGAGCCCGGGCTGGGTTCAGTCTTTGAGTTTTTCGTCGTACAACGTCAGGGTTCCTCGTCAAGAAACTGTCAGAATACTTACGACCAGTAGTCCCTTTAAAATGGTTTGTCAGGAGGACGAAGTCAAGGACATGCGACTCTGCGGAGTCTGTGAGAATTTCTACCACGAAGAGTGTGTTGGCCTCATTGCTGCGACAAAGACATTTTTATTTGTCCTAATTGCGATCAGGAATTTGTTTTGAAAATCTTATTTTTGTCTTGTAAGTACCTACTCTTCTCTCAATTGATTATGCTTTTTCGTTTTTTTTTAGTTAAATTTCTATGTCAATTTTGTATGCAACTAATTTTTTTATGGAAAAATCTGTTTAGACTATACTTTTGAATTATAAAAAAGATTATTAAGTATCATGTTTATTCATTTTACACCAAAATTATTTAATTTTAGCACAACTGTGCTATCAAACTGAAAACAATCACGATTTGTAGAACATGGAACAAGGGTGGCCATATCATGTGCACATGTTCCTGATATGGCCACTAGGTAGACGTTTGGAATTTGGGACTTTTGGACAATTAAAGCTATTTTTATTGAGAAAGGAAGTTGTTTTAAGGAAGTCCATTAGACTGAGAACGAGTAAGAAAAAAGTGGTTTATATTTTTTTCAAAATGGCGGCTAGAAATATTCTCAAACCTTAGCATGGCCATATCAGGGACACTTACCTCATATAACGAAGACATTAATGCAATTTTATTAATGGAAGAAAAAATTTACTTCATATACACAAATCCTTGGGGAAGTTTATGAAATCATTCGTTTCTCTACCCTTACCCACCAAGGACAGATTTTAATACATATAATAAAGAATGAAATATAAATTTAATCAATTTAATCCACAACTCATTACAGAGTATACGTATATATTCCTTATGGGAGGAAAATACAAGTAATCATCCTTTTCCTACCAGACATCGAACCCTTACACACCATAGGATAGCTTTTAACAACACATATAAGAACATATTAATTCAAATAACTAAAGTTTAATTTAACACATATACATCATAACGCCGGGAAATCATTATAAAGGGAAACTAAGGTAAACATTCTCTTCACTACCGGATATCAAATCTTTAGATTCTGTAAGGCAGGCCTTAACAGTTATAATGAAGATAGTGATGTGAATTATAAAGATTTATGTTTACTAGTGGTTTCACATTTTTAACTCAAAATCTATTAAACTGACTCCCGAACACGAGCAATGTTCTTTCAAGATCCAATGTAGTTTAATGCTAATATTTTCATTCTAATAAAAATATTTTGAATTATTTGAATTATATTACTCTACAGACACCACAGCACAGGAAATATAAGAACTTTTAATCCTTATGGAAGGGAACTACGAGAGAACATTCTCCCGCCTACCAAGAATCGAACCTTACAAACCTGAGGAGTTCTTAACATTATTACAAAGAATGAAGATATTAATGTAAATAATGAAATATAAAATTAACTTCATGTATACAACAGCAAAGGACTATGTAGACATATCCTTCTGGAAGGAAACTACGAGGAAATATTTTCTTCCTTACCAGAAATCGAACCCCTATGCACCAGAGAATAGCTTTTGACATGTGATGATGACATTAATGTATATAATAAACGATAAATTTTAGTTCATATATATCACTATTAAAAAAATCTACCAATTTATTTAAAACAGTATATACGATTTCTTTACCAAATCTGTGATGATGATAATAGTAATTCAAATTCAAATTTTTTAAAATTTCAAATTTATTCACAATTTACATTTGAAATGGTACATATGAATAGATACCCGAAATGAGCATATGCTCGTACTCGAGTGCAGTCCAGTGGTCTACATAAATAAATCAATTTAATTCAATTTAATGCGTGGTATTGTTTTGACAGGAACGAATTTAAATTATAATTTTGAATAAAGAAGATATTTGCTTGAATATCGACTGACTGAAAAGAAATAAATGTTATTGTCTGACTTTCTGAATACTAATTGGAAAATATTTAATTGGTAAGATAGTTCGTCGATTGGGTCGATGTATTTGAGAGAGGACATAATCAGGAGTGCCTTCCTTTGCTTGACATGATAAAGCTCTCTGGACAGGTTAAGGCAAGCGCAACCGAGAGTGTTTCACTCTGATAATATATGATGATGCGTTATTTAGTGACATATTAAATCGCTTCAGATCGCACACTCGATTCTCGGCTACACTGTTAGATGGACTTTCTGGATTTCATTAAAAATGAATTCGGGTCTATTAGTTTTTGACATAGCTCTGTCGCATTTGATTTGCCAATAGCCTTTTTTCTCTTAATGTCTTATATTTAATAGAGCCCTTCGTAATATTTTGATTTTATTTTCTCTTTCAGATAGATTCGTATATAAATAGCACACTGTTACTTTCAGGTGTTTTTCTTTTTCATATAATAGGCCTATGAATTTTACATATTAGATAGACATGCGGCGACACTTTTATCAGAACATTTCCAGATAAATAATAGAATAAACTGAATAAAAATGTATAATTTCACTCATATATGGGTTACAATATAGTTGAAGCATTCCTTTAATTACAGCTATTAATTTGCGCCTTATCAGCTTCCTTAAAAAAATTGAGCAGTACTCTCATTATAGAGAATAACTTTACTAAGTTATATGGGCTCTGTCGAATGTGCAGGGACAAATTTTCCATAAAACTATATGATGCTGGAAGATCACAATAACATGTCATCTGGGTATAAAATCATTTATAGTACTAAATTGCTACAACTCATAGTGGAAGCTTGGCTCGACCATTTTTACAGAAATGTTTCATTTTTTTATGTGTTGGAAATTTATGCTAACTTATCTTGCATCCGAGCATAATTCACATACAAATCATAGCTCAATTTAAAATATGGAATGTAAATGTTTTAATCTGAGGTTCGAGGATTTATCGATGATTTTTATTGAATACATGATCATCGTTTATGTTCATTAATAAATTCTGAAGTGTGCAGAATTGTGTTGTGTAGCCTAAAATATTTGTAATTCTTCTCTTTTTGTGTCAGGTCACTGAAGAATTGAGTTAATATGGGTTTATCAAGTCTTTCACAATTCATTTCCTCCTCATTGTACAACGACCCCGTCTACGGCTATGGTCTCTTGGTAGCGTCTTCGCTCCCCAACCTGGCGGGAAGGGGTTCGATTCCTCGCTAAGGATAAGTTGCCCGGATGAGGTTTTTCGGGAGTTTCCCTCACTACTATGGATAAATATCAGGTAACTTTATAAGCGCTTGGAACCCCATTTATTCTCGCCACTTCTTTTCTCCCTTATTATTATTACTATTATTATTATTATTATTATTATTATTATTATTATTATTATTATTATTATTATTATTATTATTATTATTATTTCATCTTAATTTGCAATTGTCCTACTTGGTTTTCAGATCGCTCCTGAGGCGACCCTCCGAAGTGTTTGACTCTCGCGGCCGGCCTCTATGGATATGTCAAGAAATGGTAGTTGGTGGCCAGCAGCGGAATCCATTTCTCTCCCAACGGAATAGGGGGATTTCACCTCAGACTGTTGAAAAGACGGGAGAAGGGACTTAGGTCTCACACTGTTGAAGGGGGAAACGTGAGGAGGTTGTTAGCGTAGAATGGTTAAGAAAGATGGTAGGGACTGGTCGCCAAGGTGTTAGCGTTTAAGTCGGTGCGGCGTAGGTGGGGTCGGTGGGCATGCAACTCATTCCAGGAGGCGCACGATAGACCTCAGGTCGCGGTGCATTGGATGTTCCCCTCCCGCCCTCATAGAGAGAGAAAAGAAAACAACGACTGCATTATTTACTACATTATGAGAGGATATGAATTCCATTTTTAAGTCACGTATAGTAATATGCTACCAGTAATTTTTTGGTAATATATTTAATTATGTTGTACAACTCAATTTTATCTCAAAATTTGTTTGGTATCTCAGCGATGCATGATTCACGAAAGCATAGATCTAATAATAGCAGAAAATACTACTCTACAGCATGAATGCCGGTTTAGCTTGTTAATTACAATACCTGAAAGGGACTCTTCGATTGCCGATAACTGCAAACGTGAAGAAATAAAAAAATTGAAAATATTTTATATAAAATTAAAATACTTGGATATTTCAGAAGTAAAGTATATCTAGAAGAAATAAAAATAAAAATATGAAGAAAAATTATTGTTAGGCTCAGAAACTTGGACTTCAAGAAGAAAGGATGACAGAAGGAAGTAGGGATTCTAGAGATCAGATATTGAGGAGTCACGTGGAGAGGCTTTACCTCAAAGTAAACGAAATGTTAAGAGAGGAGAATAATCAACTGATGTGGCGAAATAAAACTATGTACTCGTAGGTAGATTAAAATGGGAAATATTATAAAAGGAATTAATATTTCACATTGTGACATTTACTTACGAATTTAGGAGCTGACGAAATGCTAGAAAACGTGAAAAAACAATGGTCGGAATGAATATGAATTGTGAGATCCAATGGCTGTTGGCCGAAGAAGAAGGATTAAAAATTCCCTTGACTCGTTAATTTTATTTGCAGCAGAATGAAAATATGAGTAGAGCTCTGCGTTTGATTACCTAGACTACCTAGAGTCTGAAAACAACCCGCAACAGTGTAGGTATATTGTTGGAATTTAATCTTTTACATGTCTGCCGCCTTACTACATAATAATTTACACAGTAAGAACACAAATCAGATAGAAAAAAAAGTTACAATATTGTAGTACTACATGCTATCTATTCTAAGTTTATAAATGATGAAATTATTTTAACAACAGAACTCGGTAAAGACAAGAAATCAAGAGGCATTTTCGGCTGGATCCGCATGTTTATGGAAATCATAATATTTTGTCAGGTAAGTGTTTGCGATGTCAAATAAATTGGCTGCACGCAATGTAAAACGACTTTATGTATGTATGTATGTATGTATGTATGTATGTATGTATGTATGTATGTATGTATGTATGTATGTATGTATGTACGCACGCATGTACGTATGTAATTAATTAATTCATTCATTCATTCAATTGTTTATTTATATAATCTGGTGGAGCTAAGGCCAACAATCGTTCTCTAACACACCACCAGAAATATAAATACAAAAGAAAACAAATGCAGGAAGAAGTAGTATACAAGAAAATTAAAGACAAGTACAAACACAAATATAAAGGAACTGTAATGAAAATAAAGGAATTAAAGAATAAAGTAAACGTAAGTGACAAAATCGCAATAGGTACAAAAAGTACTAATATATGGTCCGACATAATGATCTCCCCCATTAGAAACATAATTAACAAGCAACATTGATCCTATTTAAATTTTATTTTACCAGCTTACAGAAGATTATTTACATGTTGACATCACAATTAAAGATAATATCGTCCAAATGCTTCCCTCAAGAGCTATATACTCCTAAAACAATGACCGTGCGTCCTTTTTCCTAAAAAAAAAAAGCATGGCTCTATTATTCCAAATTGTGCAACAGCACACCAAACATAACACATTGGCTATGGAGAGGTTGCTGATGCATTTCTAGAGAGTTTTCTGGGGACCAATATGGAATGTTTTCGTTGTTGACGCAGACAGACGAATGAAAATTAGCTTTGTCATTACTGATACAACAGCATCGCCTAGAACATTTTCCAGTATGCCCTAGCAAGCATCTTTTTGGTTGAGCCAGTCACGTTGCCGAAGTTCCTGAACCACCATAACTTTGTAAGGCTGGAATTTGAGGTCTACATATGAGATTCGTTCGACACTCCGATCATGATACCTCAATACCAGGGCATATTTAATGGCTGAACGTTATGTGGTAACAGCACAGTCTACTATATACAGTCACGAAGCTTGGAATGATTTTTTGCAATTCTCTAGCGATAGTTGCTAGTCACTTGGAGCGCTGTAAGTACTAGAAACAATAGACTGTGCCACAGCCATCGTGACCTAATACAGGCCGTAAGGCAGACGATGTAACTCGCTTAACCCGATCACGAAGGGCGACGTTTCAACCATATAAATTAGTCGGAATGCATAAACAGTAACATATGTTTCTCTAAAATGTAGTGTAATTCCATTAATAAAATTTAAAGCAATGATTATGAGACACTTCAGACATAATTCACTTGAGAGTTAAGGTGTAATATAATTTATGTTGTGAAAATTACGTTGTTCATATGTGTAATACCTGCCTTTATTTCGATTAAATATTGCGAAATTTTTGTAAATTCATTTACGCACGATTAAATAATTTTCAATTGCACCGCACGGATAATTAGATCTGTTGAAATTATAGGTTATGTCTACTTTACCAGTTGCCCCTTTCTGTCTAAATTTAGTGATCTCCAATGCCTTGCCATTCATATGAAAATTATAGGTTATATTTACTATATTTAACTTATATTCCTAAATTCGCAATTATACGTTATAATTAAGCATAATATCATGTATGATATCCCGGACATTCAATTTGTCTGTATTTTAATACTACAATTGAGTACTGAATTATTGTATTTATCTACTACTTAAGAGACGAAATAACACAATTGTATTTCATAGGAGTGGTATGGTAAATGTTTTGTCTAAAATTAAGGAAGGTAGATATGCTAAATTGAAATCACAATATAAATTCTTTTTATGAAACCTCAAAATAGCTTCCATTGTAAACTTAAAATGTTGACGCGAACAGATTATGTTAACATGTAAAATTCTCGTCACATTAAAATAACATAGTTTTGTAATTATTTCTGCAACATATTATGCAACAAGAAGTAAACGGAACTTATAGACATATTACACTAAACAAAGCTTACCAATGATATGCAATAAAGTTAAAATATAATATTTCACTGAGCTCTATACACTGAAATAGAAAACCCGAACAAACATTACGGCCTGGTCTAGATCGAAAAGGCAATGACTGTGCTGTATTTCTCATTTTTGTGAAAAGCTCTGTAAACTGTGAAAGGTTCGTTATCGGTTGTAATAACTGTAAATGGCTAAAATACAATAATTTGAAAATAATATGGGACAAGGAGACGTTTTTAGTACTATAAATTGTAAGAAAAATAGGTTAGAGTTATCCTTCTTACGAAAGATCCAGGAAGGTGAGTTTATAGGATATAATACATATCTTATGAAAATAATATATAAACCTTGTGTATTTCATATTTCAATAGTGGCAGGAATGTGTTATTTTTTTCAAAAGAACACGATATCGAAAGAACAATACATTTTATCGTCTGCTAGGGAAAGTCTCTGGGATGAGGCGATAGTACCGATCCTGGTGGTGAGCAACTATCTTTGTTTGCATATTTAATAAGTATTGAGCTTCGTGATTGTATATAGGGGAGACCCGGGCAAAGCGAATAATAATGCATATTTCTTAGAAACGCCAACAGGTAGCGCTTTCTGCTATGTTGGGGAAGAATCCCAAACAGATTTTGCTGCTGGAACTGAATTGTCGCCATTCTAGCTAATGAGAGAAGAAGTCAGCGTGTGTTTGAAGAAAATTTACTGTTTTCTTAAAATATTTCAAGGTAAGAGGAACAAATATACAACACACAATACTGCAGTAACTTTTTGTTATGTGATAGTAATATATACGCGATACGATTACTTCTAAAGTGCCATACTTACGAAGAAGGTTATTGACGTTTATGTTTGTATAATCTTAAATGAAAAGCGAAATGGCGTCTGCGGGCAAAGTGAATAGGGCAAAGTGGATAACTTATCCGCTTTGCCCTGCCACCTTCATTTGACTATATAAGTGTTAGCTGTATTTTTGTATGTATTTGTCTATTGTAATAAAGCGTGTTAGATCATTTTATATAGTGGAGGCATTAAGTCACAATAATTAAACTATAAAGAATTAACACTGATCTTCATTTTTACTTAAAAAGGTCGTAATGTGTTTTCAGATGGATTAATTTTTCAAGAGGAAGACGGAACAAGCCAAATGGTCTGAAGAAGCCATGAAGAAAGCACTTGAAGAAATAAAGTCTTCCAATCATTGGTTCTGCTATCTGGCCATACAACCATAATGTGTTTGGTGATGAAGATTTTGCTCCAGATCAAATTACAGACCCCACACTTGAGATAGAAATCAGCGAAACGACAGCTGGCTCAGGTTTAACAAATTCTGCGGTGCCAGCTTCTTCAGCGGCTGAAGAAACAGTTAATGCTCACTCAGAATCAACCACCTCTGAGATGTAGTTATCTTGAGAGATTGAAGGAATATTCAATACATCAATTACACTCAGATTTTCAGTTTTGTTTACACCAAAACTCTCAACATCGTCAGCAAGAGAATCCAAGTCAGTTCTTTTGATTTATACCAGTGCCAAAAGTGGATGCTCGAAAGATACGAGTTCAACGAAGAAAATGTCAGCGCTCTGACGTTCTTACGTCTATACCGATTAAAAACGTTGAAAGAGAAGTAACTTATGGGTAGGAGGAAAAGCAGAAGAAATCCAAAGCTTCAGTGCTAGTGAAACGTCGACTTGTTCACATTTGTATTTTGTACTAGTCTAACGTGTTGTAATGGGTTGTAAATAACATTTCCTTTCGTCTAATATAACTCATTAACATCGTATTTATGTGTTGATTTCATTTTATTGTCAGTGAATAAAAATTAAATAGAAATGAGAAAATGTTATAGGGATATTCACTTTGCCCGGGTTAATTATTCGCTTTGTCCGTGTACCCGGGCAAAGCGAATAATTAACTATATTTTCTTTCTCAAATCATATCACTGTCCGTAGGTACAAGAAACGAAATGCTGTTTTTTTATATATGTGGACAACCTGTGTCACAACCAATGTCATTAAGATTTTATTTCGGGAGCACCAAAATATAGCCTGTCGCATTGTTTGTTCTTAGCTTATCCGCTTTGCCCGGGTTTACCCTACTAGACTGTGGTAACAGCATGCCTGCCTGCTGCTATATTCTCGGGAGCAAGAGTCTGAGTTTTTGTTGCTAGAGACATAAATTGATACTGTATTTCTAGTAATATTGTTTATTATTTCATTTGTCATTGGTAATTTACAGGGGAGAAAAATGTTAATGATTTCTGGGAGACCCGGTAATTAAACAAGGCTAAACGAGGACTTTAGGTTCGAGTAGTAAATAATTATTAAAATGCCCGCTTTGTTAAATGTCTTAACATTATTAGTTATTTGACTTTCTTTTAGTTCGTTTCTTTAGTAAAGGCTGGTTCACATTAAAGCGGGAACGAAAACGACAACTAGAACGAGAACGAAAATATCGATAAAATAAATGTATTTAACAATATTTCCGTTCTCTTTGTAGTTTCCGTTCCCGGTTTATTGTGAACCAACATTTATCATTAACATGAGATATGCTAATCTGGGTTATAAACCTACGAACAGCTGTTTATTTCAAAGTCGCGAATTCATCTATAAAGTGTACTTATGGATAATTGTATTCTGTTGAAGATGAAATGATCTATGCTAGAAATGCATAAAATAATGGAAAGATCGTTTAAGTTAAATGAGTATCAATTGTGATAAAAACTACAAATGGATATGGATTATACCAACTGTCTTGGACTCTTTACTTAAATATTGAAGGTAATTTAATTATATATATATATATATATATATATATATATGTATATATATGTGTGTGTGTGTGTGTGTGTGTTAAATAGATGAAGTATTCCATTGCATATTACTACTGTCGTAGTCTTGCGAACTCTCAGCATAGACCACTCTCTCGATGGCCGCCTGAAATCCATCATTGGCACAGACAGAGTAACGTAATATGCTTTTTTTTTGAGAGGCGGTGTTGAATAGGAGGATGTGGGTGGGATATCTGTGTTCTCCTGTATCTTCCCCCTTTTCCCAGTGCTGGTTTAAAGTCATCTCATAAAGCAAGCACTCATAATTTGTTTTATTTCAAGTTTGTGCTAGTTGACATTTATGATTTTTAAGTGTTAATTACAACCTTTACTTGTATTTAAAGTATGCGTTTTACTTATTGTAAAACTTAGGGACAAACAAATAGCGGGTGCCAGGTAGCCACGGCGACTAAATATTTTTATGTGGCATCTGAGTTATTTTTTTTTTCAATTGAGTTCAATTCCATTTATTTTATGTTACCATGACTAATATATAATGCTAATAATAGCGGTTGTACGAAAAAATTCGAATATGCGTTGTAGATTAATACTGTTACATTTGTTGCGCATCCCGAGTTATTGTCACTACTTAGCTTCAGTGAAGTGCACAGAGCGTCTGTGAGAGTGCGTGTTTGCACTTTATAGATATGTAATAGTGTATAATTACAGTAAATCATCTTTATCTTAGCTCGATTGATATTGTCATTGCATGTCTCGACAAAATGTGCTGTCCTGAAAATAAAAGGGCTGACTCCTGAAAACTTTTTAATTTTGTCTATCCCTAGTAAAAATGATCTTTTATTGCATATAAGTTATCTTTAAACAGATACTTCTTTATTATTGTTATTAAATGCAAGTGCTATTTTCTACATGAATACTATTCCTGTTGTTCACCGAGTTATGCACACATATATAACAATAAATGGATGTAATCACACAGTACAGTTGCAGCTTGAACTGTTGACTCGCAAGTTGCTCTCCATACCAAGCGAAGCTAGTATGATTGACGTACAACTAACTTGTCTTCATAGTAACCAAACGCAGGACTCTAATCATGAGATACACATGAACAATATAAGAGAAAATGAATAATTATACAAATTGCAAAATCAATTTATCAATAATAATTATTGACATTCACGTTTCCTGGATACTGATGTCACACATAACGCATTAGTCGATGCCGTGGCATAAACGGAACTTTAACTGCCCCTGGTGTAACGAACTAAGAACATGGTCTTCCAATTAGTACTCCGACTCAGAGAGTCGAAGAAGACCATTATAAAACATGCGGAACACTTGGTATGATGTGCCGCCCAAGAGTCAGGCTAAATTCTTCATTGAGTGTCGTCCTAGGTGGTATGGCGGATACGAAGCCGGTGGATCTGAGGTTCGCAGGTTCAAAGATGATGGAGGTTGATGGATTTTAAAGGACAATAAAATACTGAACATGACCTTCTCCTGCAGGAAAGTAAAATGACCCTGTCACAGATAGCGTGATAGATCTCTTAACACTGAAGAACCTCTGCGGCTGAAAAAGTAGTTAAATAAAATTCTAACGAGCCACAGTCTGACCTAAGTCTAACTTTTATATAGTTTGAAAAAGTGATGCAGATACGTCTGCAGGCTAAATAGGTCAATCTTACCTAGAAAGATAACTATAATTACGTGTGTCACGGTTGAACTCATTTGTAATGATATGGGAAAGAAGAAGTGACTTTTTACACATCCTATTCCAATATCATGAGCTGGAGGAAGCCATGCGCTAACACATCTGGAATTATTCGCTGGCCCTTGGGGAGCTGAAGGGGATTACACCAGTCGATTTGTATAAGTTTACACTTGCCTCATGGCTGTCTGTTTAATTACTGTAGCTAGATGTGATGCATCAAAATAATAGGCTTGATTTAATGCCTCAATATCATTCTTAGATAAGTAATTAAATTAATGTAGGCCTACTAACAATTCTTGAAATTATAAAAACTTCCGTTTATGTAGCACAGTTACATAACAAGTTCCTCTCATTATAAACACTAAATCTATAATAATTACGAGACATACAGGGCAATGTAACGATTTATATACTTATATAATTTCAAAGGCATATTGGTTCCGTTAAGTTCAATGTTAATTGAAAAATGAGTTCTATTCAGTTAATACTTAACATAACACAATAAAACATGTTATAATAACATTTACACAGGTTTTAAAAACAAACGTTTTCGCCAATTTTAATTGGCATCTTCAGGTCGTGTAGGTCGAATGGAACATGTTATAAAAAGTGAACACTTGGTATATGAAGTTAAAAACCAAAGTTACAACTGTAATATCACTTAAAAACAGAGAATAGAATATAGCAAAAAGCCTCCACGATGTGTGTAGAATCACTGTGTTGAAAGAGGCGTGTGTGAACCAAGGAAACAGCAAAACTCTTCTGTCATTGCAGATACAGTTTTCAAGATAGATTTGAAGATGCTACGAACAGGTCGGTCGTGTGGCCGTTATGGAGAGCAGGAAAAATCCTGTAAATTGTAAGGATAGAATGAAAGAATATTTAGAAGCATTTAAGTATTATTTAAATCTTCTAAAACAATACTTACAAAAAATGGAAGAACGTCTTGAAATCCATGAGGACTGCGACACGACTGATCTTTATATTAAGTGGTAGCGTATGACGAAAACTGTTTACGTTGCACGACTAGTGGATGAATGACCGTTACTTGCGTTTGATTTTAAACAGCGGGTTATTTAAATTTGGGTATTGTTCGTTAAGGAGCGGGCTATCATTATTATTAGAAAAGGTGGTAATCAGTGGCGTGCAGTCAACCCCAGCAACCCCAGCACTGCTGGGGTAAGTAATTTCTATACACCGTTGTTTTACTATACTATATTCATTGTTGCATAAATCTAGTTTGAATTTCCCACGCGCGAATCCACTATGACAAGGTATATGGATTTACTATAAGGTAGAGCCACTCGGCAATTTCCGCTAGCAGACGAACTCGTGACGTCACTTCGGAAGCTCGTTAGCCACGGGATGCATTATGGCCTCCTAGCACCGAAGTATTTGTAACAAGTTATCGCACAAAATTCTTTTAAACGACAATTTGTTTTTTGTTTAACTTTTATTTGTGAGGAAAAATGTACCACTCACAAAAGGAAACTATATTAAGCGTGTCTTATCCCTATGTGTTACAAGTAATTTCATCTTCTAAACTGGAGAAGAGTTTGTACGAAATAATATTTTTGTATCAGAAAATATAGTTACCCTTCACAAGAAATGTTCGTTATTAAATAGAACAATTACATAGTGAATGCTAATAATTTCCTAACATAATAGCAATGACAGAAAACATAACACATTAATAAATATTATTAGAACATGCAGAAATAATAAAGCCATGGGTAGGCCTAATTATTTCTGATAGTAGGCCTATGTATTATAATTAATATAGGCACATAATTTTTCCATATATATTACTATATCATTAGTCCTATATTTTCAAATACTCGTTATAATACACATTAAGCTGATTATTAACATAACTCACTTAAAGCTATAAACTATATTAAATGTTACAAACATATTATGCTTGACATCTTTGGACCTAGATTGGCTCTAGAGCCCTTTCAGCCTCATTTAAAATTACCATGACTCCACGGGGTGAAGTCGGTTGGAGAATAAAGCTAGCCACCTCATGCCATTCATTGACTATGAATATGTGAAGTTGTGAACACTTTATTATGTTTGAAAATAGGCTGCATATTTTCAAACACAATAATCATTAAGTAGGTATTTATATCACATACCTTTTTCCTCCTCCCTGAAGATTGGAATGAATTCTTCTCTCTTGTCAGCGCCTAGCAGAAGCTTGCCATTTACGTGCCTTCTTTCTTTGTAGTTCCGCTGCTCTTGCAGTCTTCGCTGCCGTATTCAGTGAACGAATGCGGATAAATGTCCTTGTTCTTGTATATATTTTAATTACTAATGGATGTACATGTGGAAACTTCTGTGCGAGAATGTTACACATGCCCTTATTGACGTTGCAGCAGTTTAATTTATCACCATGCACTCCTACAAACACTACTTCAAACTGTTTCACTGTGCATAGCCATTCATCTAATGGTTTGAGCAGAACTCCTCGAGACAGTTTTTCAATCCAGCCCTGATGTACCGGCAATGCATCTGCTTATATCTTCTCTTGTCCATTTTGGCTTCTTTTTTGTCACCAACAAGTTCTTGATCTGGTTTTCTGTAAAAATTTTTCTCAAAACAATGGAAACTCTCTCTTTTACCTTTGCATTAATTCTGTTCTCAAGTTGCTGTATATGTTTACTTTTCCTGCTCAGAGCCAAGGTCAGTGACTTATTTTTAAGTTTTAACTTATTCATTTCAGTCTGCATTTGTTTATTATCTTTCTCTAATTTGTCTAACCGTGCTTTCAAATGTCTTTCTGAGTCACTAGTGCTATCTGTAATTGTACCAACATCAAACTTCTTCTTCTTGGGTGATAGTGCCTTCAATCTCTCAAGTCCTCGCTTTCTTGAATGTCGATTAATCTGCCTTGTCTGTCTGTCACTTACCGTAATTTGTGGTGACTCTGGCTGGTGTGAAGATGAAGCCTCTATATTCATCTTGTTTGGTCTTGAATCGATGTCCAGATGCAATGAAGGAACTGCAGAAATTTTAAGCATCTTTTTAGGTTTAATGTTCAAGAGCTCGGCTTTCAGGTCCCTCTCATAATCTTCTGGTAGAAAAGGAACACTACACACGGTGGCATTTTTAATGTTGATTTTGTCTTTCCTTCTGCAAGCATGAATCCATTGCTTACGAACACTGTCATCCTTGGGAAAGGTGTGGTAAATCAAATCTGAACCTTTAGTCTTACGATTATAATTTTTACACGAAAACACTGCGCAACCGGGCATGGTAAATAATGCAATATGTTTTTAGGCACAAAATATTTACAATAAACTAATTAACTTAATACCACGTGGGCTAACTTAAATACATAACCTATATACTACGATTATAAAACACGTGAAAGCCCGAATTAACAACAGTAACTGCTATAAATATAATTCAGTTCATTATAACACATTTTTATTTGGAAATATTCCACTATGAGTGCAGATTTGTCACATTTAGGGCACACGTAACCAGAATCACTGCTAGAAAACAACTTATAGCTTGCTTTTAATTCATACTGCCAATTGTTTAGCTTCCTCGGTGACGTCATGCGTCAACTGTCTAAAATTTACGTGTCTGCGCATAGCCGTATGAGCACCCCCTGCCACTATGATGTGCTGTCAGATGAGAGCTCGCCAGACCCAGCAATACTGATTTTGCTGAGTTAGCGCATGCGCTCTCTATATTTCTGGTGTGCTTTGCGGGTAAGAGAGTGAGAGGGGGTTAGTCGTGTATAATGTAAGAAATCCTGCAAGCTGGCGTTAGGTGACGTCAGAATTCTTAGCGAGTGAGAGCTCACTGTTCTTAGCTCTAGCTCGTTGGCGTGGAGCCATAGAGGTATAAATGGTGAATTGATCAGATCAGGATAGCCAATAGTGTAGCCGGAAGGTTTTAAAAATACTGATGATAATATTATTGAACATATTTTACTCGTATCAAGTTGGAAGTTACCTTTTAGCTGGAATGTAAACTTGTTAATAAACAGTAGGCCTACATAGTTAATTTATTTAATATATTTTATAATGTCGTTATTTCTGGACTGACTTTTATTGCATTCAGTTTGTTAACTTGGTAAGCGTGGCCAACTACAATTTGAATTTGTGTTTACGCTTAGAATTTACACATGTCGCGAAGTAGTTAAAGGTAGTTAATGCAGTTCGCTTTGTGGCATTGTCATTGAAATATTCTAGTTGTTATATTAATTTTATTGAGAACATTTGTAATTTATATGAAAAATGAGTATATAGGAGTGCATAATTGAGAAGCTACATGAGCGACTGTTTTCAACGAGGCCTTTTCAAGAAAAGAAGAGCATTATACAGGAAGGTAGGCCAACCCCTGAGTTGCCAGATTTGGTACATAAATCTAAAAATTGTACCAGACATTTTACAGTTTCTTCTTATGAGAAATATTTATGGCTAGCTGGAAGCAGAAAATATAACTCTCTATTTTGTTGGAATTGTCTGTTATTTGGCCAAGATAGAAATACCAGCTGGACAAAATCAGGTTACATTAACTTAGGGAGCTTCACAAAAGCAGCAGTTTCTCATGAGCAATCTGTTGGGCGCATTAAAGCATCCTATTTAATTGCCTCTTTTGGAAGAGTTCGGGTTGACATGCAACTAAGTGACCAGCTTAAAAATGAAATAACTTTTCATAATAAGAAAGTTGAGCAAAACGGGAACTCCTTAAGAGATTTATTCATGCTGTGTGTTTTCTAAGCAAGCAAGAACTTGCATTCAGAGGCCACGATGAATCCAATACTTCCATTAATAGGGGTAACTATGTTGAACTTCTGAAATATACTGCAGAATACGATCCCCTCTTGAAAGCACACTTAGAAACCTCTACAGTATTCAAAGGCGTGTCTAATAGAATACAAAATGATCTAATAGAAGCAGTAGCCAAATCTGTATTAGAAGAAATAAAATTAGAAATAAAATTAGCCAATTATGTTGCAGTTTTAGTTGACGAAACAACAGATGTCTCTAATACTGCACAATTTTCCATTGTACTCCGATACGTACATAATGGCCAAACAAAAGAAAGGTTTATTGGCTTTCAAGATGTAAGTGAAAATCGCACAGCTCCAGAGATTGCTGAGCTAATAAGACAATACTTGACGGAATTTGACAGCAATGATAAACTAATCGCACAGTCTTATGATGGAGCGGCCTCAATGGCAGGTCGTATAAACGGGGTACAAGCACTTATTAAACAGACACATTCACAGGCGTTATTTGTACATTGTTATGCGCACTGTCTAAATTTGGTACTATCAAACACAGTCAATAACATAAAAGAATGCAAAATTTTTTTTAGTACTCTGAGTGGCATTGCTGCCTTCTTCTCCCGGTCACCCAAGAGAACCAAGTTCCTAGATGCGTTTCTACAGAGGAGGCTACCTAGTGTTGCACCAACTCGATGGAATTATACAAGGAGATTGGTAAATACAGTCTATGTCCATAGAAATGACTTATATAAGGTGTTTGATGCAATGCTAAACAATTCAAGTGAAATTGAGAAATATATTTTGGCACCTGTAAAGGGTTACCTTCTAAATTTGAGACACTTGACTTTCTGTTTTCTGCTGAGAACTTTTGACGAAATATTTGCATTTACTAGTGTTCTATATAGCATTTTTCAAAGCAAATCTTTTGACATTGCCTTCTGTAGGAAGAAAGTAGATGAAACTCGCAGAAACATATCAGCCATGAGAAATGAATTTGAAACTGTTTTTGCAGAAACAGCAGATGAAGTCGGAGAACCATGCAAAAGAAATGTGAATTACAAACAAATATATTATGAAATATTTGACAATGTTGACAGCCATCTAGAAAGTCGATTCCAAGACTATGGTAGCTTAGGCTTTTTAGGACTAATATCAAGTGAGAATGGAAAATATGACATTTATCAAAAGCAGTTCCCACAGATTGAATTCTCTAACTTACTTAGTGCCTATGGTAACCATTTTGAGGAAGTCAGGTTGCTAAATGAGCTAACTGTGTTCTATGCTGCTGATGATTTTAAAGAAAAAAACTCATTTGAGTTATTACAAATAATGTCAGACAAATCCATTTCGACATGTTTTCCACAGCTTTCAAAGTTAATTTCACTAATATGTACAATACCAGTATCTACAGCTTCAGCCGAGAGGTCTTTCTCAGCATTAAAACGAATTAAAACATATTCAAGAAACAGGACTGGCGAAAAAAGACTATCAAATCTGGCGTTACTGTCAATTGAAGCAGATCTTCTTGAAGAAATCAGGCAAAAGGACACATTCTTCGAAAGGACTGTAGGTTTCTTTGCTGTGCAGGACAGGAGAATGGAGTTCACCATTAAGTAACAAAACAGCACTTTCATTCCTGGCGTACGGTTATCCCACAACATACCTGCATTATGTAAGTATTTTAAATATTTATATTAATATATTTAAGATGATTAATATTGCACTTATTCACTATTATGTCAAACAATTTTTTTTTTTTTTTTTTTTTTTTTGCTGAGGTATCGATGAATGTCACCGCACGCCACTGGTGGTAATATATAGTTCCTCCGCAGCATTCATATAATTATGATTGTTAATAGTCTTTAAGACCTGAAGGGCTTCTTCTATGCCAGTAAGTTCGTGATTAAGGGAAATGAGATGCGTGGCAAACTTTGATTTATTCCTATTGAATTTGAAGTCAGAGACGTGCTCTTTGTAACGCGTGCGAAAATTCCTTTTCGTTTGGCCAACGTATTTACTGGGACAGTTTTTACATTGTAATAGATAGATACCGCTATTGGCAAATTTATTGTAATTTTGAATGTTATTGGGAATTATATTATTAAGCTTGTTGTTGGTACGGAATGCTACGTTAATTTGTTCTTTTCTAAAAAGGTTACCTAATTTATATGACACATTACCGAAAAATGTCATGGGTTTCCAGTGGGTGGTTTTAGTCTTTTTGACAGAACTTATTAAAGTGCTATTAGTTTTGGTTTCTGCTTTAAATTTATTTAAGCGTTTTCTTATCAAATTGTTAATTAAATTCTTATTAAAGCCATTGATTTGTGCTAAATTTACAATGTATCTATATTCAGCCTGATAATTTTTTCTGTTTAGGGGAACTTTAAGCAACCGGTCAACTAGAAAACGGAAATTACTAATCTTATGTGTGTAGAGGTGATTGGAATCAAATTGGATGGAATGACTGGTGGTTGTAGATTTCCTATAAATATTATAACAAACAGTGGAGCCTCGAATGGCTATGTTCAAATCCAAAAAGTTTATAGATCTATTATGTTCTGTCTCACAAGTAAATTTTAAATTAGGATGCAGGTTATTGCAGGTTATTAAAACTTTTGAGAACATCTTCGTGGATTGCACTACTACTATTGTATTGTACTATTTTCGATTTATATACTTATACTTTGAAGTTATTTTAAGCCGCGCAGTGTTTGTGTGTAAGTAGGCTACGTACGCGGTATTCTGAAACTCAAATAAAATACCATTTCGGATTACGTAACAAATTATGTACATCAATACTCTGAATCTTGATCATATCCATTTATTTTTTAACAAATTAATGTCGAGAATGTACACGTGACAACGAAACCACGGTACTATAATGTCAAATTTCGTTTATGTAATACAGTTTCATAACAAGTTCGTCATATTATAAATACTAGGTCCTATAGGCACCGTGCAAGCTCCTCTGGTGGCGACTGTTGTTACTAACTGCAGGACAGCAGCGATAGAGTTATGCTTGAAGCGTATGAATGTACTTTAACGTCTCAGGTTAAATGATTAGAAATATGGATAATCCTAAAAAGCGGAAAGGTAACACAAATTACTGTGTTCTTGGGTGCAGTAATTCTTATAGGAATATTCATTTCCAAAACAGAAAACTGAAGCGGAACGACGTTACTTGTGGATCCAAGCGCAGACGAAAGTAAGTAGGCCTACACTGCTTGTAAATAACCATAGTATTATTATATATTAATGTAAAAAATAGAATGTATATGTTATATTATGTTTATAAATAATCATTAAGTTAACAACGACGGGAATTTGTAATTTCATTTCCAATGCTGTATATGCTATTATATTTAAAAGTAAAAAAAAAAAAAAAATAGTACATAATTGCCGAGTTGTTTACATATATATATAATGTATAATATTAGAAACAATAATATATATTTATTTTTAAACGTATTCATATCGATATTGAATTATTGACTTCAAGTGCTAATGGTTCACCTTGGGAACCAACACTCGCAATAAGAATTTGCAGTATTCATTTTATTGGGACAGAGAGCAGGACACTCCCAAAACTAACATACCGTTCCCGGTATTTTTCGAAAAGATTAAAGAAAAAGGTTGCCTCATCTCAACTAGCTTAGAAAAGGTATGAAAGAGACGCAAAAAGGAGAAGAAAAGATGAAAATTTAAGTATTATGGAAGGTGAATGCTCAACAAGTGTTATTTCGAAAAATGAAATACCCAGCCATACAGGCAGAAGTAAATGAAACCATTCTTAGTGATTTTGGTTTTTCTTTCACAATTGAATTGTGGGAATTGTCTACTCAAGTGTCTATTCCATTACGTCCCGAACTGAAGTCACATAAGAAATGTTATGGCAAGAGTTCAGGAACAATGATATGTTTAATGGAATGCAAGGTTTCCAAGATTATTCTTCAAAAAGAGATGAGACAGAACTACCAGACTTAATGGGAGTGACATTTTGTGGGTTTGACTATATTGTTAAAATTGCTGCTAATTGAAACACAATCATACAGTAAGATTAGTGAAGGAAATCGTCTACTCATATTTTCAAATTAAATTGAAAACTGAATTATCGTATTCTGCTATGAGGGTGATGTTCGGAGTTCATCGGACAACTATAATTATGATGTATTTTTACCACCACTTTATTGCTGTTGGTTACTGTAGTTTTGTGTTTTGGCCTAGCAGAAAAAGTATTCAGGAAACAATGCCCGCAATATTGCAAAGAAAGTACACTACTTAAAATGCAGAGTGACAACTGATTGTACTGAAGTTAAAGTGAAACGCCACGTAACGTGGATCAAATGGTGGCCTTCAAATCTAAATGCTACAGTGGCAGATCGAGTGACACATTCATAACAGCTGATTGCGGATTATTTACTCTATTAGAAAGTGGTGATGAAGTCAGGTTTTCCCGGAATAAAAACAAACCTCTCCGATAAAGGGATCATTGTTGTTACTTTACCGTATCTGCATGATAACAGATTAACAGCTGAAGAAGTAGATCGTTAAATAAAACATAACATAAAAAAGACTACTTATAGAATTAAATCACATTAAAATACGCAATTTATAGAGACACTATACACATATAAATATTACACACGTCATGACATCAAATGTAAGTATATCAATGTTTTCGTAATATGACTATTCCGCCTCATTCAATGGTCTGAAATCTGATTTAAATGCCAAACAACTACACTGATATTTCAGGAACTCTGTAGTTACATTTTTACACTCCTCTAAAAGTACTGAACTTTCCACTGCGTCTATTAAATACGTAAAAACTGGAGAATGCTGGGTTTGCAGTGAAAGACCTGCCCTTGGCCAGAACACTATGAATCAATTAACCCATTCTTACTAATATTACAACTTTTTATCGGCAGAAAGCCGCATGTAATTCCTATATCACACATGACTAGTGAATGACTGCTAGCCACCAGTACGATTTCCAGACCCTTGTACGGTGCCTATAATAATTACGTTACATACAGAGGCAATGTAGCAGTTTGTATACTTTTATTCCATTTCAAGTCATTTTAAATGGCATAGTCATTGTGTGTAAGTACTTACGCGGTATTCTGAAGCTCAAATAAAATACCGTTTCGGATTACGTAACAACTTACGTACACCAATACTCTGAATCTTCAACATACCCATATACATTTGAATAAATTAATGTCGAAAATATACACGTGAAAACAAAACCAAAGCACTATAATATAAAATTGTCTATACTACATTCAAAACCTTGTGCTCCATTTCGCCTCCTCTCTCGCCTCTGCTGAGCATTGCCAAACGTACCAATGCTCCGGCTTGTAACTGAAGGAGGCTCTCGTCATTGTCATATCGTGAAAAAAAAATTAACAGTATATAATTTTGAAGCTTTGGACTTCCAGTTCCTTGGGAGATGTGAGTTCATTAATATAAATATTAAACAAACTCATATTAACTCAAATCTGGGGCATAAAACATTTTAATATTTAAATTACCAGCACACTATTTTCCCTGACATTAATCAAATACGTTACTAGCTACTAAATGAATTAATTTGCTTATTTAATCGGTAAAGTACCGGTGGTGCCTTGAATTAGCGTCGGATTATGCATTTACTTCGAAAGGAAAATAAATGACAGACTTTATATAAAAACAACATGTCTGAACGGACGTAAAATATATAATTTTGTAAAAATTTACTTAAATGAAGTCCGTACCAGGGTCGTATTATTTTCCTCGCTATGTGTAATGAAAGTTGCCACCATGGTAAAGTGCTAAATCCTGACAGCGCGGCGATTAAAACAACCGAAAAAAAAAATAATTTTACGCCAGACGTTATCAAACGTACTAATGGATTTTGTTCGAAGCCCAGTTGTACGATCGCGGAATAAAACTTGTAATAGCTATTTGTGGAATAGCCTAACTATAGAAAAAATGAAGTACCGCATTGCATGACGTTTGTTTATTCCAATGTCATCTATTCCATAGTTAACAGAATTGGAGCAGAGATTGACAATACATTAGATTATGGTTTGTTCATGAAGTGCATTCATAATAACGGTTGTTTTATAGTTGAAATATTTCTCAACAATTGCACTATTTTGTCTACGGATTTCATTATTAAATGAATAGGCCTAAGTAAATAAAAACCAGTGAGAGATCAAAATTGTAATATAAAACATACACTTAAGCTAGTTGACGTAGTGAATGACTATAAAAAAGTGCTAAGAAGCAAAATAAACTGATGCCATAACTTCAAATCAAAAGGTAAGGGCAGAAGTCTATAGCTAGGTTATTTAATGCTCAGTAAACTACCTACAGAAATGCAGAACGTAATGCAGATAATAATTATACAGTATTATAAAACTGGCTTATGAATTTTCGTAAAATTTAATTTCAATTATATCAAAAACTGCAGTGCCTTTACAATGATGATAATGTGTACCATTCTATCTGTCTGTCATGTGTTTCATGTCATCACTTGTTAATTTCAGCACGTTTGAAACTGTGCCCTTTTTCGATTTGAAACTTACCAGAATTTCTCCATCGTCATAAGCATACTCATTAATTAACAGATCAGATCTATGCTTTATTTTCTTGTTGTTTCCGTGTTCTCAAAAGTACATTATACATTAATTTATATAATATTTATATAATGTTTTTGTTTGTGCGCATTTGTAGTCTGACTAGTATTGGCGATGTGTGCAATGGAGAGGGAAAGGAACTGTTCACCTTACCACATTATCTCCTGGCCTTCTTGGTATCACTTGTGAAGTTCAGTTGACTAAACAACAACAATAGAGTGTTTATAATACATTTAGGCTCCACCTCAGGATCCACCATATCAGTCATAACGATTTTTATAGTTGCCCCGTTGGTACATAGTAGTTGAAGAAATAATTAATTCTTAATAACTGAATGAACTTTAATAAAGCTAAGTGAAAACACGAAAAGGATTTCACAGTGAGATTAACATTTAGTACATATATATATATATATATATATATATATATATATCCATGTATTGTGGGTCCCTATCACCACGGCATGGCGCGTCCTCAGGTTGCGGATAGAGGAGACGACCTCCAGATATGGAGGGTAGCTGCGAATATATTGAATAAGCAGTCGTGGACAGCCGATAAGGGGTGGTCCTACAGCTTGGGGGTTGGGCGAAGGGCTAACAACCCATCACCGTAAAAAACAGCTTGTTACGTATCCCTATAATAAGCCTCGGAATAGGACTAATTCTCTCGCACGACCACAGCAAAGGAATAAGGTTTTGAGATTTGGCACTTGGAACGTAACTAGTCTGTATAGAACAGGAGGGGTAACATTAGTAGCAAAAGAACTAGCTAGATATAGAATAGACTTCGTAGGAGTACAAGAGGTTAGGTTAGATGGGAATGGCATATCACAAATAGGAGATTACTTGTTGTATTATGGGGAAGGAAACAATAATCACCAATTAGGAACAGGATTCTTTGTTCATAAAAGAATAAAATCAGCAGTAAAAAAGGTCGAATTTATCAGTGACAGGTTATCATATTTAGTACTTAAGGGTAGATGGTGCGACGTCATAGTTATAAATGCTCACGCCCCTACAGAAGAGAAAGACGACCATATAAAGAATAGCTTCTATGAGGAATTGGAACATACTTTTGATCAGTTCCCTAGATATCACATGAAAATTTTATTGGGGGATTTCAATGCTAAAGTAGGACGGGAGGATATTTTTAGACCAACTATTGGAAAAGAGAGCCTACACGCAATTAGTAGTGACAATGGAATTAGATTAGTCAACTTTGCCACATCGAAAAATTTAATTGTCAAAAGTACAACATTCCCCCATAAGGATATACATAAATATACTTGGACTTCTCCAGATGGATTGACACACAACCAAATAGATCACATCTTGATAGATAAACGGAGAAATACTAGTATAGTAGATATTCGAACTTTCAGGGGTACAGACTGTAATTCTGACCATTATTTGGTGATTGGAGAATTAAGAGAAAGATTATCAGTAGCCAAGCGAGTAGAGCAACAAGTTAATATTACTAAATTCAATATTTTGAAATTAAAGGATGAGGAAGCTAAGCAAAATTATCAGGTCGAAATTTCGAATAGGTTTGCCACTTTAGAAAGTTCTGACGAAGTTGAGAAAGAATTAGATGTTAATTGCGTGTGGGAAAATATCAGAGATAGTATTAAAATTGTAGCGGAGCAGAGCATAGGTTATTATGAAACTAAGAAAAAGAAACCGTGGTGTGATGAAGATTGTTGCATGGTAGTAGAAAGAAGGAAACAGGCAAAATTGAAATTCTTACAGGATCCAATTGAGGAGAAGAGAGATAATTATTTCAATGAAAGACGGGAAGCAAGTCGTACACTTAGGAATAAAAAGAGAGGTTACTTGAAGGAAAAACTGAATGAGGTAGAAACAAATAGTAAGAATAAAAACAATTGAACGGGTTACATCAGCTTCTTGTCTATGCGGATGACGTGAATATGTTAGGAGAAAATACACAAACGATTAGGGAAAACAAATATAAATGACACTCGGGAGGATATTAAACGCAGAATAAATATGGGAAATGCGTGTTATTATTCGGTTGAGAAGCTCTTATCATCCAGTCTGCTGTCCAAAAATCTGAAAGTTAGAATTTATAAAACAGTTATATTACCGGTTCTTCTGTATGGTTGTGAAACTTGGACTCTCACTCTGAGAGAGGAACATAGGTTCAGGGTGTTTGAGAATAAGGTGCTTAGGAAAATATTTGGGGTTAAGCGGGATGAGGTTACAGGAGAATGGAAAAAGCTACACAACGCAGAGCTGCACGCATTGCATTCTTCACCTGACATCATTAGGAACATTAAATCCAGACGTTTGAGATGGGGAGGGCAGGTAGCACGTATGGGCGAATCCAGAAATGCATATAGAGTGTTAGTTGGGAGACCGGAGGTAAAAAGACCTTTAGAGAGGCCGAGACGTAGATGGGAGGATAATATTAAAATGGATTTGAGGGAGGTGGGGTATGATGATAGAGACTGGATTAATCTTGCACAGGATAGGGACCACTGGCGGGCTTATGTGAGGGCGGCAATGAACCTTCGGGTTCCTTAAAAGCCATTTGTAAGTAAGTAAGTAAGTATATATATATATATTTACAGGTTGTTTCAAAAGTCGCGCGACATAGGACATATCCGTTATTAGTGTAAGTACAAAAAGTAGTTTCAAATAAATGTTTTAGATATTTATACGTGTAGTTCATGTGCAAAATTTAAAGAAAATCGTAAGAGCCAATTTTTTTAAATTGCAACAGACATGTTCGGGTTTGAAGTAAAGTACCGATTTGGTTACGGAAAACGCATCCAAAACATAGGTGCCACATCTCTGGAGGTTTACTTACTTAGTTACTTACTTAAATAGTTACTTACTTACTTACTAGCTTTACTTACTTACGGAGGTTCATTGCCGCCCTCACATAAGCCCGCCATTGGTCCCTATTCTGAGCAAGATTAATCCAGTCTCTACCTTCATAACACACCTCCCTCAAATCCGTTTTAATATTATCTTCCGACCTACGTCTCGGCCTCCCCAAAGGTCTTCTTCCCTCCGGCCTCCCAACTAACATTCTATATGCATTTCTGGATTCGCCCATCTACATGCCCTCCCCATCTCAAACGTCTGGATTTAATGTTCCTAATGATGTCAGGTGAAGAATGCAATGCGTGCAGCTCTGCGTTGTGTAGCTTTCTCCATTCTTCTGTAACCTCATCCCTCTTAGCACCAAATATTTTCCTAAGAAACTTATTCTCAAACACTCTTAATCTCTGTTCCTCTCTCAAAGTGAGAGTCCAAGTTTCACAGCCATACAGAACAACCGGTAATATAACTGTTTTATAAATTATAACTTTCAGATTTTTTGACAGCAGACTAGATGACAAGAGCTTCTCAACCAAATAATAACAGGTATTTCCAATATTTATTCTGCATTTAATTTCCTCCCGAGTGTCATTTATATTTGTTACTGTTGCTCCAAGATATCTGAATTTCTCCACCACTTCGAAGGATAAAT
Organism: Periplaneta americana; assembly: GCF_040183065.1. Classification (NCBI taxonomy): domain Eukaryota; kingdom Metazoa; phylum Arthropoda; class Insecta; order Blattodea; family Blattidae; genus Periplaneta; species Periplaneta americana. The sequence continues at coordinate 100,993,249 of NC_091123.1, forward strand.
CTCCAATTTTTATATTTCCATTTCGTACAATATTCTGGTCACGAGACATTATCATTTACTTAGTCTTTTCGGGGTTTACTTCCAACCCTATCGCTTTACTTGCTCCAAGTAGAATTTCCACATTTCTCTTAATCGTTTGTGGATTTCTCCTAACATATTCACGTCATTCGCATAGACAAGAAGCTGATGTAACCCGTTTAATTCCAAACCCTCTGTGTTATCCTGAACTTTCCTAATGGCATATTCTAGAGCGAAGTTAAAAAGTAAAGGTGATAATGCATCTCCCTGCTTTAGCCCGCAGTGAATTGGAAAAGCAGCCAGATAGAAACTGGCCTATACGGTCTCTGCTGTAAGTTTCACTAAGACACATTTTAATTAATCGAACTAGTTTCTTGGGAATACCAAATTCAATAAGAATATTATATCAATCTTCTCTCTTAACCGAGTTATAAGCCTTTTTGAAATCCGTGAATAACTGATGTACTGTACCCTTATACTCCCATTTTTTCTCAAATATCCGTCGAATACAAAAAATCTTATCACTAGTCGAACTACTACGCCTAAAACCACACTGTTGATCTCCAATAATTTCATCTACATATGTAGTTAATCTTCTCAAAAGGATATCCGACAAAATTTTAGGGTACCGTAATTTCACATATCTGTGGTCCAATATCTCATCACTTTTTAGATTTCTCAATGTAATTTACAAAATAAAACAATTAGAAGAATTTTTTTTGTTGATACCAGCTTTAGAAAGGTCAGGAATTAATATCAAAGACTTTTGTTATTCGAAATGTATTTGGTATATGGAACATCTTTTCATAAACTGTGGACTATAGTTGTGTTATGGAGTCACAACTATAGTCCATTGAATATATCCTAATATAAATCGCTTATGGACTACAGTTGAGAGGATGTTTTGCAACTGTGTCATATAGCTTTCAATAATTTTCATTATAAAATGGAGAATTTGCAGAAAACACTGTGAGAAAATTATTATTATTTTTTTAATTTTAAAATAATCGCTGTTTCTTAAAGAAAAATACAATTTCTATCAAATAAAGAAATCAATATAAAACCAAAAAAAAAAAAAATAAAACTGCCATTCTTAATCAAAATCACACATTCTCAAACAGATACATAATCAGTTGGTTAATTTTTTGTTTAACTCTATAGACCTTCAAGTTCAGGCACATGGAAATGCTTCCTTTTCGTACTTCGCTGCTTTGGCTTACTGATAGATTGTTTAATATCTTTTAAGGATTGTTTGAAGTATCTTCGAATGTCTCTTCAATGTCTGAAAAGTTCAATGAAGTATCTGATGCCAAGGAATATCCATCTTCATCTTTCACGGTAGAACTCTCTACTGCCTTCACCTTGCAATAACCTTTGTTTCTGCTTGAGCAAATTGCAATTTTGGAGGTAGATGGTAATGCAAAATTTTCAATATCTTCTGCTGAAATACTTTTACCTGACTCAACATCAAGTTTCTTCTTTCTCCCTTTTATGGATTTTCCTTGTTCTATTGCTTGATTCGTTGTCATTTCTATATAAGGTAGGTGTCCCTGATATGGCCATGCTAGGGTTTGAGAATTTTTCTAGCTGCCACTTTGAAAAATGTAACCCACTTTTTCTTACTCGTTCTCAGTCTAATGGACTTCCATAAATCAATTTCCTTTCCCAATAAAAATAGCTTTAATTTTCCTAAAAGTCCAACATTCCAAAAGTCTACCTAGTGGCCATATCAGGAACATGTGCACATGTTATGGCCACCCTTGTTCCATGTTCTACAAATCGTGATTATTTTCAGTTTGATAGCACAGTTGTGCTAAAATTAAATAATTTTTGTGTAAGATGAATAAATATGATACTTAATAATCTTTTTTATTATTCAAAAGTATAGTCTAAACAGATTTTTCCATCATAAATTAAGTTGTATACACAATTGACATAGAAATTTAACTTAAAAAAAAAACGAAAAAGAATAATCAATGGAGAGAAGAGTAGGTACTTACAAGACAAAAATAAGATTTTCAAAACAAATTCCTGATCGCAATTAGGACAAATAAAAATGTCTTTGTCGCAGCAATGAGGCCAACACACTCTTCGTGGTAGAAATTCTCACAGACTCCGCAGAGTCGCATGTCCTTGACTTCGTCCTCCTGACAAACCATTTTAAAGGGACTACTGGTCGTAAGTGTTTCGACAGTTTCTTGAAGAGGAACCCTGACGTTACACGACGGGAAGCTCAAAGACTGAACCCTGCCCGGGCTCAGAATGTTAGGAGTCAATGGATAACCTACAGAAGACAAAAGGAATAATCTCTGGCATAGCCGTTTTCTTGTTCTGGTGTCAAGGTGGTTCTCCAACTTAACTTTGACTTCTTTAATTGGCCATCTTCCTCCATATAGCGGCGTAAAGTACGTATAGGTACACAAAACGTTTTACTTGCGCCTTGAACTGAGAAGTTTCCACTCTTTATACCGTTCACTGCCTTGGACATGGCTTCTTCAGCCCATAATCCCCTCTTATTCATGTTGACCGCCATTATTTTGAGTTATTGTATCCGTGCGATACTTATGGACATAAAGAATATAAATTCTTCATAAAAGCATGAAAATGTAGTAAACCAAAGTTTGTCAAAGTAAGGCATCACCAGGATCTGTTTCAGTTTAGAAGGAAAGAAACTTTTCAGTCTTTTCAGTGAATGCAAGATTGAGAAAGTTTTCTTACAGACATATTTCACCTGTGCATTCCAGCTGAGATTCGAGTCGAAATGGAAACCTAAGTTTTTAACCGTAGTACAGAATGGTATAGTATTGTTTAAAGTCACTGGCAAAAGTGTATTAATGCTGATGGAAGATAGTAATCTTTGATGCCCTCGTAGAATTACTTGCGTTTTCATGGGATTAAGGTTTAGCCCGCATTTTCTAGCCCAGCTGCTGATTAACGTAAGATCATGATTCAATAATAATTTCAGAACACTGTTCATTTGTAGGCTTAGTTGTGGAGCTAAGAAACAACTAATATTTTCAAGCAAAGATGCTGAAAGATCACGTACGTTGTTATGATCTAGTGATATTTACCTTATTTTATATTATATTTATATTACATTATTTTATATCTTAAACAAAAATTCTAATGCTTCCACTAAAGCGAATACTTAAGTTATATGGACTGTATTGTCTACTAATGCCAAACATTTCCAGCACATTTGCAAAAAGAAAAAAGTTTCCATTACTACGTAATATATTTTCTACTGATTGAGATTAAAGAAAACACATGATTATGACGTCACTTTTTCTTACAATACTAAATTTTTACGTAATGACAGCTATAGGGCATGTAAATTTGTCGGGTGAAAAAATGAAGTGAAATGAATTTGATATGGCCATGGTGCATTTGATATGGCCATATCAGGAGCAGAAGCTTTCACGAAAATCGTTAGATTATGAACAACTCGTAAAAGATACGCCATCAACGAGAACACCAATCAACAGAACATTAAAAACTGAATGGCGTACGATGGTTTTCATGAAACATGTACTTGAAAAACATGCATTAAAGAAAGGAGACTTACCAGAGAAAAATATAATTATTATTTTACTCCGCGTACCGAGGAAGTTAATTATTATAGTTCTTGTTTCAGATGTCAATATAAAGTTAGAAAATAATTTGAAACACAAATCAATTTTTAAAAAATTGGAGTTAGAACCATTAAGAACTCGAGGACGAATAGTAGATCGAAGTCAACAGAATCAAAGGCTTTGCTATAGTCCAATAAAACTAGTACAGTAGCCTGTCGTTTATCCATGGCTGCAGTAACATTCAAGAAAGCAGTAGAAGTGCTATGGCCATTTCTGAAACCTGATTGTAAAGGGTGTAAAAGATTAAATTCTATTAGGTAGTCTGACAACTGCTTATGAATGATGCGTTCCAGGGCAGGAAGAATGGAGATTGGCCTATAGTCTTTTGCAGAAGTAGGTGAATTTACTTTAGGAAGTGGACGTACCGAAGCTGTTTTCCAGAGGCATGTAAAGAAGAACAGCGAGGTGTAGTGCGATTTTTGACAACTGAAGGAGTAGGAGGACCAGAAAACCATAGTCGCATGTCTGCTGTTTACGGCGAACACAGCATGTCAAGTGTGCGTGTACTGGAATGGTAAAAGATACTCTGAGAAAGTCTTATAAATATAGATAATGCCATTCCATTTTGAATCGTCATACAATAAGGATACAGACCAAATAACAATGACACTGATGAAGATGTTCTCATAGTCGACATATTTGTCGTGAATGCTGAATTTAACAATGATTCAGAAGATGTATAATCTACTGTATGTGTGAAGAATATGGAGGAGACAAAATTTTATGCTATTAATGCCCAAATACAGGCAGCAACAGCTGGACTGATGTTGACTGTAGTTTTCGTGGGACAAAATCTGAAGCATTCTTACTACTGCTGTTTATGCACCATAATATCAATATACTTATTAACACGGTGAAAAGACACAAAACGGGATTATAATAGCTTTTTCCTTGTAACATAGAGTTTACAACATCGTAACTTATACTATAAATAATAGCCTACACTTCTCAAATTAGATTGAACATGTTATTTACTTAAGTTGTATTCGCGAACATTATGTTTGCTATTCCACCAGTTGTTCGATAATGCATATCATTGCAGAAATTTGTGTCACTATTCTTTTACTTTTGATGCTTATAAGTAAAGACGATTTATTTGAAACGGAATTGGTGGATGCTTTGTGCTCAATGGTTTAGATGTCGGGCACAGAGTTCTCAGGAATATAATTTTACACATTTCATTTTCTACTTCACAATTGATAATTATTAAAGCAAGCACAACTGCTGTACTAGTGCGGCTTTTTCGTTTCGACACTTAATCCATACCACGACACTCATACATTTTAGAAAATCGTAGACGTACGTATCAGATCCGCCTATTCATCACAGCTCTAGTCGTGTCACTCACGAATAAGAAATAATAATTATTCTGGACCTATATTAACTTCCGCTTGAATATCGTGAGCGGAGACTTTACACTAAACAAAAGACCTATTTTAACCAACTCCATCTGCAAAATATAATAACAGAGGCCTACTATCTTATCGTACGCCAAAGTGTACAGCGCTAATATTACAGTATAATAACATAAGACCTTACCGCTAGTAGAGAGTATTATTCACACACTCATAAAAGAAGACCCGTAACACGAACCAGATTTCACAAACGATTTCAAAGTGACAGATGATCTCTTTTCTCGGTTAGGAACTTTTCGCTCTCGTTGAATAATCCGTCCGACATATTACAAGACTGATTTAATCATTGGGCACTTACTGTACCGTCTTAGATACCACGTGACATATAGAAAATTTCTGTTTGGAAAAACTTACGAAATAGGCGCAACTTAATTTTGGAATATGATCATAACTGTATAAAATTGAAATGTTGTAACACTGTTATAACATCTAACTGTGTTCTGTGAACTTATCACTACCTCATTCGACTGGCTAATACAACATTAATCACGCATCTAAAATTATATAAATTAGTCTATCCTAATCTAATTTATTGAACCTACGGATATATATGTGTGTGTGTATTGATTTACAGTTTTGTGCCCAGGGGCAGGTCCTTTACTGAGATTCTATCATTCTTCGATCTTTACCCCCTTTTCAGCCTTCCTCTTTGTCTCCGCATATGACCCATTATATCTCATTGTCTTCTATCATCTGATATATTCTACTTCTCCGATCTTTACTCCCTTCTCCATTCCTTGCAGTGCATCTTTCAGTAGACATTTTCTCAATTTTTTATTATTCAGTGTGTTTGTGTGTATCTAATTTCCACCCACGTCACTTGCGTGATTCGGGTTCCGCATACTGCGGATAGATGGCAGAACAGTGACTTATTTTCTAGTTGTACACTTCGGCGGGTCACACTGTACTTGATGTGTATCTGTGGAGAGTTATGTCCTGTACTAGGGTGAGTGTATGTTTAAGTGTTCATGTAAGTGTAGTGCCTGAAATGAGTAGTGATGATGAAGATGAGGAAGGGAGAAGAGGAAACCCGGTGCCGGCTAGTAGCCTACTCCTTTCGAATAGCACCAAGAGGATCGCCAGGCCTAATGTCTCCATCCGACGGACGAATCACTATCAACAGTGACTTATGCCTTCTCTTCATATGCACTGCGGAGAGATTTGGGATTTAACCCATGCATATTGGTGCACAATCTAGTGATTAGAATTTGTGCACCACCATCTCTCCTAGTCCCGAGGTAGAAATTTTACATGAATATTTCTGACTCCGCCGGGAATCGAACACGCGGATACGCTACCACAGAGCTAACTCGGCGGACTTATTATCCCATGTAATAAAGTCTACTTCACTCTGAGATATATTAGGGTTATAATTGTCATGAAGATACATATTTTATAACCAATAAATATTAGTAAATTGATAATGCAAAATAGTCATTACAGTTACAAATTACATGGATTATGTAGAAGCATGTACATTAGTGAAAGAATGACTACTGTTAAATATTAATTAGATGTTTGATCAATAATTAATGCGAAAGATATACAAGATTGTCCAACCGTTTCAAAGTAAATACATGACCTTACAAATATAATCAATAGTAGTCTGATAAAATAATGTCTGGCTTTCAGTTTCTTATTAATACGCAGCTCTTCAACAATAAAACAATGACGAGTAGTGAAGGAATATTACAAGCGTTGATTTACTGTTACGAATTACATACATGATTCAGGAACACTTACAATAAATAAAATATAACACAAGTAGTGACTTACAACTAACGAAAAACGAAATTCTTTAAAGACAATATGCAATAGTAAAGAAGCAATACAATAAGTTCAGAAACAAAAGTAAACAATAAAAGCATAATAGGGGAAATAACTTAAATTTTGAAATTAAACACATGACTTAAAATTAATGGTTAAAACAGTAAAGAGACACTAATAATATACTACTCAAAACAATTAGAGTAACAGTATGATTTATTTAAATATTTTATCATTGCATAAAGTATATTATTTATGGCCACATTTATCTCCATGTCAATAAAAACAAATGAATAATGTCAACAAAGAACTTTTTAAAACATTACACCATATAACAAATTGAATCTTGTCCTTACTTATCAAACTTAAACACCCGTTATAAAAGTCTAGTATCGTGTATGGCCTCCACGATATTCGATGACAACTTGGCACCTTCGTGGCATGCTTCCTATGCGATTCTGTATTTCCTTTTGGGGGATATGCTCCCATTCCTCCTTTAGAGCATCTCCAAGTTCCTGCACGGTTTGTGGAGCTTTATGTCGGGTTCCTGACTTTCCTAGCCAGAAGATTCCACAAGTTTCAATAGGATTGAGAGCTGGGCTGATCGCTGGCCACTCCATTACCTCAATTTCATTCTCCCTTAAGAAATCCTTGGTGACAGCCGCAGAATGTGCCTTGGTATTATCCTGAACAAAGAGAAATCTAGGGCCTACTCCAATGGAACAGGTACTAGATGCTCTTCTAGAACGTCCTCGATATATCGAACAGCATTTAGTAGGTGGGGAACAGTTACGAGGTCCGTACGATTGTTGTACATAATTCTGGCCAACACCATTATGGATTCTCCACCGAATCCATCAATTTCCTTTACAGCTCCTACAGATAATCTTTCCCCTGAACGTCCCCACACCCTTAAACGACCATCACAACGTGTAAGACTATATCTGGATTCATCCGAGAAGAGCACAGACTGCCACTGTTTCAGGTTCCAATCCGCATGGTTATCAGAAAATTTAAGTCTTGCTGCCTTACGCTTATTTGTCAAACGCTGATTTTTAACAGGCCTTTTTGGACGAATATTCTCTTTCCTTAATGTGTTCCTTACCGTTTGATCTGAAAACTGGATTCCGGAAGCCATATAGAGGTCATTCTGCAGGTCTCTTGCAGTTTTTGTACGTTGCCAAACGGCAGATATGATAATGTATCTGTCGTCCTGGGGGCTTGTTTTACATTTACGGCCATGGCCAGGTATTCTACAATACTGACCTGTCTGTCCTTACCTGTTGCGTAACCTGAACACCACGGAAGGAGAAACCCCAAGCTCTCTAGCCACTTGTGTCAGTGACTGATGTTGTCGTAAAAGAAGTAGAGCATGATACACTTCAAACTCATTTAAATGCCTCATTTTGTCAGAGACTTTACAAACAAGGCAATAATCAGCATTCGTCACTATAGCAACGTCAAAAAGCTTACCAATTAGAAGTTGTCAGTGCCTTCCGTAATCAAAGATTTCTCCATATTTGTTATTTCACGTAATTATTCTGTATTTAGGCCATGGATCTTTAAAATTTGTATGCACAGATTAAATTAATGTTCCAATTTACATATTGCCTAATTTTCAGCATCACAGGTTCAGAAAACACTAACTTATTCAATTTATTACAAGTGTTCCTCTACTTATTTTGAGCAGTGTAGATTGGCTACAATTACATGTTAAACAAATTTTTTTAAAACAATAATTAGCTATTAAACACATTATTTTAAAAACAATAATTAGTTATAGTAATAGATGACTTGAAATTTTCGAAATAAATACATGACTTATTAACAACAAATAGTAATAAAGAGATATGAGAAGAACTGGCTCAAAATTAGAAATCAAATACATAATTAAAAATGGTAACGAATGGTAAAATTGTAGTACGTGAAATTAATGACTTATAGTTGCATAATAGGTGATTACATCTAATACGATTTTGTTTCGGAATAATTGAACATGTTTCACAATTTCAGGAATATTATATTCCAGAAGGATATCAACTAATTATAAGATGTATACTGCGCAAGTATCTTGGTTAAGGGAATAAGGTAGAAATCAGGAGATCAAAAATCCGTTTTTTTTTGTGTTAAAAAATGTACAATACTTGGTCTTTAAAACAATATAAATATTGCAAATTAAGCTTTCAGGAATTACTCCCTGTAATGTTAATTTGAATAATTCCGAGGGAAAAATTTTTCCGGGGCCGGGTATCGAACCCGGAACAATTTTTCCCTCGAAATTATTCAATATAAATATTATTTGTGGCATTTCTGCACATAAGCTCTTTAAACGGTCTCTTTAAATTTGGCGGTGCCTGTAATTCATACATCCTTCTTTTTTCTAATACAGTTCTCCATAAGTTGACATTTTAAAAACTTAAGTGCATTTTTCTCTGAAACTACTGAATAAATGTACGTGACTTATCTTCAATCTGTGTTGTACGTAGTAGACCTACAGGTTTAAAAATATCACACACAACAGGTGAAAAAAAAAAAATTCATTGAAGGAAATTGCAAAAAATGTTAAACAAAGTTCAATAATTTTTCTGTTTCACTAGGGGTGAAATATTTAACTAAATTGTGCTTTGGAATTTGCAATATACATGACTAGATAACACAAAAAAATACAAGGCGTATGAGTGAAGATTGTAGCAAGTAATTGCACCTAAAGAATGAGGTACATTTAGCAAAGTGAGAAAAGAGGTTATCAGTTAGAACCTTTCTTTTACACTTGATATGAAATCAATTAGTCGTCTTTTATAACACTGAATTCAGAATAATTGGTTGTATAAGCATGGAAATTTTTATTCCACTCTGAACAATAGAAATATTTAACTATTTTTTTTACTGAATTTTTTTAATCGAACAGACATCACTACCCACTCCCCTTAACGGTTTGGTAAATCTGTAATTTAAAGAGTTCAGTAACAACTCAAATTCGTATCTTTTACGCCAAAAACTGGACAATCATATAATACATGTTTGACATCTTGAGATTCCTCACCACAAATCTAAATTGCTTAGTTTTTAATATGTAATCCATTTAAGTCTTCTCGAATTCCCAGTCAAAAACTGTCAGTACGAAATTTGATGTTATTATTTTACATTTACATCGATCATAAAGCTTCGGAAAATGCAGCTCTTTTTTAAGAGTTTCCTTATCACTACTGACTCATTTTTCGTTCCATTCTTGCATATAATATTTTTGGCTACTTTTTTATATAGGATATCGGACATAAATTGTACGATAATGGGAAGTCAGAGTTGGCTGCCGTCTTCGCCAATTCATCAGCTCTCTCATTTTTAACTTTCCCAGTCTGATCTCTGACCTAAGTTATACAAATATGGACGACAATTTTCGTTATTAAAGTTTTTATCTCTGACGCTATATGGTTGGTGTTCTATTTATCATTAACTGATAATATTGCTGACTGAGAGTCATTATGAACAGAAGCACTGTAACCAAACTGATTGATTGCTTCTCGCAATGGTAATAGTTCCGCCTGAAACACTGAGCATTCTGAGGAGAGTTTGATATATATCTGAGGCATGTTCGCTGGATTTCCTGTAGACAACAAAGGCACAGCCTACTTTGGCATTTTGATTCAGTTTGTCCAAACGTGATCCGTCTGTATAAATAAAATAATGGTGGGCGTGTGCATCACAAGTTTCTTTAAAACAAGGTGTGTGTATATAGATGGATGTTGTGCCTGTAGAGGATTAGTTGGTTCTTGTACACGGAGATGTGTTAAAAACTGAGGGATTTTTCGGCTTTGTTTTATATTGCCGATGTTTGGTTTGAATTCACCAACCAGATATAATGGTTCAATATCTGCTATAATCTGAAAGGCTGGAGTAGATATTGTAAAATATTCTCAGATAATTCGTAAGAGGTATCCTAGCTGAATTTGAGATAATTTATCTTGCGCCAATTTTTCCATATTATTTGTTGAAATGCTGCCTAATAGTAGAGAACCCCGATATAATTATTACCTTTAGTAAAGAGGAGTTAAGGCACCATGTGGGTCAAATTGCAGCGGAGATAGCAAAAAGTAGCTTGCTAACTTTACCAACAATGTGTTGAAGACGTGGATGAAAAGTCAGATGCTTAACTAAGATCTTGCATGAGTACTTAACTTCTCTACTAGTACAATGTTTGTGTTACCCTTAGAGATATTTATCGGTTATATTTTCCTTTTTCTTCTAGTTAGCATTGCTGATGTTTTGGACGCACTGAAGTTGAGTTTCTTTGTCTTGCCCCACATGTAGACGGTCGGTAGTGCTTCATTGGCTATGCCCTGTAAGTGTCGAAATATGCTTCATTTTTCAAGTATGAGAGCATCTTCAGCGTAAGCGAGCAGCATGCATTCTTCAGGGGGTCGTTGTTGTAGCAGATTATAAAATATAATACAGAAACCTGGACTGCATGTTGATCCTTGTCGACATCCTCTCGTCATATTCTTGATAATGGTCTCGTTGCTAATGTTGAGCCGACTTCTGCTGTCTTCGAAGTAATTTTTAACAATTATGTATAAATTTCTAGGACATTGTTTAAGCTTTAGTTATGGAGCATTTTTGGTTACCAGACATTGCGTCACTTAAGAACCAATACCGCGTAACTAACAAAATGTAAATTTTACAGGAGAAGGAAAAAACCGAATAAAAACCATAAAAATAAATCAATAGTCTTGAAAAGTGGTGTATGGCTATGAAATAGCTCAACTAATTTGTAACTAAGTGAAAATGGATGATCATGGCCGTAGACATTTGGCCATGTCACTTACGCGATATTGGAACTCTGCCGTTGACTACATTTTGTTAGTTACGCGGTATTGTGAGACAAATTTAGCACCTTCAGGACACATGTTGACAAGCGTTTAATTTGCGTTAAAACTTCCCTCTGGAAATATATTCGTGCTCTGTTATTATGTCAGTGTGTTGTCTGAATTGTTGTCCTGCCGTCTGGCTTGAGGTGATCATCGGTAGGCTGTAGCTTGAGTCAGCAGCAGATCTACGTTCCAGACAATGGTTGCTGCATTCTTACAGTCAATCAATTGCTGAAACTATGGGAAAGGAAAAACGAAGACAGAGTCCAATGTTAATAATAATAATAGTAATAATAATAATAATAATAATAATAATAATAATAATAATAATATTAATAATATTGGAGTGTAGGCTTTCACGGCCGGTGTCAATAGTAGAAAAGTTTTCCGGGCTATGAGGCCGCCGTGGTCTGTTGGTTGTGTGACCAAACGTTTCGTTCACAGCTGCGGTGAACATCTTCAGTGGCATCTATTGCTGGTGCGGCTGGTTCTACTGCGCGTGCCGATTACGGTCTGCGCTGGCTGCATCGTTGTATATATAGTGCGGGAGGGGGCGGCAGTGTCCCATCTCCGTAAACTCCAAGTTATCCAAAACCAGGTGATTCGACTCATTACCCATCTCCCCCGAGTCGCCTCGAGAAGAAAGTTCCATGATGAACTAGAGTTTCCAACCATAGACGAGTTCATTGCTCGACTGGCTAGGAACCTGTATGCGGAAGCTCGTGCTAACCCCAACCCGCTCATATCTGGCCTCGGCCAGTATGATCCTAGGTTACGGCGTAGACACTAGACAGGTCCATTAGCTATACTATTGAGACAGGAGGACAGGGAGGCTCGCGTTACTCCCAGGTTTTCGTAGCCACGACTCAACTCCATGAGACTCTTTGGATAGTGCAATCGCTTTAAAATGACCTTGTCTTAACTGGGCTAAACAAAATCCCTCCCTAACAATATCTAGTTTTGTTGATCGATGGAACTATCATGGAGCCAATTGGCTAGTATATATCCATCGATTCATAGAGTCATTCAACCTAAGAGCCAACTGGCTAGTCTCTGATATTGAGACAACTCATCCTGCCTAAGGTTTTTCCGTGGTTTTCCTAAGGCGCTAAGACAAATGTCGGGATGAGCCCTAAAAGAAATGGGCCACGGACCTGCACTCATATCCCCATGAATCACCCTAATTCCTCTAAATTAATTAACAATTACATCTCTCCCCCGCTCTTCGTAAATGAGCCATTATATAGCCAAATGGCTGGTCTCGAAATTGAGACGATTCAACAAGGCTCATGACAACAATCACCTCCTACATAATAGCCAAATTGGCTAGTCTCTTATATATGAGACAACTCATCCTCCCTAAGGTATTCCGTGGTTTTCCTAAGGCGTAAGACAAATGTCGGGATGAGCCCTATAAGAAATGGGCCACGGACCTATATGCCCTTCCCCATATATATATATATATATATATATATATATATATATATATATATATGCCCCTTTATTATAAACGACGTATGCCCTAGTTCAGGACCTATAAATTGTCTATTAAATATACGAGGTCACTCAATTAGTCGCAATTTGAAAGGACAGGGACCTCTCAATTCGCAGATTTAGAGTTCACGGCGCTTCTTCCGACGGCCTTCACATGCTTTGTCATCGAACAACAGATGACAGCGTCTCGCCATCCTAATGGCAAACACCAGCCATCTCCTCCTCGCCCCTTTCCGTGATCACTTGATCAAATCTCAGTCCCCCTCGCGTATGTGGTACCTAAGAGGTTACGTCCAATTTCGGCTTCCCCTTCAAAATTTTCTAGAGCTCCTTCAGTGGAGCAGCGTAACCCGGAGTGAGACTAGTGGCCAACAGGCTTGGAGCTCACATATCTAGTTTTGTACAGCCCCAACCCCTTGCAAGGACGCGTTTTGCGTACCTTTTAAATTTGTCCTCCCAATTCTCTTTCGATTTTTCGAGCGCAGACCGTAATCGGCACGCGCAGTGGAACCAGCCGCACCAGCAATAGACACCACTGAAGATGTTCACCGCAGCAGTGAACGAAACGTTTGGTCACACAACCAACAGACCACGGCCTCATAGCCCGGAAAACTTTTCTACTAATAATAATAATAGTCTAATAACAGGTACTCTACTTTCATAATACGTATTTGAATAGACAAGCAGAATTGTTACTGAAACGTATATATATTTTTATAATAAAATGATGAAAAATAATGAAAATTATTATTATTATTATTGACAGTGGAATTAACTGACTTGCGAATAATGAATAAAAAATCGTATAAAAATGTAATAATAATAATAATAATAATAATAATAATAATAATAATAATAATAATAATAATAACAATAATTTTTCAGACACAATATTCGTTAAACACAATAAAGAAATAATTATACAGTAGGCCTACACTGAAATCACAAAAAGTAATCCTTGACTAACCCTGATGTGGAATACTATGATAAAAACTATGGCAGTCTCTTGGAATAATATTCTTCAATTGCTGCAGGTTATTCCATTTTGTCTCATTAATCTTCAGCCTATCGTTGTACAGTTTTGGAAAATCGACATTCCTGGAGAGCTTCTTAGGGCGCCTAGGCATCTCTTGTAAGTCATCGTTGAAATTTCACTTGAAGAGTCTTATACCCTCAGGGCAATACTGAATGACTCTTAAGTCAGTGACCGTACAGTCATTTTTATTCCTCCCAGGTCGAATAGAGTAGTATAACCACAAATCTTTAGTCGCAAAGTTGGTGAAGAAGTTATGATTCAGAGAATGGACTTCATAGGGGAATGGTTTCTTCCTAGCCTCTTTAGAAATCAAAGCATACTGGCTAGGAAGTGTTATTTCATGCCCTTTCAGTTTACATTCAATAGAACAATGGATGGAATCGCATTCCATTTGCGTATGTCTTTTTTCCAAAAATTTGTGTTACTGTAACACCAGTATTAATGGCTAATCTTAATAAGACATTTGCCATTACTACATTTCTATTCTGGTAATTACAACCATTAGAATACAGAATGACTGGGAATAGACGATCTTTCAGTTGCTTGGTTAACGTATCTACCACGCATGATGCAAAAGTTGAAGCCACTAGATCAGACTGTATCTCATCAAACCAATAGCACACTGCTTCCTGAGTGGCTAGATTATACATTATGAAATTACGCACAGCTAATTTTATTTTATAATACATGGAACTAGCCTGCACAAATGGTGCTACCTTAACCGCTTGAAGATCCACTGTATAAACTATACACAATTTTTTCTGCCCATTTTCTTTATCTTTATATTTTTCTTTTCTTGCCATTTCCTTCCTTCCATTATGAGTTTTTCATTCTTCTTCTTTGATATTTCCGGCTTCATAACTGCAGCAAACATTACATTGATCCTTCTTGGGCCTAAAGAGACTGAGGTTAGACTCCTGGAACAAACTGTCCAAAGTATATCGGCTTAAAGCTTCTACGTTACTGTCACAACATTTTTCTTTTTAAAGCTCATATAATTTTTACTGTAACTGCACAATCGGTTCTAGATACAATTTTGTGGACGTTCGTCTGCAATAATGTGACGGTAATTTAGGCAGGCTACTGAAGAAAGAAGTAAGAAATTCTTTCGAATGGTCTGTTTTCTTTGCTTTTGCACGAGAACATGACTCATTTTTTACAGAAGGGACGCCATCAGTACTATTAGCTAACCAATATCGCACAGTCCATTCTTTAATTCCCAAAGTACACAGAAACATTTTTTGCAAACTGAATTCTTTTCTCATCAACTTTTAGGTTGTAGACAAACGTTCCCTTTCTTTTCGTAGGAGTGAAATCCACAAGATTTGATAGGTAAACTTTCCTCTGTTACCAAGTCATAATTTTCCAGAATGCCTGAAAGATGTGTCGTCTTCTCTCATTAGAAATTAAATTACAGCCCCTTACTTTCGAATTTTGGCACATTTTAGAACTATAATGTGGCCCAAAATTCCTTGTATCTCATTCCGTATCATGTGTCACTTTGCCATCTTTCGATCTTTTGTAGCCAAGATAAGCTTCCCCTTCCATTCTGAGTTTTCTCTTTTGCATTTTCTTCCACTTACCCTTTTGTGACTTTGACTTCTTTTTCTCTATTCTGTCAAATTTACATGACACGCTTGTAGATTCTTCTCTTTAACTTTTTCTGACGAATGTAAAGATGTAGAATAAGTAGCACTCATGAATTCTACGGGGTCGTCTACATCTGAAGAGGCATCCGAAATTTGGTGCAGATCCTTCGTTGGCAAGGTATTGTCTTCAGTTTCTGTCCTATCTGAAAACAAGAAAAAAAGGGTTTGGTCTTTTAGAATTACCTATTTCTAGCGATATTACTTCAATAGTGTACTCTAAATCATACCAGACTAAATAATACGACCATAACTTTACCGCTAACACTGGACGGACAATCCCCGACCTGCAGCAATCCATTTTCAGAAAGACGGTTTTCTTCTGCATTTGAATTATTAGACAGTACACCTACGAATAAGAGAAGATCACTAGTGTTTAGAAATGTGGTATAAATGGATTTAAAAATATATAGTAAATATTATCATCAATTTAGATCTTCCTACCGGAGGAAATGAACGGAACCAAGCTCAGCACCACTGAATTTAGAGCAAATTATTTTAGCGGCCCATTCATGATTATTTATATTAATTAAATTAACTTTACTGTTATGATTCCGTAACTGAAGAAAAGTAAACGTTTAATAATTGTGATAATCCTTATGTCATATCTTTGTTAATGTTCACAGAAGTATCTTCTGTCTTGAATGCAGAACATAGCACAGATAGAATTTCGTTCTCGCTAAACTGACCGTCGTCCGATTCATTGTCCATTTCTTTTCTTGTATCTGTAGGCCTATATAGTAATAAAATAATAAATATACTATATTTCTGTGAATGAATTTGCAGTAAGATTCTGCGTGAATTGAGCTCAACTAATATTCATTTGACATTAGTGAAATAATGCTATTATATTTACCTTTTAAAATAATTTTTGTTCAAACTGAACAGTTTTTTAACCTTCTCAGAATATCACACACTTTTAACACAATTTTACAAGGCAGTAACGAGAACCAGCTTCCGTACTGAGGGCGCGCAGTGAGTAGACATAATATCTGTTGTCAAATACGCGGCATTTCCAACAGACTTCACGTGACTTCAGATACGCAGTATTATACCCCCCTCCTTCGCACACAGACCAGTCACGCAATCAAATTCCCGCGCTTGTCAATACATGCAGATGACAGTGGAGTACCAATTGTGCAAAAAAACATTTTAGACCAAAAATGTCAGTTACTCGGTATTGTCTCTCAAGCGACGCATTGCCAAACGCACCTATTATGTCTTTGAGTGTACCTCCCGTATCCGATCTACAAACTACCAGTTCTGTCGATTCAGCAACATGAATCCAAATTGAACTTCATGGAGGGATCTGATACTCATAGTAAGTGATATATAATACATAATGCGATCTATGATGAGTTTCTCTAGGTATTTTCTCAACACAGGCAGCAAGCTGAGTGGTCGACCAAAAAAGGTAGTCACTTTGTTGCTATTTTGACATTTCGGTATTACCTTATTTACACCGAATTTCCAGAAGTCGGGGAATACCCCGAGCTCCAAACGTTTATTATAAAGATTTAATAGATGTGAAGGAAGTGAGAAATGTATTTGTTTGATAACATTTGCTGACAGTCGATCAAGTCCCAGAGCCTTACGATAATTTTGCCTGCGTTCCATTTCAGTACGTGTGAAATATAAATCATCTAACGTATCTCGTTCAGCATCTGTTGTTGCACGAATTGCTTTTTGGACATCATCGTAGTTTCTCATTATCTAAAATCGAGATTGAAACTAAAACTCAGACATTAATTGAACTATTCGACAAATCCTCACTCCCACGAGATTAATTGTACTTTTTAGACGTTACATCTACTGAAGTCTGGAAAGCATTAAGAGTGATTAAAACAAATTCACAAGGTACAGACGGCATTAATATAATTCTTTTGAATGAAATAATTAACAAAATACTTCTTACACTGGATCATATATTCATATCTTCACTTATAACCGCAACTTCTCCTAAAATTTGAAAAAAAAAAAAAAAAAAGGCAATAGTGTGATCCCTCCCGAAAATTAATTCCCCTTCTGCTCCCAGTGACTTCAGACAAATCAGCATTCTTCCTGCTCTCTCAAAGGCTTTGGAATATATTGTTCACAAGTAAATAACATAATACCTTAATTCTTATAGTCGTAGAAACCCCTTCCAGTTAGACTTCAGGTCAGGGCACAACACAACTAGAGTCCTCAAAATTACTGCGAGTGTACGCGAAGAAATGAACAATCGACAGGTGACAATATTAGCATTACTTGATTTCAGCAAGGCATTTAATTCAGTTCCCGTAGATATCCTTCTGTAAAAATTACCTGTATTCTATTTTGCTGAGAGCAGTATCGCCGGGAGGGAATCGTGATGCAAGGTATTCAGGGGCTGATGTATGCAAAATCTGACAGAGAAGAAAAAGACAATGCAAACTGCATGTGTGAACCTGCCGGAGCCAAGACAATTCATTGAAAGTCTGTAAGATATCATAATAGAAATGGATATGACATATAAACCGAACACAGGTATTAAGGTCACTGGTTAAGAAGAAACTGCCTTCTGAAGGATGCACTGGAAGGAATGGTGAACTGGAGAAGAGTTCGGGGCTGAAGCAGATATCAGAAATAGACGACATTAATATATATGGATCATATGAGGAGACAAAGAGGAAGACAGAAAATACGAAAGAACTGGAGAATACTGAGTTTGCAGTGAAAGACTTGCCCATGAGCAGAATACTATGAATGAATGAATGAATCTAGAAAGCGACGACTAAATTACGGCAAAGCTTACACCAGTAGATCAGGAAAAATGGTGAAAGAAATACAGTATTATGTTTGGCAATGGAGAATGAATATAAGGTACTAATATTATAGGCGTATGCAGTGTTATAAAATATTAGATCCAGGCTATCAGTCATTTAGGAACGACCATATATCTGACAGGTTAGCATCAAAACATTTAAGCCAGTTGCTGCCAAAAGAAATGTGAGATGTCTGCAGAGGAACAAGCCATTTTCCATTGAGGATTTTAGAAAACTGGAATCAAAAACCAACAGGATACATTTATTAGACGATATTTGGAGAGGAGGACCATTAAGCAACGTCAATCAACTGTAAAACCACAGCACTGAGAATGTTCTTGTATAGTATCATGACTGAGAAGAATTTTTATGCAATTCCTTTATTCTGTCATTGTTTAAAACATCTAATAAACGACTGAGTATCGTACAAAATAGAGTAACACTATGTGATACTCTAATGACAGATATGAGAGGCAAACACTCCAATAGCTCACACAAGATTCTAGATTTAGATTTAGATTTAGATTTTATTTACTAATAACATATACACAAAAACGTTACATTAAAATACCCCGAAAGAGCAAAGCTCGTGTTCGGGGACAGTTCCGTTACATTGATATGCATACTTTGTAGACAAAATATTTAATAAAGAAGTTCACATAAAGATGATAATAAAATTAGTAAATAATAATACTAGTAATAACTGAGTGAAAAAAGAGACGATGTTGAGATTGATGGATTAATATTAAATTATTATTAGTAGTATAATTAGTGCAGGTCATGTTGATATAGTAACCAAGATAAAATAGAAAAATACACTTAGAATAGAAATAATTTTGTTTTACAATACATGGTACATAATATATATACAGGGAATTCTGTCATATAAATGTTTTATTCTGGATCTGAAAATTTCATTGCTTAAAGTAGTGAATTCTGGATGAAATTTTATTATCGAATTATATAGATGTGGACCATAATTTATACTGTGTAGTAAAGCAGCAGATGTGAAATATTTAGGTTCAACTAATTTAAGAATTTCATTTCGTCTTGTATTATGAGCATGTGGCTGAGCTACAAATTTCATTCTATTTTTATGATAGAATTTCATTAAAGAGTATTTATAAATTTGGTCAATTCTAAAAACATTCAATTCGGAATGGATCAAATTTGTTGGATAATCCAGTCGCCTTTTCAAACAAATTTTGATTATACGTTTTTGCAACATAATTAGAGGAAAAAGAGCAGTTTTTGTAATGCCTCCCCATCCACTTATACCATATTGGATAACAGATTCAACTATAGCCAAATAAACCAAACGTAATACATGAGTAGGCAAGTAATGGCGAAGGTTTACAAATTTGTAAATTGTTTTACGTATCCTGTTACATAAAAGGTGATTTGTCTATCCCATTTCAAGTGCTGATCAACAAAAATTCCCAGGTATTTCACATTTACAGATTCTTTCAGGCAAGGGCATTTACAGGTTGTATAGTGTTTACAAAATGAGTTGTGGATTATTAATTTTAAATGAGAAAGTGATTTCAATTTGTTCAATCCAGAGACTGTTAAAGAAAATGGCACCAAAGTAGTTTTAGTTATATTTAGAGATAGCAAATTTGCATCAAGCCAGTTTTTGATCAAATTTATACCTACATTGGCATGTTTATAAGTGTCCTCCCAAGTTAAACCACTGAAAATCACCACCGTATCATCAGCGTAAGAATAACAGGAGCCATTATGTACTTTCAAATCAATGTTTAATAAATAATTAATATATATTAAAAATAGAATAGGACCTAAAATTGTTCTCTGAGGGACACCTATATCAATATTTACATTTTCACTGATGTTATCATCAATTTTGGTTACCTGAGTTCTTTTGTTTAAATATGATTGAAATAACTTATGCGCAATACCCCTGACTCCTATATCAAATAATATGTCCAGAAGTAAACGATGGTTAACCGTGTCAAACGCTTTCCTTAAATCTAACAAAATCCCTAAACATTTAGAACTGTTATCCAACTCCTGCATAATTTTACTAGTGACTTCAATAATTGCGTCATCCGTAGATAATTTATTTCTGAAGCCATACTGATGTTTGGACAGAATTTCATTTTTCTCTAAGTAATTTACTAATCTGTTTTTTAACATTTTTCTAATATCTTTGAGAAGCTAGAGAGCAAGGATGTAGGTCTATAGTTATTCAGACTTTTTCTTTCCCCTGACTTATGGACTGGTACAACTACAGCATTTTTCAGAGATTCTGGGAAAAGTCCTTGGGTGAGACATAGATTGAACACATAAACAAGCGGTTTTAATATATGTTTAATGATAATCTTTAATGTGTTATTTGTAATTTTGTCGATTCCCGGTGAGACATTATTTTTTAAGGATTTAACAATATTATAAATTTCTTCTTCGGTTACTGGTGATAAAAACATGGAGGAAGATGCGTGCTTATTTTGGTCACTGCAATAATTTTCCGTGTTAAATGCCGATTTGTTGATGTTCGATGCAATGCTATGTCCTACTTTTGAGAAATATTTATTAAATTCATTAGCTATGTCGTTTTTGTTTGTAAATATTTCTCCCTCTTCATTTAAAATCTCTGATATGATACTATTTTGGTTCACATTTACGTCTGTGGCTTCATTAATAGTTTGCCAAAATTTCCTAGGATTATTTCGATACTTCTGAAATTGAGATTGATAATACTGAGTTTTCATGTTTCTTATAATAAGAGTTAAGGTATTTCTGTATTTTTTGTAATAATTTATTAGATTTATATTATCAGGTTCTTTTCTAATATTTCTGGCTAATTTGTCTCTTACACGGATTGACTTAATGATACCTGTGGTGATCCAGGGTTTTATTTTTCTTAATTTACAAGATACTTTAAGGTAAGATAGATGTTGTTTAGGTTAGGTTATTAGATCACTTAAAGTGGTATACTGTTTGTAAATCTATATCCTAGTTTGTTTCAGTTAAAATGATAACGTGAAATAAGTGGGATTATTATTTTTAATGTTGTGATAACAATTTTGTAAAAGAACAAATATATCTTTTTTGTAGAACATACATTGTAATTATCTTCATTATTGTAGTATAGACCTATATCTAGCCTTTCCTATAGAAATATTAGAAATATAGAAAAGTTAACAGTATTGCAATAATTTCAACCTCCTCTATGGAAGAGGAGCGTAATTAAAAAAAAACATTGAATGGTTCGTTTTCGTACAATATTTAAACATTAACCATGGACCTAATTGTAATTACAAGTGAACATATTACCCTACAATATATTATATGAATAGTGTCATAGTCCAGCAAGAGATGCGGGGTACAGATAGTTTTTGTTGATTATCTCAAAACTATGTTTTCTCAGTTACGCCCTTCTTCCAGCTAACCTTTCAATTACTATATTTATGTCGCTTCTTTTCCTTGTACTCTAATTCACATATATATTTGCAATTGCAGGTTCTGATATTCTGACAAATTCACTTGGCAACGGCCATACCAAGTGGAAAATATCGGTTCTCATCCGCTCACCGAAGTCAAACAACATTGAGCTTAGTCAATACTTGAATGGGTGACCGCTTGGGAACACCACGTGCCGTTGGCAAAGTTTTTATGCTGCCACAGTGGTCTAGTGGCTAAAGTACTGGCCTTATATTCTTGTGGACCCGGGTTCCATTCCCAGTGTAAACTACTCCCGATTTATAACTTGTTTTTGGCAAGCCCGTGGTCCAGGTAACACAGGGGTTTTCTCCGGGAACTCCGGTTCCTCTCTGGCATTCCAACAAACCTCCATAATCAACTCATCTCATAGCGGATGGAATGTAGGCCAGCCTCCTATGGCGCACCCTGGACAACTATTCTGTTGGTAAATTGGTCTACATAACTGGCTTCATATGGGTGAATGACGTAAGTCAAGTACCCGCCGTTAGTTAAAAAAGTATATTCTGATAAATAATAATAGTAATAATAATACTAATAGGTAATAATAATAATTATTATTATTGTTGTTGTTATTATTATTACTATTACTGCAAATTCTACTACTACTGCTGTTGCTGCTGCTACTACTACTACTCCAAAGTACCTTTGTAAATAGTATTGCTCCAAATAATTGTTTAAAGACCTCATAAAACTGTTATTTTTCTACGCCTGAGAAACGATAATACTGTACATTGTATTTTATCCAATATAATACCCACGTTTTTCCTTCAAGCGAAGGCCCCCCCTCCCTTGCTGGACCTGTATTACGTATTACAACGGCCCCATTCGACTGACATGATGGTGTATGAGGGCAGAGCACTGCCTTGCCAGTTGCTTTGTAAACACGTTCTATCCTGTACGGACGTAACTTAAGAGATAATGTACCTCAACTTCGAACTCTACTAATAATAAATACACACACCTTCAAAATTAAATAACAATTTATTATGTGTCTGCATATCGCAAGCCTATGTCGCTTGTGGTTTGGAAACTTAATGGCAGCTATGTATTTGTATTATACTTTGATCGATACTGAACTCAATCTCTGAGTACCCCTGATATAATTATGCTTTAATTGTTATCAACTGTAGTCTATTATCAGATTTGTTGACACATTACAATGGTAATATGACATTATTAATGTAAGAAATAATGATGGAACTTCGGTAAAGAAAACAGCAATACTTTGACAAGCCTTCTTATCTTAACACTGTTTTCGATAAAGGAACTTACGGCCTACAGTTAATATTGCATTAATTTGAACGTAAGTACCCGCTTGCAAATGCCCATCTTTCGAATAGCTGTATGCTTTTAATACTAAATATTAAAGGCATCACCATCATCATCATTACCACCGTCATCATGAACTTCAACTCTTTTAACTTCAAGTTTAAATTTTAACTTCTTCGTCCTTTTCAACTTGATTCTTTTAGTTAACACAGGAAAAACTCTAAACAGTGTATAAATAAAAAAGAGTTAATTAATTAATTCTTCCCATCATCCGAAAACAATATAATGAAATATTAAATTAAATAATCAAGCTATATATATATATATATATATATATATATAAACTCTATAGTATCTTCTACACTTTTGAAATTTACGTCTGGTACTTATTGAGTTCATTCTATTGTGCGTAAAAACAATGTAGAACAAATACCGGGAAACAGGATGATGTGCCTCAGCGACCATCAAAGTCGCAGAAATCGCTATTCAAGAGCCACAGCCTCCACTGCTAAAACCTCACTTAAATTGTCGCTTTCAAAACCTTCAGTCCTGGTTGAAGTACTTACAGATAAGCTGAAGTTTGTCTATGTTTGTCATTACTAGGCCTCGAATTTTTAGGATGCAATACGTGATATTAGTCTCGTAAAATATATCACAAAACATTGAAACGGGCTCTGAGATACTATTTTTATTCTTTGAAAGTATATTTTTATCATAAAATTACTGTGCATACCTATATTAAAATATTTAATATAACATAATATTGAAATCTTTAACAACGCGAAGAACATTTATTCACGAAAAAATAATAACTCATTTCATTAGACTACTTGCAAAAAGCCTTCCTTTATTGCGTTTAAGTTAAAATTCCCATTTTGATATTACCGGTACATATTTTCGTTTATTCCCTGAAAACTATTTTTTAAATTTTCGGGCTCTTGTCTTTTTTTATAGTCGACATTGTAGGGCATAACATTCATCTTCATAATCTTTCTGACAAGTTTAGGCCTATTACGATCTTACATAAAATTCATAACAATTACTTTTCTAAATTTCCAGGATTTGAACTTCATCATTTATCCGAAAGAATAATCTTATATAATGAAATAAGTATCGCAACAGACACTTAAGTAATGGGTACAAACTTAAATTTAGGTACATTTCATATGCTTATTTCCTCTGTTAGATGTAGTATCTTCTCTATTCATAACACCTATTACTTTACGTAGAATTGCAAAGCCAGTATATTTTATGCTCACTAATCCATTCATCCCTAACTTTTCCACTAACCACCACTGTTGCACTTTTAAGTTTCGTTTCTGTTTCGTTAATATTTAGAGAAATTTGTCCTGGAAAAGGTTTTTCATTTATTTCAAAGTTCGTTAATTACTGAACCAGAAAGAAAAAATGAAATAGATTTACACAATAACCCTCTTCAAACTGCTATACTGCAATAGCCCTTTCACAACTTTGACACATGGTAGGTACACTAATATATACTGGCAAATTATTCACTACACTAGCTACCTCTTCGAAATGTTCGACAAATATGCCATTGCTTCAATACGAGTAACGCAGCTAGTGATTAATGGTTGTGTAAGAAGACCGATTGTAGGAAAAGCTTGTCAAAACATTTTTATCCTAGTTCGAGATACACAAAATTTTTTTTTCATCTACCTCCTACCTGCAAGGACAAATCTGCACAATAACAATGGCAGCTATCTTTATTCCTGATCGAAAGCAAAAAACAACATGATACCCACGCCAAACAACCTAGTAATATAATGTTATTCAAGCTTTTTCACATGTTAATCCAACCTGAGTTCTGTAAATCGCGTTTTATTTGCAATATTTTTTTTTAATAAAATAGAGGATTTAGGTTCCAAGGAAATCAAAATGTTAGTAACGTCTAATAGAGTCCTGCAAAACCGGTTTTCAATAATTTTTATTACACAACGGTACTGAGCGCCAGCTGTGTAGGCAGTATGTAAAGCTCTTCCACCACGCGGTGTGTCTTATTATTGGGTTTACCGACGGCTCGATTTGTTTCGCTCTCCCTGTGGGTGGACGGCTGCGGCTTTTGCATATAAAAGACAGATCGTCATTGAACTATCTAAGGTATTATAATTGCCTATCTTAAATAGCAATAACTTACAACGTAATACTACATCCATCAGAAATTATAATATTCTTTCTTAAAACTGACATTCTATCTTCTTACAAATGACTTCATAATGAAATAATAATGTATTTGTACTTACAGTAGTTAAAAAGCATTATATGTTAATAAGAATTTCTTTTAGATATACGTTTTTATTTTACTAATAATCTATGTACAGTGTAAAGGTTATACAGGACGTATACATCGTTGGAACGTAAAACGTAACTAATAAACAGTGCATAAGCTATTCTATATATAACAGTTGTACAATTACACATTATAATCGTTACACAACCTATCACCCTAGTATAAGCCTTGCACAGATGGAGAAGATGGCCGACTCCGTAAACAGCTGACCGTTTGTTTCCTGCCTTTTTTTTAAACTAAGCTAAATATCTCCTGTAAAGAAAGTTACACAACCAAAATGAAAGATTTAAACGATTATTTAGTAAGTACAGAGGACATTAAAGACATTGATGGTATATTTAATTGTGGCAATAGAAAAATAAAGGAGTAGAATCTCCTTTTATCCATTTCAATTTAACGGCGATAATTTTAAAGGAAAATGTAGATTCACCTAGCAATAAATATGAATTGTTGCTGATATAGTAAAAGAAGATTTGGAGCAGGTGTATCTATAATTTCTGAACTGCAAATTTTAATATCACGTCAAAGTTTCGCACATGGGGAAGAAATGAAGTATTGGCTTAATGTTAAATAAGTCTAGATCTATGAATACGGATACTATATTATATACTGTATTCTGTGTTCGAATTCGTGCAAATGAATGGGCCGTGCTCTTTTGTCAATATATCCTTCCCTGTCCTGATGGGGTAGAGAATGAATTAAAGCACGCTTAACTTTCGTTACTAAATGCATTTGCCTCTAAATTGAATAATTAAAAATAATGATCACAGCTAATTTCAATGAATATTTTTTTTTATAATTCTCTGCAGGAGCTACACCTAAGTAGTCACAAAATGGTGTCAAGTTTGCATTAATAGAAGAAAACAGGGCTCTGGCTCGAGTGGAAATCTTAGTGCTTATAACTATAAATTTAGGAGTTGAATATTATAAGTGGTTAAATGTTATTTTCTTCACTATAAAAGAGCAAAATTTCTGTTTTCAATAAATTAATGAGACAAAATTTCTCCCTTTCAGTAATCATTATTTATATATTTATATCTGAAGCTCGACTAGTGTAATATGTTCGACTAATTCGATATATGCAATGGAGGGGAAAAGGAACTAGCCATCCTACCCCATTATCTCCTGACTTAGTTACCTTATAAGTAGTGCCTTCTTGGTATCACTTGTGAGTTTCGGACGTTAACTAAACAATAATCTACAATACATCTTTTTTTTTCCTTAAGGATAAGAATAAGTACCGTATGTATCTCGTCCTAATTTTGATCAAAACATACGTTTATGGAGTGTAAAATATTAGCTGAGTATTCTCATGGCTTATTAATATAATGTCTACCTATTATGAAATACGTTTATTAATATACACAATGACGTATTAAAGTTCCGTATAAGGTACTTAATTTTTCTATATTGTCCCAATTTGGAGATCGTATTTTATTTCCCTTTCCCATTTCTTTCTGTGTGAGATTTGTGCTCTAAACCATCCGTGATCTTATATAAACAGTATACAATAATACTATATCAATTATCGGGTTACACAAATCGAACGAGATTCAGTCGATATGTGACGAGAGAGAGTTACGACGTAATAAAATGATGAAATTATGAAGTATAGGCCTAATGTTTAACACTGGTATAGTAAAACACAAGCTATAGGCCTATAGCGTTTATTGGTAAGAAAAATATACGTTTATGCACGTCTTGTTCTGTGTAAAATTATACCATTGTTTCACATATCTGTAAGCAACTTTTATTAGTAAAACTGTAAAAGTTTAAAATAAAAACGATAATTATGAAGTTACTGCAAGTTCAAAATAATAAAGAAAATATATTATGTATTATAGTGTCGAATCAACTGTAGAAATGCTGGCAAACACTTTTTTTTTAAATAAAATAACAGAAATATACTTCAATAATTTTTACTCTGGTTGTGTACTCGAAAAAAAAAATCAGTTCCAGGTATGATTAGGTGCGCCTGGTGTTCTGACTGGCCTGCAATATATCAGGAGTAACCGCTTGAAAGTCGAGTTCGGCCCGTCGTTCAACCTAACCAGTTCTAGCTCCAACCGGTCGAATCTAAATCGGTTGTAAGCGCTGTTTTGCAGGTCTCTGATGCCTAATGGATAAAATAAAGATTACTATTCAGAATGGAACTGTTACAATAGTACTTACTTTGTATAGAACTTGAAATTACATTATCGATTTTCCTTACTCCTTCAGGAAAAAACATGGATTTATCCTAAACTCCGAGGCAAGTAATTTAATTACTTTTACAGAAGAAGGCGCTTATTTACAGATAAAACAGGAAGAACAATGGCTTAGGTTTCTTGCTAAGTGAGAAATGTTGAGAAGCAACGCATCGTTTTTTAGTGTCATTCTTTTGTTTGTTATTGTCCCATACATTGTCGAAATGTTGTTTAAGTACAGGGCTCATACAAAAGACCTTTCCGGTTTCGAACATATGTAATTTAAGTTCTATGAATCTGAGATGCACGAAAATAGTCCAATGGAAAGAGAAACTCAAGAAGTTTAGTTTCTTACATTGAAGATGTTCAATGTGCCCCTCACCCTTGGTAACACGGCAAGGCCTATGGTCAAGTTCCACCTAGGTACGCGGATTTTCGACGTATCAGCGGATCATTTCACCTGCTATATCACCGACAGGGTTCGCATGCTGGCACACCGCTGACAGCGCCATCTTTTTCCCTTCAATTTTGATATCTAAATTCCTATTGGCCTGCTAGGGTTTGAAACAATTGAGGGAGAGAGAACCGAGTCTTCGTGTTTACGTTTATTAGGAAAGGACTTTGCCCAGGAGCTCAGTCCCGACGCGGAAAGTTGTTTTGAGAATTAGTTGAACAGCAGAACTAGTTGTACTGTGAAGATCATTCGGGAAGTCGTTGGCGACGTGCAAGGTTGTATTGATTTTATCATTGAGCAGTTAAGATAAAATTACGAACTTATTTTTCTACTGTTAAGATCACTCGGGCTGTCGACATATGAAAGTTAGTCTTGGAAATTCATCATCACGTCGAGAGTTCAATATAGCAATTCATTCTTATGCAATCAGGATGATTCAGTGAATTATTATCGTGTTGTTGTATTGACTTAGGAGTTCGTCTGGTTTGTCAGAAATATCCTTAAGTTTCACTCACGAATTTACCCGATTGAAATTAATTTTGCTTAGTCGCACTATTGTTCAGCAAATAGTTCATTTATGGACAAGATCGTGGTTTTATGTTATTTATATTGAGTAGGAATACGGGACTTTATATTTATTTGACCGCTGTAATATCTCTTACATTTCTTACGGTAAGTTTGTGAAGTTCATGCTAAGGGAATTTGTTACAGATTACGTAGCAGCTCGCGTGTGAGTAGATTGCGTGAGGTTTGAGATCACTATTCATGGCGTATTGGTATATTGTAGTTTTGTGAGATTAGGCGAAGTGGCTTTGCGGTTTATCGATATGGTAGTTTGTGATATTAGGCGAAGTGGCTTCGCGGTTTATTGATTTCGCGTGTGTATAGGACGCGCGGAGGTCGTATATCTACATCATATTGGGATTTCATGATAGCTTCGAGAATAGTCGTGATTAATGTGAGCTATTTTTATATTGTAATAAAGTATGTAACGCTACAGGAGTCAAATTGGTCTGTTTATTCTAGCACTAATATTCTATTCCAAATTGCTTATTTATTTATACACGATTCGGTTTATAACTGGGAGTAATATTCAACTCTACCTTGTCATTTTATTCGTACGTGATTTCTGATCTATCGTCGTCTCCTGCTACATCTCTCTCTCTCTCTCTCTCTCTCTCTCTCTCTCTCTCTGGTACAATATTCATTGTGTGATAGTACAGATATTTACAGAGTATGCAGATTGTAACAAAATGTTAAGCTCAGGTTATTATGTGCACATTGAGTGTGAGTGTATGTGTGTGTTTGTGTGTGTGTGTTTGTGTGTGTGTGTTTGTGTTGTGTGTGTGTGTGTGTGTGTGTGTGTGTGTGTGTGTGTGTGTGTGTGTGTGTGTGTGTGTGTGTGTGTGTGTAACTGTTCTAGCACGGAACATTTTCTGTAAATTATCGAGTTAATATGTTTGAGCCTACTAGTCAGATTCTAGTCATAACTTTCAAAATCTAACTGGGCGTTAAGTACAGTACGATGGAAATTGCTGGACATTGATGTCAAGTTGTTATATGTTGATTGAGACTGTGTATGAGCGTTCCAGCGTGGAATATTTTCTCGTAGGTCATGGACTTAACAATCTTGGAACTTGTTAGTTAGATTGAGTCGTAACTTTGAAAGTATATTGGCCGTTAAAGATTAAAATGTGGAAGGTGCAAGACCTTATGTATCACTTCGACTTCAGGATTTGGAAAAGTACAACCGCAGGGACAATATTGTGTTATATGGTGTTCCCTCTACTAATAATGAATCAGTGAATGAAATCGTAAAGACCGTTTCTACAATTATTGGTGCAGATGGTTGTTTTGAAGACGTTAGTGTTGCACACAGACTGCCGACACTCATTCATTCATTCATTCATTTATTTTATTCCATAGATCTTACATGAGCAATGAAGCTTTAAGATGTGGAACATGTCAACATTTTACAATATTACAATTACAATTTTTACAAATTTTTATAGTTTTACAATTTAGTAATTTTCTACAATTTTTACAATGTTGTACAATTTTTTTTTTTTTTTTTTTTTTTTTTTTTTTTTTTTTTTTTTTTTTTTTTTTTGGCGAGATGTAGTGAGATGAAATGAGGTCCGAGGATTCGCCAAAATATTACCCGGCATTTGCCTTTTCGGTGGGGGAAACCTCGGAAAAACCCAACCAGGTAATCAAATCAAAGGGGGTAATCAATCAAAGGTGTTGATGCCAAGGACTCGCCATAGACCATCCGGCTTCAGTCCCACAGCTGTGGAAAACCTCGGAAGAAACCAAAGTCCAAAGGGGGATCCAACCCAAGCCCGAACGCAGCTCCGGAACAGCAGCCCAGCGAGTCTGCCGACTGAGCTACATCGATGGCTCTACTAAAAGTATACAATACATAGCCAATCAGATTATTAAATTTACAAACGCAAACGATCATTCATAAGTTGAGCTATATTATAATACAAAACAATTTAATTAAATTTAAGGTATAAACAATTCAACCAGTTGTGATATACAGAAATTGATAATACATATCATGCAAACTACTTCAAATTACAAACACAAACAATTTATCAGTAGAGCTATATAGATTACTATTCAATTTAAAGCATATACAATTCATCGGCCAAAACTATACAAATATATACAATACAAAGTAGCATACTTTCATTAAGCTATAAAAATTTGTGCAATTAATATCAAGTAGATTAATTCAATTTATAATCTTAAACAATTCATCAGTTGAGCTATACATATAACCATTCAATTTACAGTAGGTCTATATACAATTCATCAGTAGAGCTACACAGAGTAGTAATCATTTTAAGAACATATACAATTCATCAGCCAAACTATACAAACATATACAATCAAATTAGTTCAATTTACAAACTTATTTTCGTTAAGCTATACAATTCACATGAAGTAGATTAATTCAATTTATAAGCTTAAACAATTCATCAGTTGACGTATACAGTACATACAATTCATCAGTTATGCTAAACAAAAAATACAATACATAGTAAACAGATTAAGTCAATATAAAAACATATTTTAGTTGAGCTATATAAAATTGTACATGTCATTTAAGTAGAATAATTCAATTCACAAGCATAAACAATTCATCAATTGTGTAGAAGGTATGAGTATGTAGAAATTTGGTTAATTCTTTTCTGAACCTTTTCTCGTTGTTCTTCAAATCTTTAAGATTATTAGGCAGTGCATTGAAGACTGTTATACATGAATAGCGAACTCCTTTTTTAAAACAGCTTAGACTAACAGAGGGTAGATGAAGATCTGATTTATGTCTTGTATTAAAATGATGAATGTCTTGATTAGTACTGAATTTATCTTGGTTCTTAATATACAGCATCATTAGGGAAAGAATGTATTCACAAGGTAAAGTCAAGATTTCTAAATTTCGGAAAATATTTTTACATGAGGTCCTTTTATGCACACCGGCCATTATTCTTATAGCTTTCTTTTGTAAAACAAAAACGTGTTTAGCTTCAGACGAGTTACCCCAGAATATTAATCCATATTTCATTACAGAGTGAAAATATGCAAAGTATGACATTTTAAGTAAGTTTATATCACCAATAGTAGATAAGGATCTTAATGCATAACAGGCAGAGCTCAATTTACGAGTAATACATTCTATATGCGTTTTCCAGTTCAAGTGATTATCCAATTCTAAACCAAGAAACTTTGTGCTTATAGATTCTTTGAGATGAGTTCCATTTAATCGAATACTGTAGGAAACCTGAGCACTATTGTGTGTACAAAATTTGACTGCACTGGTTTTATCAACATTAAGTGCTAGTTTATTTGCATGGAACCATTCATTCATTAGATTCAGCACTGTATTAGAAGTGTTTATAAAATGATCGTATTGTTTGCTTGAAATAATTACACTTGTATCATCTGCAAATAAAATTACTTTAGATAAATTGTTTATGGTCAAGGCTAAATCATTAATATAAACTAGAAACAACAATGGACCTAAAATTGACCCCTGCGGAACACCATGTTTAATATTTCTAAATTCTGAATAAGTAACTTTATGACTATTTGGTACATTTATTTCTACTTTTTGTTTTCTATTTGATAAGTACGATGTAAACCAACCCAACATCTCATCTTTAATACCATAAAACTTCAATTTTTTTACTAATATACTATGGTCTACACAATCAAATGCTTTAGCCAAGTCACAAAAAATCCCACCTACATGTAGTTTCGAATTCAATGAATTTAGTATTTCATCCACCAAACTAAAAGCAGCATTCTCTGTCGATTTTTGTTTTCTAAATCCAAACTGTTCTAAAACTAATATATTGTTGGACTCCAGGTAATGACATAATCTATTATACATAACTTTCTCAAACACTTTTGAAAATGTTGTTAATAATGATATGGGTCTGTAATTAGCAATAGTACATTTATCTCCCTTTTTGTATATTGGTTTTACTATTGAATATTTGAGTCTTTCTGGAAAAATACCACATTGCATTGACAAATTGCATAGATAGCTTAACGGATGGGATAATATTTCAGAACAAGCTTTCAGAACTTTACTTGGAATTTCATCATATCCTGAGGAATATTTTGTTTTTAGTTGTTTTATCACATGCATGATTTCTGCTGCGGTAGTGGGAATAAATTTGAGACCTAAAAACTCAGTGTTAAATGCATCAGTTAGGTAACCAAGTGCAGCATCTTCTGGACAATCTTGAATGTTTAAGTTCTGAATAATATTTATATAGAAGTCATTAAAATGATTTGCAATTGATTTTGGGTTATCTATTTTACTATCATTGATTTTAATGCAAGTAATATTTTCACTCTTTGAATATCGATTAGTTTCATTTTTAATAATATCCCAAATAGTTTTAATCTTATTATCTGAATTTTGTATTTTTTCATTCAGATACATTTTCTTTGCATCTTTTATAACTTTTGTCAAAGTTTTACAGTAATTCTTGTAGTAATTAAGAACATGAGGATCATCACTATTCCTACTCATTAAATATAGATTCCTTTTTCTAGCACATGATATTTTAATTCCTTGAGTTATCCACATGTTTTTACTTTTACATTTTTTCACCACCTTGACTGGAAAACATTCATTGAAATAATTCGTAAATGTAGTGAAAAATGCATTAAATTTAGTATTAATATCAATGGTATCGGTACTATATACATTTTCCCAAGATTCATTTTGTAGACATGTATTTAAATGATGAAGAGATTCAGCATTTATAATCCTTTTTTTTATTTTTAGATTAACACTTTGGAATTTTTCACTCATATTGAAAACACTTAGAATTTGTGCATCGTGATCAGACAGGCCATTGACTAATGGTACTGTTGAATAGGAATTCAATCTACTTTTATCTATAAATATATTATCAATGGCAGTACTACTTCCAGCTTGTGTTCTGGTTGGAAAACTTACTGTGTGACTAAGATTATAAGTTTCAAGAAGTGAGTTTAATTTTCTTTTACGCGAGCTTTCTGATGGATAATCTATGTTTATGTCACCACAGATTACAAATTCGGTATGTGGTTTATAAAGTCTTTTCAATAATGAATCTAAGTTAGTTGTAAATTTCTTATAATCTCCCATTGGCGCCCTATAAACACATAAGATAATTAAATTTGATATCTCATAACCAATTTGTATTCCACAGATTTCAATATCTTGTTCAAGGCAAAAATCAGATATATCAATTTTACTAAATAATAGATCCTCTCTGATAAAAATACAGGCACCCCCTTTTTGGAAGACATGTCTACAGAAATGAGAACCTAATACATATCCATGTAAAGACAGTTGTAGAATTTCCTGTTGCTTCATATGATGTTCAGTTATACATAATATCTGAAGTTTATGCTTTTGAGTTGCTAAAGAAGTGATCAATTCATCAGTTTTTTGTTTTAATCCCCTAATATTTTGATGAAAAATAGTGAAGTTACTGTGTTCATTACTAGAAACATCAGAGCATTTACAATTTAGTTGAACTTGTTTCAAACACCTTACTGGTGGGAGGTTTAACCTAAAAAAGGAGAAGCCCTAGCATTAACTAACACAGGAATATTACAACTCTGCTTTTTAACATGGCTGCCTCTGATGCTATTAGCAATAAGAACCGAAAGGTGCTCCTTGCCTCTACCATTCAGATGCAGGCCATGTGAAGTATATTCATACCTTCTTATAGGGCTTACATCTATCAAACCAATGTGTGATGCCCTGGGAAACCAAAACCAATTATTGTGTGGTTCGCTAAACATTCAAGTCGCTATCTATGGCTAAGCCGTTTCCGAGAAGAGGCTAAAAATAACAAAGAAGGATTCGGCCTTCCAATTCAAACAACTTGTCAGCAATTCCAGCCTGGTTTGGTCACAGCTTCGGATCATCTTACGCCGTTCATGAAAAATCTGTTCAACAAGACAAAACTTACTGCCAGAGAAAAAGGTTACAAATTCACTTGGCTTAAAGACTGCAAAATTTTTGTTAGGAAAAATTAAAATTCCCAAGTGAATAGAGTGTTTGATTACTATGATCTTGAAAAATTGTAATTGTTAGGCAATTACACCTATTGAATATTTTCATTGTATTATTTATATTTAACTGTCATCATTGATAACAACAATAAAAACAAGCTATATAACAATGTAGATAATTATTATATCAAGTGTAACCCAACAAAAATATTTAATGACATACCTAACTTTGATAATTATATTGCTAACTGTAAACATCTTAATTTAAAACTGATTCATTTAAACATTCGTAGTATAAAAAAGAATTTCTCCGAATTTTGTGCCTTCTTACAATACTTTTCTTTCAATTTTGACATAATAGTACTTACTGAAACTTGGCTTCGTTATGATATAGGTTTTGACATACCAAATTATAATAAGTTTATTAAACCTTGTAAATACAATAAAGGTGATGGCATTGTAGTGTATTTTAGAAATGATATTGAAGTGTCAGCTTCAGATATTGAAATCTTAAATTCAAACTGCATACATTTTAAATTTAATTTCAACAATACTATTATTGAGTTAACGGCAATATATAGATCCCCCAATTTAAACAAAACAGAATTTATAAATGATGTGGAAAGTTTTCTAATAAATAACCACATTATAGTTGGAGATATTAACATTCAAATTCTAGATGACTCTATGGATGACTTAGGGCATAGATACAGTATATGAATATCATGTATGAATTTGTTTTTTACCAGTTATTAAAAACCGTAACTAGACCACAGTCGAAAAATTGTCTTGATCATATTTTCTTTAAAACCAATAACAAACTACTTGAATTTATACCAAGTGCTTATGATAGCAATATTACTGACCATTACACAACCTCTTCTTTCATTACATTTATTAATAAAGTAGATTTTGATGACTCTCAGACTTATAAATATACAAGTAATATCAATTATTAGAATGACCTCTTGTAAGATAAAGTAATAAAATATGGGATACTGTAATGAGTTGTAATGATCCCGATAATGGTATCGAAATTTTTTATCAAATTTTAAAAACGAATATTATAAAGCACATAAATAAAACTACTCAAAAAGTTTCTAGTAAGTTTAAAAATATTAAACCATGGATTAAAAATGGTATAGTTAAATAAATCCGTACGAGAGACAAACTTGCAAACAAATTAAGAAAAGAATCATTTAATATTATTTAAAAAAACAAGTTTAAAAAATTTCGTAACATATTATCTAACATAATAAAGAGAGAGAAAGCTAATTATTTCTCTATCAAATTAGAAAAATGTAGGAGTAATTCTAAAATGTTTTGGCAAACTGTGTGAGAAGCGCCAAATATTGAAGTAAATAAAAAAGAACAATTTAATGAGATTGTTTCTCGAAATGGTTTAATCTTAAGAGATAAAATACACACTGCAACAGAATTTAACTCGTTTTTTACAAACATTGGCTTGGATATAGTATCGTTTATAAAAAATGTCAATTTTCTTAGCAATGTAACTTCAGTAAATGTTTGTATGTATCTTTACCCCGTAACAGATGACGAAATAATCAATAGAGCCAAAACTTTAAAAAATAATGTATCACCTGGTCCTGATAACATAAGTGCTAAAATACTTAAGATGGTTATAAATTATATTGCCAAACCTGTAACACATATTTTTCATTTATGTTTTCTAAATGGCAAATTCCCAAATAAATAAAAAATGCAATTGTGAAACCTATTTTTAAAACAGGAGACAAAAGAAATATGAACAATTATAAACCAATATCATTAGTTTCATGTATTTCAGAATTACTAGAAAAATGTATTAAAGTTCGATTAATGAATTATCTTGATAAACATAATATATTAAATGACAATCCATTTGGTTTTCGAAAAAAATTCAGTGCAGATAATGCAATATATCAAGTTACTAAACAAATTGTTAGAGAATTTGATTGAGGTAACAAATGTATTGGTATTTTCCTGGACATAAGGAAAGCATTTGATACAGTAAAATATGATATTTTAATTCAGAAATTAGACCTATTAGGAATCAAAGGTAATGCTTGAAAAAAAATAAATAAAATCGTATCTTAATGACAGAATTCAAATAACGAAAATTGACAATTATTCAAGTGAACCTTTAATTATTAATATAGGTGTTCCCCAAGGCACAGTTCTAGGCCTAATATATATTAATGACTTATTAAAAATTGACTTACAACAATACAATGGTGTTCACTATTCTTATGCAGATGACACAGTTTTACGTTTTGGTGGAAAAACCTGGTATGATGCATATAATAATTCAAATATTGGATTTAAATTAATAAAAAAATGGTTTGACATAAATAAACATTTCTATCAACGAAAATAAAACCATAATTATTCCATTCTCATTATCTGAAAAATGTAACAAACCTCCTACATCTATATTAAGTATTAAATTACGTAATTCTGATTGTTGTCTTATACAGTGTAAATGTCCGATTATTAAAGAGTCCCCTGAAGTTAAGTATTTAGGCATAATTTTCGATAATCATTTAAAATGTATCCAACACATTAATTACCTTTGTAATAAATTACGTAAAATAGTATATTATTGTGTTTTTTTGAGGAAATTATTTGTCAATAAGTTTATTACATAAAATGTATTTAACTTCTTTTCAATCGGTAATTATGTATGGAATTATAGGATGGGGTAGCAGATTTAAATCCAATTTTAATCCACTTTATTTATTACAGAAGACAATAATTAAAATATGTCTTCATAAACCTATTGATTTTCCATCTCAAAATTTGTTTCTAGACTTTAATGTACTTAACGTAAGACAAATTTGTTATATTGTATTAATAAAATTCATACATAAAAATCGAAATTCTTTTGAATTGTGTTCTCATAGTTATGAAACTAAAGGTATGAATTCTTTAAGATTGTTTGAACCAAAATGCAACCTTGGTACAGTATTTAATCATAGTAGTAATTTAGGCCCAACAATATATAACAAATTTATATTTAAATATCCTATTCTTGTCAATTCTAATAGTTCTAGTATTAAGTTTATAATGTTATGTATAGATTTCATAAAAATTGAAAAATTGTAAATTTAAATTTATATACTATAATTGCACAGTAGATATAAGACAATTTGTATTGTATAATTATTAATTTCAATTCAGGAATCCGCCCCTGAGGACGAGTTCCACTCTTTCAGGGGCGAGTTAAATTTTTTCTGTATATATTATATTTTATGTTACAATTATAACAAAATAATAAATAAATAAATGGTGCTTGAGATTACTTCATTATATTATTTCTCTGTCTGCTGGAGGAGCTATGAGCTTCCTCGGGAGACGACACTCACTCGGCAGCAGGAGACAGAGAGGACCACTAATCTGCAAACTTCACCGAGGGATTCGTCGCTTGCTTGCAGTTCGCCACGGTCGGGCTTGAGTTCATCCGCCTGGTTGAAAGGGAACGACTCTGATTATGCTTGGGACGCATTGCCGATAGAACGCCGCCGCCGCACAGTGTGAAATTTCGCCAATCTAGCTGGCCAAAAATATTTGTCGCTTCTATAAGCACGAGTAGTAATGTTTTATGTTACAATAACATGAGATTACCCTTGTTCTATCATTTGAAGACAGTTTCAGATGCGCGAGGTTTCTGAACTCGCGAGGATGTCGGTTCGAATCTCTACGGATTACAAAAGAATATGTTACATTTTGGAATTGGCATAGAATATTCTTAAATTGGGCAATTGGAAAAGAAAAATTACTGTAGGTAATGTTCAGTATTTTAAAAATAATTTTATTACTTCTTTAACCAGAAATAATTATTTTGCGTTAAGTGTTGGAGGGATAATTATCGGACAATTATAATACTGACACGTACACATTTTAATCATTGTCTTAGCAGATATGGAAAAACCTACTGTATTTTAACTCACATATATTGTATCTAACATCTAGAATCTTAAACATTTTCACAATACATCACACTTTAGCACATAATAAAATATTATTTTCCAGCAGTGGGGAAATAGACATGTTAGCCAGTAGTTTATAAGTGAATGAAATTACATTTAAAAGTAACATTTAATAATGTATGTATGTATGTATGTATGTATGTATGTATGTATGTATATATGTATGTATGTATGTATGTATGTATGTATGTATGTATGTATGTATGTATGTATGTATGTGTGTGTGTGTGTGTGTGTGTATGTATGTATGTATTCACACTGCAATATGTGTATACCCGGTGGCAGTGGTAACTAATTACACTCAATAAAGACAATAAACACAATTAATAAAAAATACAATTAATAATAATACTAATAATTAATACTAACAATAATTAATAATAATAATAATAATAATAATAATAATAATAATAGTAATAGTAATAATGATAGTAATAATAATAACAATAATAATAACAATAGCATACTAAACATAATAATTGAATAAACAGAAAATAAATACTCTTGTGTAAATGGAGATAGAGCAGACTGAATCACACAAACAGAAAATAATACGAAATAGAAGTATTAAAAAAAGAATGAAGACGGTAAGAAGGCAATAATACTAACTCAAAATAAAATGAATAATAAAATATTAACATAATAAAGCAGGGATATATTAAAATACTGACTGACATTTAAATTAAAACAGGTAATATCTAAGCAAGAGAATGTTTTCAGAGCAACAAATGCTTAAAACTCATTATCACTCTCACTATCTCCAGCATTAAAGGGAATGTCAGGGTCCGTAAGCAACTTTATAGCGGTGATAAATCAACATGTGTTGTGTGCCGAAACTTTCTGAGACTGGAGATGATAGGATCACTTGAAATCAACATCATAGAAAGTATATCTGTTAGTATGGATTCTTGACATCTTTCCAGTATGATTCTGCCTGTATCTTCTACAGTCCTTGTTGCGAGCCTCTTGTGCTTCTTCCGACAGTTGACCTATTGTAGCATGAAATTACTTACAATTTCTGGGCCATGTACCAGGATCTTATGAACAGATACTGCCATATAATACCATGGATATAAATTAATGTACAGTTATCGTGTTTGATTTAAGTATTGTTTGAATTTATTTTCATTGGTGTCCTAATACTATTTAGAACATCCTCTTACACACTTGGTAATCTATGAACTGTATGGTCCAATAATTACTGTAATTTAATTTCTGCATTTACTTCTGTGATCGAAATACTGTCCTCTAGAGGGTAGCATGCTTTTTTTTGCCTGACGTAAAATGTAGTAGGAAGGATATATCAGTGATCCTAATTCTTTTGCATTGTTGTACACAATTTTACATTGATTGTACGTAAGATTGGCACTAACATAGAAGGATAATGCCTGTTCAGGAGTAATTTGCTTCAGTTTTGATTCGAACAACTGCCTGGCTTTTTATTTTTGTTGCTCTTTTAAGGGAAGCCAGGTACAGTTCTTTAACAATGTTAGCAGCATCTCTTTACCCTAAATGTTTAAGATCTAGTTCAGCTGCTAACATTACAGCTCCGGAATCTTGCCCCTGAGAAAAAGATTTAGCTTTCCGCCTCTTACTCCTGTAACTACTATCGCCAAAGAATAATTTTGGCCTACCTTATTTGAACCCGATTTGTTCGTAAATTCTGCACAGTCCGATTTCATGTTTCTATGTATTTCTGCTGCGATCCAATTAAAAAAATTGATGCATCCGTCTTCCACACTTAACCCACTTGTTATTAAACTGTATCGAACGTTTTGACAAAAAAAAATCATTTTATTAAGAGTTGTTTTATTACATTCTCCTATGTCCAAAGCCTGAAGCAGCGAGTCCAGCATTTTTGTATTTCTTGTTTGTTTGGAGCTACTACGCCACACTTCAAACAGCCTCCGCCTTGCAATTGAAGTGCGCGAGTCTGAAAATGACAAACTTCCGCACATTTCCGCACTTTGAGATTTTGCATGCATATTTAAAACAAATCGATCTTCATAATTATGTAAATTCCAGAGTTTGGAACTTTTTGGAAATTTTAAAAACTCTATTTAAAGGAGAAAATATTTTTTTAAATCCTATATTTTTTGGCCATTTTAAACTTAATGCTGTGGCTTATTAGTAGAAAACAAATTATTTAAATATATATAGGATTAAAGTGCATACCTTCCTCTGCATTTTCCATGTTTCACTTTTAAAATACCACGCTTCTGACAAAAGTTACACAGCTTCTTCTTACGGTGCGCTGAACGCAACTGAGAACGGCAACCGAAACCTTATCTCGAGGCGTATGTTTATGCTTGTGCTGTGTGTAAACTATGATGACCCTTGCCAAACAAAATGCAGAACAAGATACTTCAGACATTTAATGATAAATTGTACTGCAGCATGGATCTCAATTTTCGAAGTCAAAAATTGACTTTTGGCCAGCTAGATTGGCGAAATTTCACACTGTGCGCCGGTCTGATGTAGTTACATAGACCCGGTCTCTGTGTGCTTCATCGTTAACAGAGCATTGGCCAGCTCTGTTAATTATTATATTCCGGACTGTGCGGAATGGTTATCATCCTTACCCGACAGTGAAGTTTCTCCGAGTTTATGATTTTACTAATGGTAATAGTCTGTGAGTCTACGACGACGTATCTTACGGGGACCAGCATCTTCATTCAGCTAAAGGTTGGAGTGTTGAACTTTATTGTATTTATCAGAGCCCGTGCGCTACGGGGAATCTTACGTTTTCTTGTGGGCGTTTGATCACTCCTAATGTATATTACCATTATTTTCACTTCTTATTTCATGTTAGTTATTAGTTCTCTCTCTTCCGGCAATTTATGCCATTATTAGACCTTCAGTATTTAATATCTCTTTTATTACTACCACCCCGCTTGCCTGGGGTTATTCTTATGTACTTGCAGTTCTTAATTTGTATAAAATTTGTAATTTCTTTTCTCTCTGCTCTGTCTGTTGTTTATTAAATTATTATATTGATGGTGGCTTTTTCTTATAAGTATTATTGTCAGAGACAACCAAAAACCTTGTATGGTACGATCCATTTTTCATCCCTGGGTTATTCCCAGGCACGCCGACACGACAATGGTAGCAGAGCTTCTAGCCTTACTTTTGGTTGCCTCATTCTTTTAT
This sequence comes from Periplaneta americana, assembly GCF_040183065.1. Taxonomy (NCBI): domain Eukaryota; kingdom Metazoa; phylum Arthropoda; class Insecta; order Blattodea; family Blattidae; genus Periplaneta; species Periplaneta americana. The sequence continues at coordinate 101,035,260 of NC_091123.1, forward strand.
AGTTATTTATATGTTTGTTTTTGTTACTTGATGGAGACGCAAGCAGTAGTATGGGATTTGCTGCGTAAGGAAGAATTGGTTTATGAGTTACAAGCACGTGGAGCCCAAGTGGATGTAACCTTAGAAGTCTCAGCGTTACTGGAAAAATTAAATGAACCGCATTTTCTATTGCAGCATCCCACTCGGAAATTTCTGCAAGTATCTATATCTGAAGAAATTCTTAAGACTGAGGAAAAGATTTTTTTTTTTTTTTTTTTGGAATTATTGGGGATTTGAAAAGAGACTTTACTAAAGATCGTTACAGACGGATTAGTAATAGGCTCTTACATTGGGAATTTAGATTAAAAGATATGTTGGCCCCGGAACTTGGTGAATGCGATAGAATTAGGGTTAAAATGGGGTTACAACGTTTGTGCGCGTCAAAATTAATTTGACGGCACTTAAGTCGCATTTGACTCCGCAACCTTTTCAAACACAGGATGTTAAACCAAGTGAGATTGAGGTTGATAATATAGCATCGCAAATTCATAATATAGAGCAGAATAAGAATTTAGGTTCGTTAGATACCACTAATATTGCAAATAGGGGTGTGGGTTTCAGTGTTTGCCCACCTAAAATACCTAATCCTATAGATACTGTGCTTAAACCAGGTATGATTATATCAGTAAATAATATTGATGCTATATTAGGTTTTTTGCGAGTCTTAGTACAGATGAAGACTTTAATTCGTATTTCTTCCTGTGTTGGTTTTCAAGCGATTCAATTGTTGTTTCCTTTTACAGTTGGAATATTAAGTCAGCGTTTATTACAAGCGATTGAACAAAAGCAGGACATTGAACACTTCCATATGGAAATATTAACGGACTTTTTGCCACGTCGTCTCCAACATTCCATATTTGATAGAATGTCTTATCGGAAACAATTTGCCTCCGAAACCATTTGGGATTGTGCGGAAGATCTTAAAACAGTTCATGCTATGTTTAAATCTTCATTATCGGAAGCACAAGTGGTTGGTATTATTTTATCAGGTGCTACGGATACTGAAATTCGCGCACAATATTTATTGGATTCCTTATGTGCTCGTAATCAAGCTTTATTACGTGATCACCCACGAAACTTATGGTCACTTTCGGTTAAAGTAGGACGGAGCAATGATACACAACGAACGGTGGTTCGTAAATATTTTCAGTGTAATCAGATTGGACATTTTGCTCGTGATTGTGTTCAAAACCCTATTGTGCAAGGGAAGACTTTAAACCCAGATGATAATACAGCCTGACATATGGTGACACAACGAGACAAGCAGAAAAGGTATGATTACCCATTACCAGTCTCGGTTGTGTCGAATCGTATTCGAAGTCAAAACCATTTTCAATGCTCTGTTGTAGTTTTACGTGTTCAAAATACCTTTTGTGAATGTCTATTTGATACCGTATATTTGATATTTGATAGTATTTCATCCTTGGTTAGTGATGAAATGGTTAAGAAGTTGAGACTTCCTATTACTCCTAAACAGCCTATCATGACGTTGGCTGTTTCACAAACTTTTCATATTGAAGGAGAAGTAAAATTACGGATTCAAATTGGACATTTGGTGTGGAAATTTCCTTGTTTAGTGGTCAAAGATTTAATTTGTCCTATGATATTAGGTAACGATTTCATTAGGAAAACGGGATTGACAATGGGTTTACAGGCCGATTTATTCTATTTTAAATTTGCTCCGGAGTATCAATTTTCCTTCTCTGATCGATTATTAGCTCCTCTATTGTCACCTGTACAAGGCCCGAGTATTATTCAGAACCGACAGAACTTGATTCTCATGGGGAAATGGACCTTTCACATCTTCCGCCTGACCGCAGGATTGTGTTTGATAATACGATGCATGAATTTTCAGACGTTCTTAATCAGCAGTTAGGGTTTACCACGTTGGTTCATCATCAACTAGTTCTTAAGGATCAAGAACCAGTTCGTCTTCCGCCATATCGTTTGTCACCACTACGTATGCAACAACTTAATGCTAAAATACAGGATATATTACAGAAGGGAATTATCCGACCCTCTACATCTAATTATTCTTCACCAATTTTTTAGTGCCTAAGGGGCAAGATGATACTAGACCAGTTGTAGATTACAGAGTTTTAAATAGTAAAATGAAAATAGAATCTATTCCGTTGCCAGACATGCACAACTGTTTTCATTGGTTCGCCAATGCTAAGTATTTTACTACCTTAGATTTGAATAGTGCATACTATCAAATTCCCTTAGCTGAAGAATCACGTGCGTACACAGCCTTTGCTACCGATTGGAACCTATATGAATTTTGTCGGGTTCCATTCTGTATAGCTACAGGGGCTCAAGTTCTTACGCGTTTATTGGATCAGATTTTATCCGATATAAAGTATAAGTTTTTGTATCACTATTTGGACGATTTAGTTATTTATTCCAACACTTGGGAGGAACATGTTAGACATGTCCGTGAAGTTTTATTTAGACTGCGTAAGGCAGGTTTAACTATTAAACGAGATAAAGTGGTTTTTGCTACTCAGGTCTTGCATTTTTTGGGACATCTTGTTACCCCTGCAGGGGTTACTGTTGATCCTCAACGCACTCTCTCGGTACGTGAATTTCCCCCTCCTAAGAATGTTAAAGCGGTACCTCGCTTTAATGGGATGATTAATTTTTTTTAGGTTCATTCCTAAATTTGCGGAATTAGCGGCACCACTTAACAACCTTAGAAAAAAAGGGTTCCCTTTTCTTGGGGCGAAGAGCTGGATAAGGCCTTTCTGAGGTTGAAAGAGGCTATCACTACCCCCCCCCCCCGTTTTGGCCATGGTTGATTTTCAACGTCCATTCATTTTGCAGACTGATGCTTGCGGCAGTGCGGTAGCGGCTGTTCTTATGCAAGAGACAGAAGAGGGCTGCCGACCGATCGCTTATGCATCACATACACTGACTGATCAAGAACGTCAGTATTCGATTTACGAATTAGAAGCCTTAGCCGTATTATTTGGTGTAGAGATATTTCGTCTCTATTTGGAACACGTTTTGTTCCGCTTACAAACTGATAATCAAGCTCTTAGTTGGATCCTGGCTCGTCCCCGTAAATCAGGAAGGTTAGCGCTTTGAGCCTTGCGCCTCTCCGCTTTTAGATTTACGGTGGAATATATTCGGTGGAATATGATTGCTCATTCGCTTTCAAGGATGTTTGAAGGCTATACTGATGAGCAGGGAAAGGATTTATATGTAAATACATATTTACTTATAAAGCTAATATAATTTATATTTTGCATTATCTTTATGTTTCACAATGTGTAGGGTTGAAAAATCCTACTTTTATTTTCCATATTTTTCCATATTTTAGAGTTTAGTACATATTTTCGTTAATTTCCATATATTTTCCATATTTCATATAAAACAGTCCATATTATATTAGGTTTAACAATAAAACAAAACAAAATTCCATTAACTTTTAAAAATACATTTCAACAATAGAGATTTAAACACATGTTCAGTAATCCCTTTAACATCAGAGTTATTTGAAAATTAGCAGTCCTATCAACAATGGGAAAGTAAGTTACAAAACTGTATTAATTTAATTTAAAATTTTTAACAGACTTCAGTTGTGCAGCTCAACAGTTAAATGCCAGTCAGAGTACACATAGGTTCAGTTTTGTAAATCATACTATAAAGACGGTAAATATGCCAAAAGTACGTCATTCAGTCAATTTAAAATCAAAACTAACAAGTTACATTTCAGAATTTAAAGAAGATGGTTTATCAACTGACAATAAAATATTATTTTGTAATTTGTGTCAGTGTGCAGTATCATCTACACAAAAGTTCCTGGTGCAACAACACATTACAACTAGTAAACATCAGGCCAACAAACAACTAAATTCCAAGCAGAGACAATTGTTTTTAACACAACCAACAACATCGAATGTAAGATCTGAGTTTAACATCGACCTGTGCCGTTCTCTCATCTCTGCTGATATTCCTCTCTACAAACTAAAGAATAAGGTCTTCAGGGAATTCCTTGAAAAATATACTCAACATACAATCCCGGATGAGTCAACACTTAGGAAGACGTATGCTCCATCCATCTACGATGAGACAATACAGAAGATAAGAGATGAAATTAAAGATAGTTCAATTTGGGTTTCCATTGATGAGACTCCCGACAAAGAAGGTAGACTTGTTGGTAATGTAGTTATCGGTTTGTTAAGTGAACAATATTCTGAACGAATTCTTTTACATTGTGATGTTCTAGAAAAGTGCAATAACAAAACTATAGTTAAACTGTTCAACGAAGCTATGGGTATCCTGTGGCCAAAGGGTATTATGTACGATAATGTGTTATTCTTTATTAGCGATGCTGCCCCTTATATGGTCAAAGCTGGACAAGCATTATCTGTTGTATATCCTAAATTGACTCATTTTACTTGTGTGGCGCATGCATTTCATCGTGTGGCAGAAGTGGTCAGAGACAATTTCCCTAAAGTAGATTTGTTGATTTCATCAGTGAAAAAAGTATTTCTCAAAGCTCCCAGTAGAGTTAACGTGTTGAAAGAAATGTACCCTGAAATTCCATTGCCACCAAAGCCAATTTTAACTAGATGGGGTACATGGCTAGAAGCAGTTGAATATTATGCCGAACATATAGACTCTATTAACAATGTTCTCCTTGCATTGGACTCTGAAGATGCAGTCTCAATTGATACTGCGAAAACAGTTACCTGTGACATAAGTGTGAAGAATGACTTAGCTCACATTCAGCATACATTTTCATGCATCATAAAAACGCTCAAAAGTCTCCAAAATAGGCACCTTTCACTATCTGAAAGTTTTGAAATTATAAATAGTACTGTGGAACAACTGAATCGTGGTAGAGGTAAAGTTGCAGATGCAGTAAGAGCTAAGGTGGACACTGTACTTTCAAAAAACCCTGGATATGAAGAACTACAAAAGGTTGTTGCTGTGATGAGTGGTGAATCAACAGTGAAGATTAACTTGGACTTATCCCCAGCAGACATTGTGAAATTGAATTATGTACCAGTTACTTCTTGTGACGTCGAACGCTCTTTTAGTCAGTATAAATCTATCCTCAGAGACAATAGAAGAAGATTCACTTTTCAGCACTTGAAAGAAATGTTTGTAACCTATTGTTATGGTAACAGACAATAAAAATTGTGTTTTGTTGAAACTACATTGGAAGATAAGGTACGTCCATTATATTTTTTGTTTAGTTTGATTAAAATGTACCAATATTTAACGTACATAGTCATTTTTTTATAATTTTAAGTCCATATTTAATTCCATATTTTGGTAAAAATCCATATTTAATTCCATATTTTGGTAAAAATAACTACATATATATTTAAATATTTCATATATTTTTAGTCCATATAAATCCGTTCCCTGCTGATGAGAAACTTTTGTCTGTAGTATTCAGCACCTGTTTTGGATACTAAACCATTATTATTTCACAATGTTCGTGAAGCACAACTTAATGACGTTGAGTTAGGAGAAATGCATAAGTGCCTTCATCAGGGCGATGCATGTTCTCCATATTTACTCAAGCAGGGATTGGTCTCCTTTAAGATAAAAGGCGATGATATGCCTAAGATCGTTATACCAACTACTTTGTTCCCCGCGGTTTTGAAATACTATCACGATTCAGTGGTTGGGGGCCATTTGGGCATTTTGAAAACCTTAGGTAAAATCAGAGAATATTTTACGTGAAAAGGGATTTTCAGAGATGTCGCTAATTATGAAAGGACGTGCAAAGTTTATGGGTTAACTAAAGCAGCACAGAAATTGAGATATGACAATTTAGCCTCTTCGTTAGCAAACAGACCTGTGGAAAAGTTGTTTGTCTATTTTGTAGGCAAATTCCCTCGGTCTAAAACTGGGAGCACTTATATCCTTACTGTTGTAGATGCCTTTTCCAAATTTTGTAAGTTGGTACCAATTCGTGAAGCTACTACGAAGAGTGCTTTGCGGTCGTTTAAGGGGATTATTGCATCTTTTGGCTGCCCTCGAATTTTGGTAACAGATAATGCCACACAATTTACATCTTAAGAATTTATAAATTTTTGTTTTGGTACAGGAATTCAGCACATTACCACGGTTCCTTACTATCCTAACCCGTCGCAAGCTGAACGGGTTAATCGAAATTTACGATCCGCATTAATAACTTATCATTCGCAGGATCATACCTTATGTGATTCCTAATTGGACTGGTTACAATTTGCCTTCAATTCCGCTCGCCATCAGTCTCATAAATTTATTTCATTTTCATTAATGATGGCTTATCCACTGCAATCTCCTTTGAGTAATTTGTGGCTTTTTGAAGATTTGTTACCTGATTCCCCCGATCCACAGCTATTGAGGGACTTGTGGACTACGGCTAGGAGAATTTTACGCATGAGTCATAAGTTGTCGGCTCATCAATAGAATCAAGGTCGTCATCCGGTCCCTTTTCCTATTGACGACTGGGTTTATTTACGACATCACCCGGTCAGTAATAGGGCTAATCAGATTGCTGCTAAATTAGCTCACCATTACAAAGGACCATATCAGATTGTCGCTTTGGATTCACCAGTGACCTTCAGATTACAGGATGATAAGGGCACCACAGTTCGTGCTCATGCTTCTCAATTAAAAAGTACTCATTTAGCTTCTTCTTTGATATAAGCAATCCTAATTTAGGTCTGCTTCTTGCGTCATCCATTGTTGAGGCCATCATCTTTTACACACAGTGGAGAGATTTACATGTATTGTTATGGTGTTTGTTTGTTATCTATAGAGGGAGAAGTACTACTATTTTAGGAGGTTTACAATGCAGCATGAACAGTTAATCCCCCTCGCCTACTCAATGGTTTATGTATGGTGGAGTTTGGGGGGGGGAGTCTGTAGTGTAATTTATGCTGCGGGAATTTCTATGTTATATTCGTGGCTACATTGTTTTTTCTATTTTGTGAACGCACCCTCATTTCTCCCTCTCTGATTTGAGAAAGGAGAGAGCGGTGCGCTCTCTGCTGGAGAAGCTATGAGCGGCCTCGGGAGACGACACTCACTCGGCAGCAGGAGACAGAGACGACCACTAATCTGCAAACTTCACCGAGGGATTCGTCGCTTGCTTGCAGTTCGCCACGGTCGGGCTTGAGTTCATCCGCCTGGTTGAAAGGGAACGACTCTGATTATGCGTGGGCCGCATTGCCGATAGAACGCCGGTTTGATGTTATAGTTACATAGACCCGGTCTCTGTGTGCTTCATCGTTAACAGAGCATTGGCCAGCTCTGTTAATTATTATATTCCGGACTGTGCGGAATGGTTCACATCCTTACCCGACAGTGAAGTTTCTCCGAGTGTATGATTTTACTAATGGTAATAGTTTGTGAGTCTACGACGACGTATCTTACGGGGACCAGCACATTCATTCAGCTAAAGGTTGGAGTGTTGAACTTTAATGTATTTATCAGAGCCCGTGCGCTACGGGGAATCTTACGTTTTCTTGTGGGCGTTTGATCACTCCTAATGTATATTACCATTATTTTCACTTCTTATTTCATGTTAGTTATTAGTTCTCTCTCTTCCGGCAATTTATGCCGTTATTAGACCTTCAGTATTTATATCTCTTTTATTACTACCACCCCGCTTGCCTGGGGTTATTCTTATGTACTTGCAGTTCTTAATTTGTATAACATTTGTAAGTTATTTTCTCTCTGCTCTGTCTGTTGTTTATTAAATTGTTATACTGCTGGTGGCTTTTTCTTATAAGTATTATTGTCAAGGCAACCAAAAACCTTGTACGATACCATCCATTTTTCCTTCCTGGGTTGTCCCAAGGCACGCCGACGCGACAGTATGTATGTATGTATGTATGTATGTATGTATGTATGTATGTATGTATGTATGTATGTATGTATGTATGTATGTATGTGTTTATGTATATATGTATGTATGTTTTTTTATTCATTCACACTGCAAATGGATATATACCCTGTGGCAGTGGTAACTAATTACACTTAATAATGACAATAATAAACAAAATTAATAATAAATTAACAATAATAATACTACTTAATAACAATAATAGACATCATCATCCTTGCATGTATTGGGCCTAGTGGCCCGTTACGGTCTCTTGCCAACGCTTGAACAGTCTGCCCAAGGATCTCTTGCCCAAAGGATGGGAATAAAAAATTTGGCGTGGAATTCTAGAACGGGGCATTCTGATGACATGTGATCTCCAGTTTTGTCTGTATTTCTGTAGGTATTCCGTAATCGGTTGAATTTGCAGTTCTTACATAATGTCAAAATTTTTAATGTGATCAATAATTATCGTGTATCCCGCTGTGCGACGCATAGACCTAAATCTAATTTCTGCCGTCGTTAATCTTTGTGAATCAATATTACGAATCTTCCAAGCTTCACTACCAAAACAGAGTATAGGTCTGGCCAATGTTTTATAAATTCTGTTGCGCGTGTTTTTTGTACTAAGGTTGGTTTGAATATCTGATTAATTATCCCCATTGCTCTGTTGAATTTAATAATTTTCTCATTCAAATCCTTGAGCCGAGCTCGACGCGTCAGTCATCCAGCTAGTACACCATCCCGCCCGACAGAGTTCACTCCGACGGCATATCAAAGATAGCGCCATTTATCCTTTCATTTTTGTACCTAATTTTCTTATTGGCCGGTTTGGTTTTGTTAAACAAAAGAAAGAGGGAGGCGAGGTTTCTTGGTTACGCTCAGATATATTTGACTTCACTCAGGAACTAGGGCTCGTATAGATAAGTAAACTCAGGAACCAGGGTTCGTATAGATAACTACATTCAGGAAGCAGTTCTCGAATAGTAAACTACACTTTGGAACTTAAGTTCGATGTGTAAGGTTGTTCGAGAATAGTGCATTATTAACTTCACTTAGGAATCTACGGGCTACATGAAAGGTTGTTTGGTATCTATGTTGAGATTCAGTGGTGTGCTATAAGGTTGTATTAGATTTATCATTGGAATAGTTAAATTAAGGTTGTGAAATTATTTTGATAATTGGTTGTATGTGTTTGCGATATATTGGTGGATCGTGTCTGGAAGTCACTCGCTGATGATGGGTCTTGGTTTATGTATTTGGGATTGTGTGAGGTTATATAGTTGTGATGTGTAATCTCGTATTGAGAATCCAAGACAATCTGGTGAAATCGCGGAGATTAACGATCTCTTTGGCTTACATCGTAATAGGCGGTGTAATGAAACTAGAATAGAACGGGTCTCGTGATTATTCTAGTTATTACTAATCCAAATTGGTTATCATTACTTTCTGCGCGGTGGTATTTACGAATCCGAGTGTATTGAATATTATTTCAATGTACCGAAGTACATATGATGTTTCCATGCAGATATTCTGCGTCATCATACGATGAGAGAGTAATAGAACGGAGAAAAATTCCCTCCGGTGCCGGGATTTGAACCCGGGTTTTCAGCTCTAAGTGCTGATGCTTTATCCACTAAGCCACACCGGATACAACCCCGACGTCGGACAGAATTGTCTCTGATTGAGTTCCAACTCTTGGGTTCCCTCTAGTGGCCGCCCTCTGCACTACGTCATAAATGTCTATGAACATAGGACCGAAGTCCACACATGTGCTGAGGTGCACTCGTTATGAGTGACTAGTTGGCCGGAATCCGACGAAATAAGCGCCGTCTTAAATCACTTCGTGATTTACGCATATCATATATTATTTCAATGTACCGGAGTACATATGATATTTCCATGCAGATATTCTGCGTCATCATACGATGAAAGAGTAATGGAACGGAGAAAAATTCCCTCCGGCGCCGGGATTTGAACCCGGGTTTTCAGCTCTATGTGCTGATGCTTTATCCACTAAGCCACACCGGATACAACCCCGACGTCGGACAGAATTGTCTCTGATTGAGTTCCAACTCTTGGGTTCCCTCTAGTGGCCGCCCTCTGCACTCCGTTCCATTACTCTTTCATCGTATGATGACGCAGAATATCTGCATGGAAATAATATATGATATGCGTAAATCACGTAGTGATTTAAGACGGCGCTTATTCCGTCGGATCCCGGCCAACTAGTCACTCATATCAAGTGCACCTCAGCACATGTGTGGACTTCGGTCCTATGTTCATAGACATCTATGACGTAGTGCAGGGGGCGGCCACTAGAGGGAACCCAAGAGTTGGAACTCAATCAGAGACAATTCTGTCCGACGTCGGGGTTGTATCCGGTGTGGCTTAGTGGATAAAGCATCAGCACGTAGAGCTGAAAACCCGGGTTCAAATCCCGGCGCCGGAGGGAATTTTTCTCCGTTCCATTACTCTTTCATCGAGTGTATTGAGTTGCAGTTGGTATTTAAACAAGTACGCGTATTCGAAGCTATCGTCGGTCATATATTACTCACTGTTTCTCTCTCTCTCTCTCTCTTTTGGGCATCAGGTTTGTTGTAATGGTACAGAGATTATTACTATGTGTAGATTCTATGTAAGTTTAATCCTTAATTAGTTATGTGTATATTGATCAGTCGTGTGACAGTTTATATTGGGTTATTTCTTTCTGGAATACTGAGTCAATATTGAACTTGTTAGTTGCATTCTCATGGTAGTTGTAATCTAATGGGGCACGTGTTAAGACTTATGATACTGGCTGGGCATTCATGTTAAAGTCTCATGTGTTGTTGGATATATATTGCGAGAATGTTCCAGCGGGCAAACGTTTAATAGGTCAGGAACCTATTACTGGGAATTGGTTAAATAGATTGTATCATGACTTGTAGTTATATTGGCCCAGCTAGCTTAAAGTCTTGGCGGTTCAGTGATTTGTTTATTGTGTATTTGAGATTAATTTGCAATATCTTTTCTGTTTATTTAACTTCATACTTAGATGTTATTTTCATTCAATCAATTCATGTATTTGTTATCCATTATTTGTTAATAATATTTATTACTAAAAATTCACACTATTTATTTGTAATCCTTGCACTGCGCAGATCCCAATCATCCGATACACCATCCACCTGGCGAATAACACTCCGGTATAATATTTATTGGTCTTACAATTTGGTTATTGGTTAATTATTGATTATTGATTATTGGTCGTCTCATCCTTTTCTTCTACATATGAAATTTGGTAACCGAGATAACTAAAATTTTGACTTGTTCGATGATCTTATTATTGATGCATATTTTGCTACAGACAGGTTACTTTCCTAAAAAAAAAAGCCATCACTTTAGATTTGTCAGTTGAAATTTCCATACTGAAACTTTCTGCCATTTGATTAAAGTTGTAAACCAAAAGTTGTTAATTATCCTCTGAAGTTGCCATAAACACATCATCAGCAAATAATACAGTATCTATTTGGGACAAACGTCTTATAGGTGTACAATAATATTAATAATATTAATAATAGTAATAATAATAATAATAATAATAATAATAATAACAACAAGAGGGTGCATCCTAAATTAAATGAAGCACGATCACTTAAAATAATATTTAAAGTAAATCTAATTTGTATCTTAACCCTAAGTTCGAAATAAAAACCCACTAGTATGATATGTTCATATCTGCACAAGTACCATTCATCACTACAGTCATTTCGCTGACAACTTATAAAAAAGGAAGGTTATTTCGGGACAAGCAACGAAACATACACGTCCCTGGAAGTATGAAACTGTGATGTCGTTCATAATCCCACACATAGGGAAAAGAAGACAGATTTCAAATCTTTCAATTGATTCAGAGGAGAGTAATGAATCAAGTCAGATGGATTTGATTCCGGAAAAAAAAATATTAACACAAATAAATCGAACGAAGATGAACTACATGTTATTGAGTGTGTCGCAGATGAAGGTGAAGAGGCATGTGAGACAAAACCAAAGCCAAATAAGGTGTCAAGTCGCACTACTCCTTCTAATGAAACAGGAAGAGCAAGATGTCAAGCTTCTGTAGCTCAAGTTCTGTAGGAATACATGCAGCACAAGAAAAACAAGACCAGTGAAGTTGAAGAAGATGACGCACTATGTACATTTTCAAGGCCATGGAGATAACAGTCAGAACTCTTACATTGCCCTTGCAAATTGAAATTAAAGGCAAAATTGCAAACCTGGTCAACGAATACCAAGTGAAAAACTATCACCATCGTCATTCATTCCAAAATATAACATCCCCGCACTCCTCACATGCATGTTCCTCCAATTCACCACACTCATCCGTTCACGACAGTCAGTCTTCAAATTCTATTCAACAGCCCCCTGCAACACCATCTCAGTTGAAGTTTCAAGAAAAAACAGCCCACCATTTCACAGAATTCTGAACTGCAACTAATCAATATGATTTCAGGGAGCAATAATTGGGATTTTTAAATATGTGTATGCTATAATGTATAACAAATAATAGATAAATATTTACAAACATGAACCATGTTTTTACTTCTTATTAATTTTTTTATGCTCGACCATGCCGAGAGGTAGTAATTATACACCTGGTAGCAGCCCTTTAATGGACCTCATTAAAGTACACCTATTCATTAAAGTTTAGGTGTTCCACCAATCTGAAAATACCATTGTAGCAATATGAAAGCGCAAGTATCGATTTTTCTCGGATATGCAATCGAAAGACAACTACAATATTAAACTCAGTCGAAAAAAGCAACACACAAATTAACATCAATTCACCATCATCTTCCAGCCTTCCACAAAGCACATTCCCGCAAATTCATTTTACCAATTGCACAATAAATCACCTATATTTGAAATAAAGTCAGTTCTGTTACTATAATAATTAGCGTTAATTGTAAATAATATTCAAATAAATTCAATTTGTCATCTCGTTTTTCAATGTCTAATTCAATTTCAAGGTTATATCAAGATTAATGTTTATTTTACTCTCTAGATTATATCAAGGACAATGCCGACATTTGTTTCTCGGAAAATATCAGTACTTTCGCGTCTGCGCACATCTCACAATTTACGAGTTATTGCACAAGTTCAGTTCCGCTCCTCAGTCAGATAAGAATAACATGAATACTTATGAAGAATTTCAAGTTAGAAATATTGTCGAGCATAAAAAGTCGTACGAAACTTGACTATAATGGTAATTAAGACGCTCGTATGAAAATTATTAAACGAACGCGTTTTAATTACTACCATTATAGACTCGTTGCATAATGTACTACTATTTGTTAGTGAGGAAAGTATATTATCAAAATACTCATTTCAGCGGCAATGCAAGTCGCTCCTTAGGACTGACGGCTTCTCGAAACGGCGTATATTTGCCAGAGAAAGGTAGGAGGCGAAGCAGTTCTTGAAATTTAATTGGAAACATGCGAAAATAGAGGAAAAATTTGGTTTCATCTTCTAATAGGTCTGCGAAATGATGATGGAATTCACCATATTCACTTCTCTTCTGAAATATATGATGAACCCAAATCCTGTGTTTTCGCTTTTTACATTGTACTTTCTCCTATTCCCGCTCTTCTTTTTCCGCACAAGCTGCAGCAACTATAAATAATTCTTCTTTCGACAAGCTGTTCATTACAACTGAGCGTTCTGTGCAAAGTCTGACCGGTGCAGTGCCGTGCTGGCTAAATGTGTTTCCTACCGAGCCGAGTCGAGTCGTGCCGTACTGTACCGAATCGTGCCGGCAGTTTATAATGGGTTTCCTGCTAAATGCCTTTTAAGGAACTCGGAGGTTCATTGCCGCCCTCACATAAGGCCGACAACAATCCCTATTCTTAGCAAGAGTAATCCAGTCTCTATATCTTATCCCACTTCACTCAAATCCATTTTTATATTATCTTCCCATCTCGTCTCGGCCTCTCCAAAGGTCTTTTTCCTTCCAGCTTTCCAACTAACACTCTATATGCATTTCTGGATCCGAGGCTGTTGGGTTGTTAGTCCTTCGCCCAACGTCAAAGCTGGAGGATCACGCCTTATCGACTGTCCGCGACTGCTTATTCCATATCTGGAAGCCGTCTTCTCTATCCGCAGCCTGAAGCATAGCTAAAATGGAAAGAGGGCATAGCTGAGATGTCTTGGGTTCTATTCTTGGTGCCGGAACGAATTTTTCTCCAATAATATATATTTATGTAAAGCATATCTCACTGAACGAGGAACTTCAGAATGGTTAGTAATCTCTTATACTCGTATCAGAATTAAATGTTGTTTACCAGTAGTCTTAAAGTCTAATGTAGGTTTCCGATGACAACATTGGGAATCTCCCGCGAACAACATTTTGTCATGTCATCGACAGATCTCTCAAACTGTGAAGTTCTAATTTCTTGCTTGTGCTGTATTATTTCCTGAAAAATTAACACGAACATAAGTGAATACTAAAAAAATTTGAAGGACTTCGAGTTCATTACACCGTCAATAATTGAATACACTCGTAGTGTGGTATGACCTATTGCAGTTGATTGGACGTTAAAAGCTTAAAACATAAAGGAAGGGAAGATAAATTGAAACCTGTAGATATTTTATGCCATAGGAACATGGCAATGCATATTGTGGAATGAGGTAGTATTTTCGCAGCTGACTTACCTCAAATTTTCTGTTTTTGTGTTCTCCAGTTTCAATAGTGGATTATTTGTTGCAATTAAGGCATTGCATAGAGCGTTATTATATTATTTTCGGTATTCATCTTCTGAGACGACATAGTTTCAAGAACTGTTGTTTTCTTTCATTTTACTGCTTTATTTGCTGTGTTTCTATGTTGCTCTAAATTCCACTTCTGTCTATATTTCATCTGTGAAGAACAAATAACGCCAATCTATCAGTCCAACTACTAATCAAATTAAGAAAAAAACATAAATTAATTTTAAACCAATTTCCGTGAAAAAGCAACACGTAGTCAATAAAGGCTTAAATTTGTTAATTTCCATTTTTAAGTGAATTTTAAAATTATAATCTTATACAAATTAATAAACTCTCTTATTCCAAATGAAAACGTAAAGTTTACAACTCTGTTCTTCTGGATTAATTTTATTCGTAATGTAGAGGGTGATTCACGAGGATTTACCGTTCCTTACGGAGCTTATTTCTGAAGAAATTATGAGGAAAAAATGTCATATACTTGATACTTTATATACATATATATATATATATATATATATATATATATATATATATATATTTTTTTTTTTTTCCACCAGCATCCATCGGTCGTGATAGCCCTTCACATTTCTACATACAGTGCCATCACTCCCTTGGATACATAATATTCTGCTTACGCTTCTTTTGAACATCCGGCTATTACATATAAATGACCCTGATCATTTTTCTATCACGTCATACACCTCTGTATCCCTTCCTTCTTTTTCTATTTACCCTTCCCTTTCCTATTTATCTATCTTATTCTTAATAATCTCATTTAACTGAACAATCACTTCTCTCAATCTCTTATTAATTGTTCCCAACATTGTTTACATTTCTTGAACTCTTCCATTGTTGTTAACGTACTTATTCACTTGAATCACTAACGTTCACTGAACACTTATTCCCATTAGTGTAATCTGTATATTTTCAGACGAACTAGTTGCTACAGTTTCATTACATTTCCAATACCGCTTTCATTATTATATTTGTATCACTACTCACGTATTATCACTCTTTCATTATTACTTGTATCTTATCCTTTTTCACTATTATTTCCTTGCCTTACAGTCTGTCCTGTCACTATCACTCTTCTCACTTTATCACTTTCCTAAGTTTTGTCATTCATGCATACTATTTTGATATTTTCACTTTATCACTTTCCTATGTTAAAATATCATAAAACCATTTGTCCTAATCTCAATATTTTCAGAATAACACTAATTTGATTTTATTTGTAAAATACCATTATTCTTAAGGGTAAAAGATTATTATAGATAAATAATGAACTATTCAGGAGTACCATTTCTTTAATTAGCTAGTATTCTGAAGCTAAATATGTGTTGTGAATTCCATAGTTCCTTAGTACAGAATGTTTATTTTTATTTTTAACTATAAAATGACATTTTCTTAAGCATTTATCACAGCAATAGGTTACAATTACGTCACTCTTGTAAATTCTTTAAGACTGTCCATTAGGATGCATAATTAAACTGTAAACAAATAAGTTCCTAAAGATGTATAATTTGAAACAATTTTTGTGATAAGTGCGTAAGAATGATGAACCTTTTAGTCAAATCTGTACAAAGCAATTAACAACACATTTATAGATTCAGCACACTAGCCAGTTAAAGAAATGACACTTGTGAATAGTTCATTCTCTATTTGTAATACGTTTTACACGTAAAACTAAAGAAAAAAGGTATTATACTAACAAATTCAAATTAATGTAACTTTCAAAATATTTTGATTAGGACAAATGTTTATATGACATTTTTGCTCAGAATGTCTTCGGAAATAAGCTAAGTAAGTGATGGTAAATCTTCGTGAATCATCCTGCATATTATGTGATAAACGAGAAAGAATTAAAACTTGATGTTATTTTAAAATGTGGAGGAAAGATATTCAGCATTAATATAATCCCTTCTTCCACACGATTCGTGTATGCGTGAGGCAACAGTTTCGCTGTTCCATACTAAGTACTAAGGACCGTATTCTGTCCCAGGGGTACGGAGATAAGTTTAGTTTCTCATTCACTATATTGGTGTCACGACATCTTTCGCGCGCGACATAGGTACAACTAGGTAATATTTTCATCTTCTTTGTGTGCAGTTGACATTATATTCCTGATTCAAAATTAGACCACGCAGACCATTCACAAAGCATTATAGTGATAAAGAATGACACTACGATAATCTTTCCTACAATTTAAATTCTTTATTCATTTATTTGATCGATTTACTCGTATTTTTACTAGCAGAGTGAAGGCCTTAAGGTCTTCTCTTGCACTCAACCACTATAAAAACACATAGGACATATTGTAAATAACAGCAATATACAGTAGAAAGCAATGGAATAACAATAATAATGATAATAATAACAATAATAGTAATAATAATAATAATATGATCAAAATGTTGATATGTTTAAATAGTCTACATGTAAGTCTGAGAGTTAAACAAATATAATTGAATATTTGTTTCGGACTTCAAAGGTTGGCACTTCGCCAAGTTTGGTACCTCAGGGTTGGTAGTCCTCCATTAGGAGGGCGTCTACAAACATGATGATGGTGAGCTGTTGCGGCTAGAACATCAAGGACAATAAAGCACATTATTCTACAGTCCACGTGTGTTTTATTCAACAATAAGAGCTACCAGGACTTTACAGTATTAAATAGGACAATTTGGACCAAAGAAATGATTAACATAATGGAGAAATATTTATACATTAAAAATAAGAATCATGTTCTACAAAAGTAATATTTGAAAATAGATCATATCCTACAGACCAAAACCAGCATTTTGAAAATCGGGCTTCTGAAAGTAGACAATGTCTGTCAGATCCTTTACACTATGTACACAGTGTACATTACAGCACACTATTTTTACTATTTCCACTATTATTAAGGATATAATTTTACATTGATCGAACATATTTACACTATTATACACTATTTCCAAAATAATCAGGGTATAGTATTATTAGATAAAATACCTTGCTTTATAATACACAGCACAGTACATGAAAGTGTAAATAATGTGTAATCAATTTAGACCTACATTTTTATGATAGTTTAAATAGTAAAAATAGCGTATTCTAGTGTACATAGTGTAAATAATTTAAATTACAAATATTGATGAAATTGTCAAAGTGGTCCATGTTTTATTCTGTCCAACATGACTAAACAGGAGTCGCATGAGCAACCAGTCAAGTACTTTCCTTCATAAGCAAGCGCATCGTCCATTTGAAAACTCAAATAATATTTAACCTTGTAGCCTCTTGAGAAAAAGTACGGTCCCTACTAATAACTTCTTTCTGACAGAGAATTATTCTTCTGTCTGTTGTGAAGCTTCACTTCTACCAAAATCAATCATTATTTGCATACTTTTTTTTCTTTTAGTTTTGTAGGAGAATTAAAAAAAAAGCTGCCGACCTAACGTCGTTACATGTTAGTTTGTCTCGACTGATACATGAATGTAGATACTGCACCGTTATGAGCGATCACATTTACAAGAATGCTATCTCAGTAATAGAAAGTTAAAGGTAACAGCAATAATTATCAGCAAAACAAATTTAACTTCGAACAGTATAATGATGAGAAGGTTTTAAAGGACGATATTCGTAATACCGTAATACACAGCTTTTAATACTAACACTCTCGTTCTCCTAATAACAGGCTATTATCTATAAATATTCATTAATACGCGTTATAAGACTTAGGCACTCTTAAAGGAAATAATTGGATTAAATTCCCTACTTTATGTGTACGGGAATAAAATTGGCAAAAAATATCAGAGATCTAATCGTCACAATCAACATCTACACCACATGAGACGTCCTCTGTGGTCTAGTAATTAGCATGTTTGTCAATGGTTGCAGGGTTCGCGGTTTGTTCTTTTGAGTATCGTAAATTAAATTCATCATATAGGATACCCTGTATTTACTTCCCTTCCGAAAATTGATGTAAATGATTTTTATCGCCCTTATACATATTTGCACTTGTTTGAATCGTCAAATCTCAGAGTAAATGACAAACACGTTTAGCACTCGACCCTGAGGACGACTCACAGCTTTAAGATCAATCACCATACATTCGATTATGGAGTTGATGAGTGTGAATCCACAGGTGTGGGGTCCGTCAAGATAAAGCGACTGGCCGTTAACCGCAGTCCCGCCCGATATTGATGAAGCAACCACTCAGCAGCTAACGATATCTTCGAGTCTGAGTGCCCGGAAGAATAACTTACTGCAAAAATAAATCACACTAGCACAAAGGAACGGAGTGTCTTTGGACGAAACTCGAGTTATAGAAGAAAAATGGCTGGAAATAATGGCGTGAAGGAAAGACAGCCCATCACTGTTCTTCTCCAACTAACCATTAAGGCTATGTCTAGTGATGTCGCACTTCACTTCATTATACGCATTTACCATAATAAAAATAGAATGTTTCAGAAAAAATTTCCCCTGTTTAGAAATAAAATAAGTTATGTTTAGTATGTTGGATGTGATTGAAGTGCATTAAAAATCTAATTTTGTCGCATAAACCGATTTTAGATATGGAGGTACATCAGATATCAAATGACAGACATTTAATAAAGCTGGTATATCTTAGCTACAGAATAAAATAAAAAATAAATTATATCCACCGTCAACTAAGCAATTAAACTAAGCAAACCAACGAAGATGGTGAAACAAACCAATTCAGTCAAACAAATTAAACCTACCGAACCGATGAAGACAACCAAATAGATCGATTAAACTGATAAAATTGATGACTGTATCAGCTGACTGAATCATTGAAGCTGAATAAATCTATTAAACTTGCCAAACCGATCAAAATGAACCAACCGACTTTACCGGTGAAGTCAATTAGGAAGACCAAATCTATGAAATAAAAATTCAAATTAATCAAGCAAATCATATTAAAGAAAACAATTTCATGAAACAAACCCAATTATTAAAATGAAAAATAACAAAGAAACGAATCTGATCAATCTGATCAAACGACCAATTGTCTAAACCAACCAAACCAGCGAAGAGATTAACGAACACAACCTACGAACGATAAACAAATGAGTTATTTTCACGAGTGAAATGACGAGTAAATTAAAGTTAATAGCATATGGGAAAATAACAGAGATAGTATCAAAATTATAGCTGATCAGAGCATAGGTTATTGTAAAACTAAGAAAAAGAAACCGTGGTTTGAAGAAGATTGTTGCATGGTAGTAGAAAGAAGGAAAGAAGCAAATTTGAATTTCTTACAGGATCCAATTGAGGAGAATAGAGATAATTATTTCAATGAAATACGGGAAGCAAAGCGTACACGTAGGAATAAAAAGAGAGGTTACTTGAAGGAAAAAAACTGAATGAGGTAGAAACAAATAGTTGGAAAAAAAAACATTCGAGATTTATATAAGAGTATAAAGGAATTTAAGAATGGATATCATGCAAGGGTAAACGTGATCAAGGATGAGAATGTGACTTGCTTGTAGACTCTCATTCAATCCTGAATAGATGGAAAAACTATTTTGGGCACTTACTAAATGTACATAGGCCAAACAAGAATGAGCGGGACGAAATGGAAATACAAACTAATGCGAGATTTATACCCGAATCCACACTTACTGCAGTCGAAATTTCGACGGAAAATCTGAAAAAGTACATGTCGCCAGGTATTGATCAATTTCCAGCAGAATTAATACAAGAGGGCGGAAGCGCATTATTTAGCGAAATTTATAAACTTGTACTTGCTATTTGGGAAAAGGAAATTGTACCAGAACAATGGAAGGAGTCCATAATTGTACATATTTTTAAGAAGGGGGACAAGACTAACTGTGGATAATTTTCGAGGAATCTCACTTCTGTTGACGTCGTACAAAATGTTGTCCAATATTGTATGAGAAGATTAACTCCGTACGTAGATGAAATTATTGGGAAACATCAGTGCGGTTTTAGGCGTAATAGATCGACTACATACTGAATTTTTTGTATTCGACAGATATTGGAGAAAAAATGGTAGTATATGTGTACAGTACGTAAGTTATTCGTAGATTTAAAAAAAGGCATATGACTCGGTTAAGAGAGAAGTTTTATATAATCGGTATACTTATTGAATTTGGTATTCCCAAGAAACTAGTTCTATTAATTAAAATGTATCTCAGTGAAACTAACAGCAGAGTTCGTATAAGCCAGTTTCTACCTGATGCTTTTTCCAATTTACTGCGGGCTGAAGCAAGGAGATGCACTATCACCGTTACATTTTTAACTTCGCTCTAGAATATGACATTAGGAAAGTTCAGGATAATAGACAGGGTTTGGAATTGAACGGGTAATATCAGCTTCTTGTCTATGCGGATGATGTGAATATGTTAGGAGTAAATCCAGAAACGCTTAGGGAAAACACGGAAATTTTACTTCAGGCAATTAAACAGATAGGTTTGGAAGTCAATCACAAAAAGACAAAGTATATGATTATGTCTTGTGACCAGAATATTGTGCGAAATGGAAACATACAAATTGGAGATTTATCTTTCGAAGAGGTAGAAACATTCAAATATCTTGGAGCAACAGTAACAAATATAAATAAAACTCAGGAGAATTTTAAACGCAGAATAAATATGGGAAATGCCTGTTACTAATCTGTTGAGAAGCTTTTATCATCCAGTCTGCCGTCAAAATATCTGAAAGTTAGAATTTATAAAACAGTCATATTACTGGTTTTTCTATATGGTTGTGAAACCTGGACCCTCACTTTGAGAGAGGAACAGAGATTAAGGGTATTTCAGAATAAGATTCTTAGGCAAATAAGAGGGATGAAGTTACAGGAGAATGGAGAAAGTTACACAACGCAGTACTGCACGCATTGTATTCTACACCTGACATAATTAGGAACATTAAATCCAGACGTTTGAGATGGACACGGCATGTAGCACGTATAGCCGAACCCAGAAATGTATATATAGGCTATTCCATTTCAAATCGACCAAAATATAAAGAAAATTGACCTTGCAATTTTTAAGTACAATGAGACTTTTTCTGTCTGTAGACATCTTCTTTCACTGTGGCTGTTCCTCGACTTTGGAATTCCCTACAGTTAATGTCAGGGACTGTCGGACACGTTTCTTACGAGATACACAAGCTGGCGCATAGCACGATCGAGAGTAGGTCTCTGTGAGTCATGACAATTTCTGCCGCTAGGTTCGCCTCCCTGCCCTATGAAATGATGAATAGTACCATTACAAAGCATTGTGCATCGTGAAAATAGTTCGATTAATTGTGCATTACTCATTGAGTACGAATATTACAAATATGCCAAGCATATTACAGTGTTATTTGAAGTTTGTTCAGCTAAGTTATATTCGAAAATTGTCTGTGTTTTGCTATGTGAAGAACTCTGTACCAACAGGTCGTATCTTTATAGGTTAAGGTAAATGTCAAAGTTCTCTCATATAACAAGCAATGCTATGTTAAAAGTGGCGAATTGCATTTTCCGACTCTCGAATGATGTGACCCGAAATGTAAAATAATTTCATGCATTGTTTCACGTACCAAGCATTACTGATATAGGCCTAATGAAAATGTGAACGACGTGATGTAAACATTGAAGATAATGTTGTTACTGTTTTCCCTTTCTCTTTTAGAAAATACCGACAAAAGTAATGAATTATCTTCATGCTGTACTTATTAGGTAATTAATGTATATTTGTCTGTATTTTAGACCTGTGTATTGCTACGTAATTATCAGTGAATTAGGTTAGAGAACTTAACAAAGTTAGTATGAGATTAGGTAATGCACCTCAAACTGGTAACTAATAATGGCTGCTGCGAAATAGGCTGAGGTGGTTATCGTGTGAATCAAATTATATCTAGAATATCTAGTTTTATTATATACGGATACGTAAAGTTTTTTTTTGTTTTTTTTTTTTGTTTTTTTTTTTAGCATGTGTTTGTAATTTTGTGAGGTTATGTCTAGCCTAATTTCTTTTTATTCTTGTATCATTACCAATACATTAATTTATTTCATATTCATTTCAGGTGTTACGGAGGTGTTACATCTATGGTGGCAACTCTACTTATGTTAGGATATGAAGTAACAGTATATATTCAACTTCATCATTTGCTAAAAATTAAAGAAAACTGTATGTCTTCGACTCATTTCATCGTCATTTCTTCTTATGTATGTGAACCACGTTCATTCTAAATGTGCTACATTAAATTAACACTATAGACAACGTGATGGAACAATTTACAAGTTACTGTTAAAGTGCTGAACATTTTCAAGTGGTGCTATACCCATTGTTTCAAAATGTACATACATATTTTTACATTTCTATGAGAGGTGTCATAAATTATTTCAGCATATTTGTAAATTCTTCAAAATTAATTCTTCTAATTAATACCATAAAGTAATGAAATAATATAGCCTAGGCCTATATGTGATTTTATACTACCGGTATTGATGTTGATCTTGGTAAATTAATCCAATTTCACAGTGTTGTCTTTTGTATTGTGGTTCATAACAATTATAACAGTATTTACGTGGAAATGTTTTTAAAATAATAAATTCTAGCTCATGATTTTAAGTGGTCGTTTCAATGGGAGATTATATTGGAAAGATGATCACAAATGGATAATTTACTGCAAGATACAAGAACTGAATATAAGTGAGTGTTCCGTTGAAAGTGAAAGTGAAAATTTCGTTTTACAAGAGCTAAGTAGGCGTAATATTTATTTTAGAAATTATTTGAAAGCTACAGAATATGAAGAATAGACCTGTAACCATAGAAATCAACTGCGAATGGTGAGTGGCCAGGTTTCATTAATAATTGAAAGGAAGTAAAAATTATTTTCTTCTTATCATCCTGTTTTCAATATTTAAATTTAAGCACCTTTCTCTTCCTTGTTATTTCGTGAGAGATTACTTCATAGTATCACATAAGCTAAATTTTTTCTGTACATATAATAAAAATTACATACATAAGTAGGCTACTTGAATACTGACGATACAAACTTCATATACATACCTCATCAGGTATATTCAAGAAGGCATCTAATATACTGTAACCAGCACATGATTAAAATACTGATCAGATGTCCAACAGTTTCTTACTGCACTCTTCACTTCAAAAGTTTGGCATATAGTTAATGAAAATCTTGATCAGGAAATTATTCATAAAAAAGTTAAATGTACACGTTTAAAACTTTCCTATAACATAGGGCATCCTCATTGTTACTTTTAAGTTTTAGGAATGTATGCTTATGACTGTATCACAATCTGAAATAATCATAATATTTATAACACGAGGGTCCTTGTAGATAGTCAGTTCCAGTGTTCTATATGTAATTAAGAAATGGCCCAGTTTATTGCACTTTCAGCACTTTTCTATTTATGGGCTTCTGATTAAGTTTCCTAATCACTTCGTATTTACTGGAAATATCTTTGGCAATATTGTCCAGTAGTGGCTTCACAAGTTTTCTCAAAAGAAAGAGGGACATTTCCTCATCTTTACATGTGTCGCACTTCAGTTCTTGCGAAAATCTTGTCTTCAGAAAAGAATACTACAGCGTTTACTATTACTATGCTCAATAGATTAATCAGTAGGCCTATAGAAATGTTTTCACTACTGCAAGAAAAAATCGCGTAATAATTATACCTCTCAATTATTGTGACGTTCGTATTTTTTTTAAAAGAGAGGGAAAATTTACGCCTTCTTGCAAATGCTTAATTATGAATTCAAGGAAATTAAAGATAATGCAGTACCTTAATTAATTGCAATATCTTATTTAATAACAATATTAATAATATTAGGTGAAAAGGGTAGGCTATAGTGCGTATATGTAAGATGTCAAGTTAATTTATTTCCGGAAATGTTTGCGGTATGAACTGAAGTACAGAGCAGACAGTCCCTCAGTTTATATGTAATATGTTTTAATATCAAGAATGACAGCCTTTTATTGTAATATAATTGAGGAGTAGAAGTTTGCAAATTACGTCTATTGTCCATAAAATATTGTACGAAGCATTTAATAAGCAATGGTGAGTCCTTTAAATGTCCCAAATGTCAATGTCTTTTAAGTGTTCTGCTATGAATATATAGGGCAGAACAGCGCTCAGAGCGGCGGAATTGGCATTACGAGGGAACCACTTCAGACTCGTTTTTGAAGCTCTATGCGCCAGCTTGTGTAATCTCGTAAGCAACGGTCGGACATCAAACCAATTTAAGAATAGGCTAACGAGATATATTTCTAACAATTCTTGTTAACAATAATAGCTGTTTCAAGTTTCTCAATGTTCAATTGTTATTTATATCACATATAAATATCTAATTTATCTCATTATTATTATTACTATTATTACTATTATTATTACTATTATTATTATTATTATTATTATTATTATTATTATTATTATAACTATTTCTAACGAATGTTTATTATTGTCACACTAACATTAGTTATCCAATTTTCATTATTTACTTTCATGTTGTTTTATGATCTAGATATTAATGTAATAACTATGTAAGCAATTGTATTTAATTAGAATTAGAGTCTGGCTGGGCGGAAGAGAAGGCCTACTGGCCTTAGCTCTGCCAGATTAAATAAATAAATTATTATTATTAACTGTGATATAATGTTTTGTGCAAAGTTTGAGGCATTAAAACTTCATAGTGTTTAAATTAAAAATATTTAAATTTATGGTATTTTCATAAAATTAGCAAATTTAAACTGTTGTAGCTCCGAAACTCTTTGACCCAATCATCAAAATCATGGTTTATTTTGATGCTGAGAAGTTAAAGTTTATATTGATATATATACAGTTTTCTTACATTTATGGAAATGGAGAAATTTAGATTTCTCTTCATTAAGATGACTTTGCCCACGGAATATTTTTAAAATATATGGTTAGATTCTACATTGCAACTACAAATAAACACAAATTTTTACTAGCGGAACATTGATAAGAGAGTATTGGAAATATCAAATAAAGAAAATAAATAGTACGCTCGTGAACTAAGCTGACTGTGAGGCGGGAGCTAGCCAAGGCAAGCAAGGCCAAGAGACATAAACACGACAATTGTCGTCTAGCAGCGCATGACTGTGTTAGCTTCATCACAAGTTTTCGTAAAATGACGAAAGAAAGAAGACTGCATCCTAACATTTACTCACCAAATGTTGCTGTTTCTTGTAGAGGACTTCCACGCCCCCTTCTGCAGAAGAATATTTATTTATTTATTTATTTATTTATTTATTTATTTATTTATTTATTTATTTATTATTTTGCTAATAATTGTAACATATAATATAATATATACAGAAAAACTTCAGCTCGCCCCTGAAAGAGTAGAACTCGTCCTCAGGGGCGGATTTCTGAATTGCAATTAATAATTATACAATACAATTTGTCTTATGTCTACTGTGCAATTATAGTACATAAATTTAAATTTACAATTTTTCAATTTTTATAAAATCCATACATAACATTATAAATTTAATACTAGGACTATTAGAATTGACAAGATTAGGGCATTTAAATATAAATTTGTTATATATTCGTGGGCCTAAATTACTACTATGATTAAATACTGTAACAGTGTTGCATTTTGGTTCAAAAAATCTTAAAGAATTCATACCTTTTTTCATAACTATGAGAATACAATTCAAAATTATTTCGACTTTTATGTATGAATTTTATTAATAAAATATAATAAATTTGTTTTACGTTAAGTACATTAAAGTCTAGAAACAAATTTTGAGATGGAAAATCAATAGGTTTATAAAGACATATTTTAATTATTGTCTTCTGTAATAAATAAATTGGATTAAAATTGGATTTAAGTGAGCTAACCCAGCCTGTAATTCCATACATAATTACCGATTGAAATAAAGTTAAATATATTGTATGTAATAAATTTTTGACAAATAAGTCATCAATAAAACACAATAATATACTATTTTACGTAATTTATTACAAAGGTAATTAATGTGATGGTTCCATTTTTAATGATTATCGAAAATTATGCCTAAATACTTAACTTCAGAGGACTCTTTAATAATCGGACATTTACACTGTATAAGACAACAATCAGAATTACGTAATTTAATACTTAATATAGATGTAGGAGGTTTGTTACATTTTTAGATAATGAGAATGGAATAATTATGGTTTCATTTTCCGTTGATAGAAAGATAATTTATGTCAAACAATTTTTTTATTAATTTAAGTCCAATATTTGAATTATTATATGCATCATACCAGGTTTTTCCACCAAAACGTAAAACTGTGTCATCTGCATAAGAATAGTGAACACCATTGTATTGTTGTAAGTCAATTTTTAATAAGTCATTAATATATATTAGGCCTAGAACTGTGCCTTGGGGAACACCTATATTAATAATTAAAGGTTCACTTGAATAATTGTCAATTTTCGTTATTTGAATTCTGTCATTAAGATACGATCTTATTTATTTTTTTCAAGCATTACCTTTGATTCCTAATAGGTCTAATTTCTGAATTAAAATATCATATTTTACTGTATCAAATGCTTTACTTATGTCCAGGAAAATACCAATACATTTGTTACCTCAATCAAATTCTCTAAAAATTTGTTTAGTAACTTCATATATTGCATTATCTGCACTGAATTTTTTTCGAAAACCAAATGGATTGTCATTTAATATATTATGTTTATCAAGATAATTCATTAATCGAACTTTAATACATTTTTCTAGTAATTCTGAAATACATGAAACTAATGATATTGGTTTATAATTGTTCATATTTCTTTTGTCTCCTGTTTTAAAAATAGGTTTCACAATTGCATTTTTTATTTATTTGGGAATTTGCCATTTAGAAAACATAAATGAAAAATATGTGTTACAGGTTTGGCAATATAATTTATAACCATCTTAAGTATTTTAGCACTTATGTTATCAGGACCAGGTGATACATTATTTTTTAAAGTTTTGGCTCTATTGATTATTTCGTCATCTGTTACGGGGTAAAGATACATACAAACATTTACTGAAGTTACATTGCTAAGAAAATTGACATTTTTTATAAACGATACTATATCCAAGCCAATGTTTGTAAAAAACGAGTTAAATTCTGTTGCAGTGTGTATTTTATCTCTTAAGATTAAACCATTTCGAGAAACAATCTCATTAAATTGTTCTTTTTTATTTACTTCAATATCTGCCGCTTCTCACACAGTTTGCCAAAACATTTTAGAATTACTGCTATATTTTTCTAATTTGATAGAGAAATAATTAGCTTTCTCTCTCTTTACTACGTTAGATAATATGTTACGAAATTTTTTAAACTTGTTTTTAAAATAATATTAAATGATTCTTTTCTTAATTTGCTTTCAAGTTTGTCTCTCGTACGGATTTATTTAACTATACCATTTTTAATCCATGGTTTAATATTTTTAAACTTACTAGAAACTTTTTGAGTAGTTTTATTTATGTGCTTTATAATATTCGTTTTTAAAATTTGATAAAAAATTTCGATACCATTATCGGGATCATTACAACTCATTACAGTATCCCATATTTTATTACTTTATCTTACAAGAGGTCATTCTAATAATTGATATTACTTGTATATTTATAAGTCTGAGAGTCATCAAAATCTACTTTATTAATAAATGTAATGAAAGAAGAGGTTGTGTAATGGTCAGTAATATTGCTATCATAAGCACTTGGTATAAATTCAAGTAGTTTGTTATTGGTTTTAAAGAAAATATGATCAAGACAATTTTTCGACTGTGGTCTAGTTACGGATTTTAATAACTGGTAAAAAACAAATTCATACATGATATTCATATACTGTATCTATGCCCTAAGTCATCCATAGAGTCATCTAGAATTTGAATGTTAATATCTCCAACTATAATGTGGTTATTTATTAGAAAACTTTCCGCATCATTTATAAATTCTGTTTTGTTTAAATTGGGGGATCTATATATTGCCGTTAACTCAATAATAGTATTGTTGAAATTAAATTTAAAATGTATGCAGTTTGAATTTAAGATTTCAATATCTGAAGCTGACACTTCAATATCATTTCTAAAATACACTACAATGCCATCACCTTTATTGTATTTACAAGGTTTAATAAACTTATTATAATTTGGTATGTCAAAACCTATATCATAACGAAGCCAAGTTTCAGTAAGTACTATTATGTCAAAATTGAAAGAAAAGTATTGTAAGAAGGCACAAAATTCGGAGAAATTCTTTTTTATACTACGAATGTTTAAATGAATCAGTTTTAAATTAAAATGTTTACAGTTAGCAATATAATTATCAAAGTTAGGTATGTCATTAAATATTTTTGTTGGGTTACACTTGATATAATAATTATCTACATTGTTATATAGCTTGTTTTTATTATTGTTATCAATGATGACAGTTAAATATAAATAATACAATGAAAATACTCAATAGGTGTAATTGCCTAACAATTACAATTTTTCAAGATCATAGTAATCAAACACTCTATTCACTTGGGAATTTTAATTTTTCCTAACAAAAATTTTGCAGTCTTTAAGCCAAGTGAATTTGTAACCTTTTTCTCTGGCAGTAAGTTTTGTCTTGTTGAACAGATTTTTCATGAACGGCGTAAGATGATCCGAAGCTGTGACCAAACCAGGCTGGAATTGCTGACAAGTTGTTTGAATTGGAAGGCCGAATCCTTCTTTGTTATTTTTAGCCTCTTCTCGGAAACGGCTTAGCCATAGATAGCGACTTGAATGTTTAGCAAACCACGCAATAATTGGTCTTGGTTTCCCAGGGCGTGTCGGCAGTCTGTGTGTGACACTAACGTCTTCAAAACAACCATCTGCACCAATAATTGTAGAAACGGTCTTTACGATTTCATTCACTGATTCATTATTAGTAGACTGAATACCATATAACACAATATTGTCCCTGCTGTTGTAGTGTTCCAAATCCTGAAGTCGAACACCTAGTTTGTTGATATCACGTTTCAAAAAGTCGTTTTCTTTTCGTACTTCATTTAACTCATCTTTTACATTATTTATTTCACTTATTACAGAATCAAACTTCGTTGACATGAATTCGATAGATTTCTTTATATTTTTTGTCACAAGTTTGACTTGGAGACAGGAATGCAGGCATGTGTCGACAAAGTCCCTTGTTCTGTGCGTGCGCATTCGAACCTGGGCATCAGCTCCTTAGCCTCCCTTGCATAAACTTCTTTGCTGACTTAGCAGAATATTATGGTTGTCAAAATCGCTGTTGGGCACTAAAATAATTCAAACGGAGTGATGATTTGGTTATGGTTTGGACGTTGGAAATTGGCTCTGTCTACCTGTCGTTTTATTGTTCCTCCAATTCCGTCACAAGATCCCTTTCCATGAGAAATAGCAAAGAATTGCCACTCTGCCTTCATGCCAATGTTCTTCATGGTAGCATAGATTGATATAGTTCTTTTTGTTTTTATATTGAGAAGGAGCACCGTCACTGAAATAGGATATTTTCTCCACCTTGTCATACTTCTGTTTCAAAAAATTAATTATTTGTTTTTTAAAGAGGTGGACTGCAACAGTATCATGATTCAGGCATTCGGATATAACTACAAAAGAGTCACAGTACTCAGTGTCATTGTTCCTATGATAAACCACAAACGGTTGTACCGTTGCCTGATTTTTGTTCCATTGAAATCCAGGTATTTCATCTTGAATAATGAAAGCATAATTTTCAGAGATGTCTAGTGTCACTAGGAATTCCCAATGCTTTAGATTAATTTTTGTTTCTTCATAAAACATTCTTTGTTAGCTCGCAATAAATGAATGTTTTTGAGTGCATCTAACTTTCGAATTAACACATTTATAAATTCACCTGTAGACTTTTCCAGGCTTTCTAATGTTGTTTTGTCTGTAGCTACCCATAGTTTACATGAAATTGAGTCTATCAAAGCTCTATCAAAAACAGATTGTAATTGTGTTTCTTAATCCAATGTTCCGGGACACTCAGCACACTTATCAAAATAACATGAAGGTTGTGGTGGATTGCAAATGATTCTTACAATACAGTCTTGGTAGGATTTCATAGGTAGGCCTACGCCTAATTCTCCACTTTTGGTTGTTCTGGGAATTTTGCAATATCTATCATTAACTTTAGATTCTGATGCAGCATGCAAACGCAAACAGTATGTGTATCACACAAACCGGCTAAAATACAATGCTGTGGTCTTAATTCGGCGAATTTAGAAAATCCACTTTTAACACCAGGATGTTTGTCCATGAAGTTTCTGCAGATTTCCAAAAGATTACAAAGCACAAATTGTTCTTGTATCTGCTTCTTTTTGTCATGTTCTCTAACTGTTACAAAATCTCTTTTTCCAGTAATAGTTCTACTAAATTCTTCTGATTCGTAAAGCGTTTGAAATAATTTTGCTTTCTGGAGCACACATAATTTGATCTCTTATATTAAAGTCCTTTGCGATGGAAGTCATATGTCTGGTTGTAGCGAAGTTACTCTGGATCTTCCAAACGGACCACGAAGAAGGGAGAAGGTTGAGGATTTGAATTTTGGATTTTCTGTCCTGGGCCAGGCAGAACGCTGTTTTAAGGTTCTCCAGCATTTCATTACCCGGTTCGTTTGCAGAATCACTACATGTTTCACAATGATGGAAATCCTTTTCTTTCAGTGACGTCTCCATCTGTTTTAGTGAAGTTTGGGGATACTTTATCTGATATATTTTCTTCTTTTTCACCGGATTCACGCCAATCACAGTGAGTCTTTCGTTTAAAGGCGTGAGGGTTGCCTTGTCAACACATTCCGCTTCACTCTTGCCCGATTCTTCATTATTACTGTTGCTGATATTATCACTACTCTCAACTTGAACACTTTGAACACTTCAAGTTGGCTGAACATTTTCTTCTATGACATTTCTTGATTGAATTGCGTTATCTAAAGAATGTGATTTATTTACTTTCAATCTGCAATATGCACATAATCGAATTATGTTTTGGTACTTTTCAGCTATACCAATTTTTTCTGCAATCGAACGGGATAGTTTCCAAAGCCCTCTAACATTGACCATTTTGTGACACGTAAGTTGAAGGGGATTGAAGCAGCGGTGACCTGAGTAAGATTTGTCCTTCATTTTAAGCAGCCTGTGAAATAAATTTTGTTGTAATGTAGAAAATGTTTATATTACGGAAGCGCTCACGAAAGACATGCATTTAACTCAATAATTTGATAGATATTGTTCTGATTAGGGAATCGTTTCACAAATATGCCTTATCGAACAACTTATAATAATAAATATAATCTTGAAAAATATTGACTCACAAGACATGCACATGCACACGCAACTTGGCTACTTTTGCTCGCATACTGGAGACTAAACATGTCACACTGTTGTCTCAGAGGGTGGCGTGACTCCTCCTCCCAACACTCGCTTATCTTCACCTCTCGGCCAGTGCGTGCGGTACTGCGCCATTCAAGTCTAGGCGTGTGAAAATAATTTATTTAATACCTTCGAAACTTATTACCGTGCCACTAAGCAAACAATGCCGAATCTCTATTAATAATGCGAGGTTTTTTCTCGATATTTCTTTTTACATTTTTACAAATGGGCAAAAAGCCTAACAGTAACAATATCTGTCTCTCTGTATACAATAAAAGTAAGGATTACTTCTTAGCATAACCTACCAAATGTCAGCTTGAAAATGAGCTCCCGTTCAATGTTCTGCAGTAAATGGTTCTAGAGTCCTGAGCGCTGAAAGAGGTTTGTTTCTCTAAAATACGCTAAATTTGTCGCTCAACAACACGAAAACTGTTTGATTCGATAGTATATTTTTGCAAATGCAGTCTTCTCATCACATTGTATAAATAGGGAAAAAATTAGTGCATAAAAAATGCAAGGTTTTTTACTGATCGATTTCATACGGACTAGCCCATATAGTGTTAGTTGCGAGACCCAAGTGAGAAAGATCTTTGGGGAGGCCGAGAGGTAGATGGGAGGATAATATTAAAATTGATTTGAGGGAGGTGAGATATGATGATAGAAATGGGATTATTCTTGCACAGGATAGGACGGGCTTATGTGAGGGCGGCAATGAACCTGCGAGTTCCTTAAATCCATTTATAAGTAAGTATCGATTAACCACCCAGTCAACCAGTCCAATTAGATACAAGGTAAATGTGAGGATTCTTCCGCTTAGAGGGCTTGATAATTTACACCCAGTCTTCTGGGGTGTAGATACGTTGAACCTTCCTGCTTGCAGATTCAATCAAATACTGTTTCAGTATAGGCCTATATGTTTAACTTGGTGGTGGATCTCTCCCATGTTCTTGCGGCTGTGAGGCGTTTGTTTTTTCTCAAAATCTGTTCAAATATTATCAGATAAGAGGTCAGGAGGTATAAGCATTGCGTATAATTGTATGGCGAAAATGGTTTATTTCCATCTATCTTATCATACTACAATACTGAGCGAGTATTTTATTTTGTGTGTCAATCACTCTTCTTACACTCTGTACCAGGCGATCTTTGCTTACATTTATGATCTATGTGCCTCCCAATCCGAAGCAATTTCCAAACAACGAACTGATATCACAACGTGTTAGGTCTGTACTTTGATTATTATTACCATCCATGTTAGTATCATCCATTATCTCAAAACACTTAATAATTTCTCTATTTCAAGAAGTTCTGAGAAAGGAGTTACTTGGAATACCTAGACTTTCTTAATAATTTCCACTCCTTAGTTCGTTAAAAATGTCGTCATTAATCCCACTGGATCCGAATACTTCTTGTACTATTGATATTTATTTGTATTGAAGAATATATACTATCTGATTAATGATAAGTTTCATAAGTCCGATTCGAAATTATCTTTCAGAAAGTGTTAAATTCATGTGCCTATACCTTTTTCTATCCAAAGTTGCAGGGTTCTATGCAAACGAACAAAAATATTAATAGTACAATTTTCTCGGGCGTCTAAATAATAAAAATGCTTATGAAATCTGTAATTACAATGGGATTCTTCTGATACTTGCAAGAAGTGTCTCTACACTAGTATCTATCAAAGGTGTCCAGGTTAAACGCAAAGAAACAATTTTTTTATTTTATTTTCTAGCTAAGATACATCAGCTTTATTAAATGTGTGTGATTTGATATCTGATACACCTCCATATTAAAAACCAGTTAATACAACAAAACCCTCTGTTATTTATTTTTTTTTTTTTAATTTCCGGTATTAGGACTGATGTAAATATTTTCGTACGCCACTTGTCTATATAAAGTGATGTTTCTTAAGCTATTGGAAGGATGTTATTCATATTTAGTATCTGGAAGTCAATCTAATCTGACATTATGCACAAATATTCTAATTTCCATCAAGAGGAAAGGCTTCGACATTTTCTACGGCTGATTATGAATATAATAGCTCACGGCGTTTAGAAGTTTATTCTATAACCGTCTTCAGGTAAATTGAAATGAGAAATATGATGAGTGTTACTCTTTGGAGTTTTTATAAACGCAATAAAGGGAAGTCGGGGGATTATGGGCACTTTAGTACTATTTCGGGTGCAATATTTCTAGGTTTTTACTAATAATTAATTTTGCAGCTATGTTTCTTAACAATTTAGCTCTATTATATAAGAATCCTGACTGCTTACTCCTAAACGTATGCAAGTAAAACTGGAAAATGCAAGTTAATGTATTTTGCCCATATTCCCCCAATTGTGGGGGTAAAATGAGTATTAATGACGTGAATCACAGTCAACTGAAAGAAGTGAAAAACACTTAAAATAGTTGAAAATATAACTATATTATATATTGTATAAGCAATTTGTGATGGTTATTGCGTAACGCCTTTAGCAGATGATGTGACTCTTTGGCCATGAATTACGTTTGGAGATTCTAAGACATTTGAATCAGTGGAAGGAATTGTATGAATTGTAGGTTTGTCACCTGATGCTGCAGTGCCAATGTAAGCATATTCGGGAATGACATTCCTGTGCAGTGGAAAAGAGCCTGAATCTCGGAAGGCATTTACAGCCAGACATACATTGACATATCTGTTCCATGCTTCTTTGACAATGGAAGCAAATTCGACCTTCATAAAAGATCTCCTATGTTGCCTGAAGAAAGCTGTAGCACCACTGTTGTAAGCTTTCTTCAGAGGACCAAACAGACCACTATCTGCTGTTTGAAGCCAGGCTGTGGTGTGTGAAGAAAGACAAAACATGCATAATCCCTTTTCTACTGCAAAGTTAAGAGTGTAAGAATTACGGCTATGTGAATCACGTCCATCTAGGATAGTTGCACTAGTGAATGACTAATTAAGCACCTTGATAAGAATATTTGAATATAACCACTTATAACAATAGGCATTCGATATAAGTAAGAGGTTTCGCTGGTTCCTGAAGACTTGCAATACTCATGTAATGAGTGAATTTTAATATTTCTCTTATATTGGTTAAATTTATGGCATCAAATTTTTATGATTTAAAAATCACCAGTGAATGACCATATTGTTCTAGTAGTTGACCAGATGAGCACTAGTGAATGACCGCAAATGGCAAATGATAAATAATTGGAATAGACTGTGTTTTGGGGCTCTGTGCAATGATAATATAATTGTGTACTATATATTATGTGGTTACTATTATGGTTTTCGGTCGAATAATTTTAAATGTAAGAACTGGAATAAAAATATAAATTTCTTGAGAAATTTTTTAATATTCAAAAATATTTTATATAATGTATAACTAGGCCTTTTTTACCGTTTTGATTTTCCAATACCATTACAAATTTGATTTATAATTACTCGCAAGAGGCTACATTGTAAGAATAATGTAGTCAAATGTATACAAATAATTGCTTTTGATAGGCTGCTTGTATCAAAATTAAGCTCTTCAATTAGTTTTAACTTAGAAATTTATTTCAAGCAGTGAATAAATAATATATATTTTTATGGTAATGTAAGCGTAGTAATTTTTGCGACAATATTACGATGTTTTTACTAAATTTGGTCAATTTTATTTGGCCACTTCCAAGAATCCAGTGCACATCTTTCCACAACTTTCACTTCTGATTCCGTTTTATCCGTTTTCATCAATATCCCTGAAAAATATGTTCCTTTATATTTCACAATGATGTATTAGTTTTTGCGGTAGATAACTTCGTCTAATGTAGTGATAGCACTAGGTTAAGAACTAGGCCTATACATTAATTAAAAAAGTCAATGTTTCCTGAATCAGTGTCAGATACAAGTGACATTACACCTGAGTCAATTTCTGTTTCGCTCTCAGATAGATTTTTCTTTTTTGTTTGTCTCAGAGTTCTCTTCTTTTTAGTTTCTTTCTATTTTTTTCTTTGCGTTGTTTCTTCACGTTTTACTTCTCTTCTTTCATTTTTCTTTTATCATGATACTCTTTCCACTCCTTAGAAGTTACAGCAAATGGAACATCAGGAGGAGTTCCTTTTATATTATTTTCTTATCATTATTTTGTTCTATTTTTGGCCAATGCAAATTACTGTTTCAGACAGTTTCTGGTGTCACATTACTTGATGGTCCTATACCATTTAATTTATTAATGCAACTTCCATCAACATCATTGCCTGGACTGACAATTTGGATCCCATTTCCAATCTCCATAGTACTTTCAACATTTCCAATCTCAGATGGTTCTGCAACAATCATATCATTAATAATACTTCTTTGTCGAGGACATCACTTGGAATAATATTCTGGATTCCATTTCCAGTAATTCTGTTAGTTTCAACACATTCATTCTACACATTATTTCCATCACAATATTCTTCAAATGTCATTGCTGCATTTCTATTAGAATCTACAGATTCACTATTATTAGGAACCAAAAAAATTGACAGGAGTATCTTCTACTATTGCAATATTTCTCTGAATATTTACAAATCTATGATTATTTGGAACCAGAGGATTGCACTAGATGACATCCAAAGCTCTGAATATAACTTCTGTATTCTTTATTGTCACAAAAGGATCTCTTTTTAGAAAACATTCCAGCCATTTTTATCCTGGGCGACCACTATTAAATGCGTTATTTCGTTTAATGTCTTTCATAACTTTCTGAACCGAGTCTTTAACTTCGTCGTGATGCATGGGAACACCAATTTGGTTTCAGCAATAATCCAATTTTCGAACCGGCCTTCCTCTTCTTTCGTTAATGTAGCTATGGGACCCAGTTTTTGCTCCAAAGGTACTTTTCCATGTAATTTATTTATTAAAGTAGCTTTTGGAATTGTTATATTCTTTGCTAGCCGTATTGGTACTGATTTGATTTCTACGTATTGATTCTACAGCTACATAGAGATCTCCTTCGCTATATTGAAAACATCCGTATGTTTTCTTCGTTTTATTTCCTTCATGCGCCATATTGGGCTGATTTGCAGAAAAATAAATTTTAAGGATTTCAATTGTTAATTTAAACTCATTTGAATATGAACTAGTAAATGTCTCTAGCCTCCAGTGACCACTTAACTTTGGACCATGGTCAATTACTGGTACAAGTTCGTTTTTCGGTCATTCACTACCACATACATATGAAACAACAGTCACAGATTTTGAATTTCGTTCTCAGAAATAAAAATAACGCTTATGACGATTTCACCAGTAAATTACCAAAGTAGTCATTCATAGAAGAAGACCCATTATTCAGATCCAGTGAATGACCACCCACATTATTTATGCATCTTTTTTGATCCAATTAACTTTAATACTGAAATCATTATTTATGTACCTATATACTTAATTCATTGCTTAATATCTATGAAAAATAATAACTAATTGCATTAAAAGGCTGTTATAAGAATCGTTGATATTAGTCTTACCTTACTAGGAGTGCAAGCAGGATTGCACATTTGATGCACACTCAAAGAAAACTGTCATATTTTATACACAGTTACGTGATTCTGAGTGACCACTGAGAGGGAATATTTCAAAACATAGTTGATCTTCTGTAATTCGGAGTTTCAGATTGAGTTTTGCAGTCCT
The DNA here is from genome assembly GCF_040183065.1 of Periplaneta americana. Taxonomy (NCBI): domain Eukaryota; kingdom Metazoa; phylum Arthropoda; class Insecta; order Blattodea; family Blattidae; genus Periplaneta; species Periplaneta americana. Next base: position 101,072,898 of record NC_091123.1, read on the forward strand.
AACTCCTATTTTAAACAGATTTTTTATAAGATGGTCATTTACTGGATCCAGTTAATCATTGGTGCAACCACCTTACTATCAAAATTGCAGGTGAATGCTTACTGATGTTGAAATAAGCAACGAAGTTCTTGATTATTCTGAAAAATATACGAGGTGTGATGATTAAATTCCGAGATTGTGTTTGCTGTGGGCGAAGGGATCACGTGATTAACACGCGTGCGCAGTAGTGACACTAGACGACCTTGAAGAGACGCGACACAATGTTTCGAAACGCCATCTTCATTGAGATCTGTGTTACACAAGGTTAGCACGTGCATCCGCGCATTTGCGAAATAACGATGGACACGACAGAGAGCCAACGTCAAATTCTTTGGGAAATCGGCAATTATAACCCATGGAATGTTGAAGCAAGCCTACGGGAATGAAGCAGTGAGTCAGGCGAGGTGTTTTGAGTGGCAATCGCGTTTCAGGAATGGCAGTTTCGCACACGTAATAAGATGGCCATCGTTCATCACCTCCGTAATCACCAAATTTGGCCACCACCGACTTTTTTTTTGTTCCTGAAGATGAAATTCAAGTTAAAGGGTCAACGTTTTGACACTGAGGAGGAGATACAACGCGAATCGCAGAAGATGCTTGACAGGCTTCAAGAACACGACTTTCAGGAGGCATTCCAAAAATGGCAGACACGTTGGCATCAGTGTATAGCTGCCGAAGTGGACTACTTTGAAGGGGATGGCTGCCAAATTTAAAGTTAATGATCACACCTCGTATCTCCGTTAATGCAGGCAGATTGCTAGTTGAAGTACAGCTTACTGACAGCAGGCAGCTGTTCTTTCAGTCATTATTGTCCTCACTCCGTTTATAATGATACTTGGAGGAAAATAGTGCCCTCCTGCATTGAAGCAGGCTACAAGGGTAATGGTTTTTCCCTTTCTTTGAGGTAAATGCATTGCACCACTTTGTGTTCTTTGGGTGCAATGACATCTTTCGCTCTTGTAATCATTTGTAGACCATTTTCATCAAGATTGAAGAGTCATGTTTATGAAGTGTAATGCTTGCCCATATTCCCCCGAACATTAGCTCTCATATTACCCCGACACGTAGGATTTACTTTCAACAGTTGGCACTACCGTAAACTATTCAGAAAACAACGTCTGATTTAATAGAACGGCAGTTCAAGACGTGTGTTGTGTGTATACTATTAGATTTAAACTATTTTCTAAAGTTCATGTGGAATATATATATATCTATATATATACGTATTGTGAAATTTTAGTATATTTGGAAGTTAGTACTCACGTTTTAGATGGCTGTTTTAACAACAATACGATACAATACTGCACAGCGCGCTTCCCGCAGCAAACATTACGATACTCTCACTTCATACTAACCGTTATTAGCGAAGAAACATAATTCGTTGCAAGATTTCGACATGAAGACATAATATTGCCCATATTCCCCACGTGTCCATATTCCCCCGAATTCCCCTACACAATATTGACGTCTTATGAAACGTCGTGAATTCACCGCCAGCAACAGAAAAGTCCAAAACTCACCTATTCCATAATTTATCTCTTTACCAATTAGAATGACATAACAATTTCAATAATAACTGATAGACCTTTATTTTAAATAAAGTTCTTACATTGGCTGGACTCAACCCTGGTTACAATACATCTTTTGTTAATTAATATTCTCTTCTACAATGAAAACTCATTAAGTTGCAAAAAGAAAAAAAAATAAGTAGACAACAAAGTTGATGGTTGAAATTCGTTTGAAACATAATCTATACGTTATAAGTAGACACGATTACACATCATTAGATTCGAAAGAATGGGTAAAGATTGAATAATAACCACTTATTTTGTTTTGGCTTTTCGATTGCAGTGTTGCTACGACTTCAAAGACTATAAGGTGGAATTTCCTGAATATTGGTGGAATGGGATATTTAGTTTTTCAGGTGTTTCCTGGAAAACATCTCTACTGTCTCTAAATATCTAGATAACATGTTCAGTGCAATCTAATTACAGAAATACAAACAAAGGGGAAAATCGTGCAAGCTATGAAAATAAATATGAGCATATTTTATTAAATATGAAAATGTTACTACGACATTATGTATTATAATATAAAAGCTTTTTTCCGTTAATTGCATTCTGCAGATCGAGACTCAAGAATATCCTTGTTGCCGCTAGCAACAACGGTTTACAATATGAAGTTTCATATTTTTCCTATCACTAATGGAGTAATGTTAACACGGGAATTATTCTTACAGATATTTTAGAAAGAAATACTGTGACCAACAAATACCTGATTGCAGTCAATCTTAAAAAAGTTGTAAAGGATGACGAAGTAAATGTCACAATTCAACTGATTAGAATTAGTCCCCTATAACTATACCTAAGAGACAATCCTGCAGCCCAGTGGTTTGAAATGAGGAGTCTACGCCTGTGGAGTAACGGTTAGCAAGTCTAGACTTGAAACCAGGTGGCCTGGGTTCGATTACCGGTCGGGGCAAGCTACCTGGTTGAGGTTTTTTCCGGAGTTTTCTCTCAACCCAATATGAGGAAATGCTGGGTAACTTTCGGTGTTGGACCCCGGACTCATTTCACCGGCATTATCACCTTCATGTCATTCAGACGCTAAATAAGCAAAGCTGTTGATAAAGCGTCGTAAAATAACCTACTAAAAAAAAAGAAAAAAGAAAAAAGAAATGAGGATCACACGTTGTTGTATCCAACAGCTTAGCGACTAATTCACAAGACCAACAGTCAAAATCGTTTACGTGCTCATTACTACCATTATTAATATTGTACCATACCATCATTAATATATTACTACTATTACTACCACTATTCCTACCTCGTCTTAAGTAGTCCTATATTAAAATTAAATAAATTCAATTAAAATATTCCCTAAGTTCAATCATTTCATTCATTTAGTGTTATGCCAAGGGCAGGTCTTTCACTGCAAGCCCAACTTCCTCCAATCTTTCCTATTTTCTGCCTTCCTCTTCGTTTACTCACATGTTCCATATATCTTAATTCCCTAAATTAAAGAGAACTATGTGTAATATTATTGCATACGTTTCGAAATTATTATTATTTTTAAACCCCATACTGTGGTTGCCATGCAACAACATTAGACACAAGTGACTATTTTGTTAATAATTTCTTAAAATATGCCTGGTTATTGAAATGAGTAATTGTTTTCTAGAGTAGTAGGCTCTGTTTTGTTTACTCTTGTTACTCGATTGATCGATTTAGTTACTTGAGCGCTTTGGACAGAGAAGCATTCTGAACTCAAACAAAAATATATTAATGTAAAATCAAAGTGATACCAACTAGGTAAATATAATTGTGTTATATTTTTCAGACAAATTCTCTACGGTCGTAAATATTGTAATTAGATAGACGCAGGATTATTTTAATATTATCACTTTATTAGAAAAGCTGTTTTTATTTAATTCTTTTCACTGCTTTTTCACGGCGTTGCCATATGGAAACGCTGAGTCATACAGTGCACTTGGTTGTTTGTCATTTTATTACATATACCGTACTTTTTCTTATCCATCAGTTTTGTGTGCTTTTCATTCGCGTTCATGCAATTCAAAGTTGCTAATAAGCGACTTTGTGTTCGGGCAGTCTGTCTGTCGTCTGTCTCTCCGTCCATGAGTTTGCATGGAACAACTCAAGAACCGTTAGACTATACAGAGTCAAGCTATACAGGGTGGAAGGTAACCTTTTACAAACCTTCACATACATACCAAATCATTTCATTTGGGAACGTTTTGTCAAATAATATTTTTTCATACGACCAATAATTTTTTGTAATATTTCGAGAAAACGAATGTTGCAATGTTGCAACGTTGTAGGTAGCAGTGTTTACTTCGCGAGATCATTGCATTCCAGTATACTGAATGCCACTCCAATCTGCTTGGCAGGGGTTTTGAGAGGATGTACACACATACCGTTTTGTAAACAAAACATCTGTTGAGAATGAAGTGAAATCAAAATTTATGTAATCATGTTAATGTTAATTACATGAACATATTATGGTTAAACATGCGTTATTGTATCGTTTCAGCACTAAATTTAGTATGAATAAACACAAAGTTTCCTTTACATTTTAAGAAAATTTCATCAATAATACAGTAGAATGAAAAATTATGCATAAAACAAAATTAATCTTTTAAATACACTATAATTTGACATTAAGGATCACAGAGTTAATATCGTTCCAACTCAATTACAATATAATGTTTAGAAAAAGTAAACAATTTTGAAACTAAATGAAAATGTTACACATTAATGTGAGATACACTGTTAAATTTTGTACATCATTCTCCACAGTGTCTTTTAAACATTCACACGTCCTGATCCAGTTCTGACAGACTCTTGCGAGAACTTCTACATTGTTTCATATTTTCTCAGCAGCTTGAACAATACGTTATCGAAGCGTTTCAACGTTTGGAATATCTGTGCTGTAAACTATGTTTCATGTCCCTCCCCCCAAAAAATCGAGGGGATTGAGGTCTGGCGATCTAGCAGGTTATTCGACGGGTCCAAGTCGAACAATTCACCTGTCCGGAAAATGACGATTTTGATGGCGACGAACGTCATTCGTAATATGCGGAGGTGCACCATCGTGTAAGAACCACATGTCTCTTTTAGTTCTTAGATGGACGTTTTCCAATAAAGCTGATACCTCGTCTTCCAGAAATACCAGATAATAATTAGCCCCCGTTAGTGTCGCGGGAAGAATGTAGGGATGAATAAGACAATCACCGACTATTCCTGCCCACACATTTACTGTAAATCTGTGCTGAAAGTGATGTTGACGTACAATTTAGGGATTGACGTCGGCCCATGTGTGATTGTTGCGAAAGTTGAAAATTCCAATCCTCGTGAAAGTTGCTTCATCAGTAGCGAAGATTATTTTAGGAAAATATGGATCCAGTTCCAAAAACCAATTAAAAAAAAAGTAGTCTAGAAGCACAATCTGCATCCGTGAGACACTGAAAACACTGGAAATGAAACGGCAGCAATAATTGTTATTTTAAAGTCCGGAGGACAGTCCAATGGGACATATTCACCATGGGAGCTGCTTCACGACTACTTAGGTTAGGGTTGTCATTAACGTTATTCAAAATTTCGTCCTCCTTCCTACTTAGGCATCACGCTCCTTGTGTCCAAAACCCTCTCAACTGTTGAAAATGTTGTTATTTGATGGTCGTCTGTTAGGAAATCTGTCACGGTATAAGCGAGCAGCTGCAGAGGCATTGTGACCAGTTTCGCCATAAATTAATAACATATCCAGATACTCACGATTAGAAAACTGTGGCATCTTACTGTGTTTCAACTGCTTCGAACTGTACGTAGCCTGCAACTAATGACGAAGTGAATGTAAGCGCATCGTCTGCTCCGTACACCTAGCTCGGCCACATGATTTGCATACGTCGGAAACAGTGTTGCAAGCGTGTCACAGCCCTGTTCCCATGCAATATGTACACAATTATTTACGCGATTTATTCGAAATCTGTGTTATTTTCCATGTAAATACTACTTATAGTAGCCATCATAACTTATTCTATCATCCTACATGAGATAAAATCCAATTTTGAGCAGTTTCATGAAAAATTTAATCATAATTTCCAGTTACAAAAGATCTTTCTTTTTTTCGAAAACCGCCCTTCTAGGTACAAAATATTATTAGACTTTCATATTTTTGTCATCATTCGAGATATCATATCCCAGAAGGATTGTAAAAAGATTACCTTCCATCCCGTATATCTATATCTAATATTTAGTAGACCTACATATGAGTTTGAAGAAAATGTGTCAACGCATTCGCTTTCAAATTTGATTGAATTTTGTAAAAAATTATGGGTCTTTAGTTGAAGATCCACCCTAAAATATTTACATTTTTCAAATTTCTCACAAAATACAGGGTGTAAGAGGTATAAGTGCCGTCCTTTTCACAGTAATTGGGGACGGTCTATAGGATCAAAAAATGTCCATACAACATAGGATCAAAACTTGATAGTTTTCCCTGAAAAATATTTCTTTTCTTATTTTATTAATTTGTGTTATACTGCTTATATCGTTAGTAAAATTACGAAAACAATTACATCAGTAGATAGCCTATATCTAACAAAAGTTAATATTAGTTGAAATAAATATTTGTGTATTCCATTATTTTTCATGAAATTGAATAAAATGTATATGCTTAAATTTGTCAATATTCAGCCGTGAGAGTCGTGGCAACATGTTCAATAGACAGTACTCTGCACAGACGTAAGTAGGAGTCAGCTGAGTTCAAGCTCCCTGTCCCTGTCTAATGCACAGCGGATGACAGTTCAGTACAGGATATTCGATAAACAACTTACAATGTCATTTACAGTTTAAGAAATATCGACATGTTATTGATTTATTGAGAAAGTCGTCGTAATTCAAATGAGGCACGAAGGAAGTTCCATCAACTTTTTCCTCAAAGAAGATTAAATAATCGGCGAATTTTTTAAGCAATTTCTCAACGATATTTATGAACCAGGAATCTCTTACCCCGTTTCGAAAATCATACAACCAGAAATTTGTTTTAAAATGATAATGCTTTAAGGAAGCTGAAAAGATTAAAACTTTCTATTAGACGAAAAGTTCGTGTGATTTTGTGCAGAAAACCATTATTGTTTATTTTTTGACGCACAATGAAAATGGAGCAATATTGTTACATGAAAGTAAATTTACCATAATGTTCTGTTAATGAGATTGAAATTTGTATTTGCTGCTCGTTTTATGTAAACAACAGTATTGTCATGGTCCGCTCCTGCATTAGAACAGAGCACCTGTTTTGTACTGGTATGTCTGTAACCGCTTGAGATGTACTGTGCATGTATGCCTACTTACAAACCCCTCCTCCCTATCCAGGAACGTTGCAAAACGTCTAATATTGTAAACTTTAATAATTAGTTAAATATTCAAATTAGAAAAAAATTGTAAGGATATAATAAACCAGTTAAAATAATGACACTTATATCTCTTACACCCTGCATATACTAAATTGAAAAGTAACGAGAGTCAAAATCTATTTATTCATTATTTTTTTAAATTATTCATTTGAAACATTTTGTGATAGGTTAGACAGTTTATAGACAATATGTCTGTTGTCGATCGCATACACCAAAATGTATCGCATTGGAAATCCCGGCAAGAAGCTGAATCTTCACTTGGCTGATCGCCGTATGCCTACACAATGCATGGTAACTGCACAGAAAGTTTCATCCTACTTTTCCACAGCTAGAATTCAGACGACATATTGCAGTGTACTATTGTAATCACCATGGGGAAAAAGCTAAAGGACCTGGAACATCTCGCAGACGTAAGTAGGAAGGATCACCTTATAAAGCCCTGTGCTATGATGGGCTAAACCACTAGTCAATTCCCATTGCGAAAAAATATGATGTGCTGCGACAATTGTCCTATTATTAGTCGAACTGCATGCAAAAAATTTGATGTTGGTCTTCGTATCAAATGTTTCGTAAATTGCGATATAAAGGAGTGAATGAAAAAGAAGAAGAACAAATGAAAATGTTATTGTTATTAAATATTTACATAGTGAATATTGCTTTAAGTGCGTTTGAATTACCATACAGTTCGATAATATAATATCAATTAAAAATAGCGCTTATCACATATTTTTTTTCTCAAAAGGACCAGTGTTGCCATATGGCAACAACCTCCCACGCACGGGCCACTAGTGCCAAATCCAAACCAATGATATTTTTATGTTCCATAGCTTCTCTTTGGTTTACCATACAAGTGTTTCACATAACTAAAAAAAAAATTCCGGGACATATGTAAAGTAAAAGTGTTAAATTAACACATTTTGAATAAGTTTAAATTTTAACCACTAAATACGTTCTGTTTATTAATTATTTCTTTATTATATTTTAAGCAGCACATTTTTCCCAAGTAATATGACAAAGTCGTATTCATATTTGTTGTTTTATATTCCATCTAACAAGTGGCGAGTTAGCGACAGTTCCCAAACGGATCAAAACCTGGGGTGGCTTTCTTGGTCGGTTGTTAATGTCTAACATATTGATATTTTTTATTTGTGTACTAGTACGTCGATAGGATCTTTACACGTATGGCTCCGGACCAGCGATATTATGAATAAACATGTCTTCACTCTTCTCGTGGATTTAGGATTATGCCTCTGTTCATATTAACTCAAATTTTCCACACGCTGAACCAATGGTGTGCAATCTATGGTACGCGTGCTCCCAATGGTACGAGGGGTTCTCTCAAGGGTTACGTATTCCACTGATTACATATGTAACAATGCTGATATATTTACTTCATTACACTAGTTGATATTATTGCATTATATTATACTGTGGTTTCTTTTGCAGTATCAACTCTTGTTTTAATTACCTTGAATAATATTTTACGCAAATCATTATTATTAAGAGTACTATTATTATTATTATTATTATTATTATTATTATTATTATTATTATTATTATTGCTTTAATAACTACTGTTATTGACGATGATGATGATAATAATAATGATAATAATAATAACAATAATAATAATAATAATAATAATAATAATAATAATAATAATAATAAATTGTTATTACATCAGTCATAGTCTTTTGTTAATCTATATTTTGAACTGATAATGGAATTACGGGAAAACGGCTGAACGCATTTTAATTAATGACCCTCATTTTGAAACTTGGAACCAAAAGATGTGCGGAAAACTAGTAATTTTCAGTGAAATGTCAATTTTCCTCATAATTGTCCTATTTTCCAAAATTCATCTGTCGTCAGTTTTTGATAAATAATAATTGCTTTCAGAATAAAACAAATCATAGAGTACACACACTACAATAAACAATATCACACGAAGGCCATGATCTGCAAGGTTACTAACATATTTCGAGCTCAGATTCTCTGACATCATAATGCCAATATTACGACCTTCATTTGTGTATTTTTTTCTTCTACATTGTTTATTAAAATCTTCAACACTTACTAAAAGAATTTAGAGATCCGATTCGTGTGTAATTTTCTGAGTATACCTGTGAATATTGAAAACTACAAAACTTAAGAATGTTTGATGACATTATTATCATTAAAAATGAAATATTATTATAATTAATACCATGATGTGAGTATTTGTCACTAATTATATACAATAATGCTATATTGATGATATGAAAGTGAAACATTTTGGAATTATATACGTAAACGTAGAGAATATCTTAAATTAGAGTCCCCCTCGTAGCGTAGTTGGTTTAGCGTTGGCCTTCTATGCTCGAGGTTGCGGGTTCGATAACGGCTGAGGTTGATGGCATTTTAGTGTTTAAATGCGACAGTCTCATGTCAGTAGATTTACTAGCATGTAAAAGAACTGCGGGACAAAATTCCTGCACACCGGCGACGTTGATATAACCTCTGCAGTTGTGAACGTCGTTAAATAAACTATAATCTAAATTTCTTAAATTAGATCTTCATTTATATAATTTACTGAGTAATAGCTATATTATATGTTACTCAAAACTACGAAACTTGTGTAAGATAACAACATTGTTATTAAAAATGAAATACTTTTTATAGTTACTAATCAAGTGGTTTGGGCTTTTTTTATATATCTAATGGCGGTGTGGTGTAGATATTTATATGTGTGATTCTATAATATTCATACGTAGTAGTGTAGTACTATGGAAGAGTTTCTGCCATTAGTAAATGAGTCATGCTTCCTATTTTAGCTACGTCTTTAAACTACATCGAAATTAATTTCATATTCTTTCCGTTTAACCGATTAGATTTGTGATCACTGCCAAGCATATCAACTTTGTTGTACGGAGAATAGCGGATCATGTCGCGTCTTACTGCCGTGATGAGTTACTGATAATGATTTACGTTGAACAATTTTATTTAGGGTTCATATTTTTTTTAATTGGTGGCACTTTATATGCCTGTTTAAATAAGTTCCAGGTCTCTTATGGACCCTTGCCTTTCGCAGTCGTATGGAGAAATATGATTAATGTGACACTGACGTTTTCTTCTTCCTTTTATCTTCATCAGTGATGGAGATAGGTGAGCTGAGTGTTGCAGGTGGAGGGTGATCACTGAGTTAATTCTTGCATGAGAGGGTTGATGTGAGAATGTAGCTTTTCCAGATAATTTTTCCGTAATGTTCGAACGTAGTCACTAAATAAACTGATGTTGAGGTCACTGTGCAATTGGGTATTCCGGATGTGGTAATTTGCTCCAGTGATGGTTCTGCATAATGCGCGTTGGATACCGTCGAGTATTCGAAGATGGCGGGGGTGGGCGTGAGACCATGCTTCACATGCATACATCATGAGTGATCTGATGACGGATATGTACAGTTGTAATTTGGTTTTTATTGGTATTGAGCTCTTGAAGATGGGATATAGGAACATGAATCTATGAAAGGCTCTATTTCTCACGGAATGAATATGGTATCTGAACGTTAGTCCTTGTCAAGGAGGACTCCAAGATATTTTGCTGATAAACTAAAAGGTACGGCTTGATTTTGGATATGAAGTGGCTCGTTTATACGGGGGAAACGTCTTATGAATATGACTACCTCTGATTTGGTGTTATTTATTTTAAGCCGCCATCTCGTTGACCATTGTGTGATTTTATCTAGAGCTTCTTGCATATGTTTGCAGGCATACTGAATGTTAAAGTGCTTCGTATATATAACTGTATCATCTGCATAGAGAGCATATTGGCATTTTGAGTGCGAAGGGATATCTTGAACGTAAGCTGAATATAGAATTGGACTTAATATGGAACCTTGAGGTACTCCTGCATGAATAGGTTTGGAGGTGGACGTTTGTTTGTGATAACGAACTTGAAGTGTTCTTCCTTCCAGAAAGTTTGCTATTAGGCGAATGTATACATCAGGGATTGAGAGTTTTTGTAACTTATACAGAAGTCCATCATGCCAGATAGTATCGAATGCCTGCTCTATATCTAAAAATGTAGCAACGGTATGTTGTTGAGATGAGAATCCTGTCTGTATGAAGTGCGTTAGCCTGACCAATGGTTCCCGAGTGCTGTGTTCAGATTTGAATCCAAATTGTTCATTTTGAACTACATCTGGAGCAGTTAAGATTGGACGTAGTCGTGATAGCAGAAGTTTTTACAGTATCTTTCCTAGGAAGTCAAGTAAACTGATAGGTCTGTAGCTTGTAGGAAGTGTTAGGGTTCATATTGTGGTGTAATGTGAGGTTTTAGTTCCTCACCACTAGATGGCACCTCGTATTAGTTACTACGCATTTACGTTAGATGGTGCTGTACATTTTGTTTCGCGTCTATGCCCACTAGGCGGCATAATTGTGCTTTGCTTACGATTGGGTACGAGATTAACCAGCCTTATTAGTGTTAAGACGAGCTATTTCATTGGCCAGTTCAAAGTTTAACCGATTTTCTTGTTCGGCTTGGCGAGCTCATTCTTGGAGCAAGAGTTCACCGTGAGGACGCGTCAGGAGAGAGTCGACGACAGTACCTCTGAGAGAGGAGTTGGTTGCAGGACGTCGCAGAAGAGAGTTGGTTGGAGTTCCTCTGGGGGAGGGCTTAAATTCAGGACGCGTCAGAGAGAGATCGACTACAACATGGGGTGTTGGAGAGCAGTCGACTGGACGTTTCCGCAGACTGGTATTCCTGCAGTGGACTTTGAGTCTGGAGATATCCACGCGTGGGGAACGGGCCGTGAGCGTGTTCGCTCACATTGGAGTTCGTGCATTGCTGAGTACACGAAAGCAACGGTTCGTGTATACGAGAGTCATCCGGCGGCTACATACTGGAACGGATTGCTGTATCCGTTCAGAGTGGAATCCGCTGGGAGTGAACCGCTACGTTGGAAAGAACGCAGCAAATTGTGATTGGGAATCACAATGTCTACGGGTGGTGTATGCTGATGGTGTACAGACTACGCGGCATCGGCACGTCGAGGTCGAGTTATCCACGGAACGTCATACACCTGTGTCACGAGTCGTTTATGGATTGTCCGCGGTCCCGAGGTATGTGCTGGACATAGGGCCCTCGGTAGGTTGGAAATATGCTGCCAGGTAGTGAACTTCTACTCAAGCCGCAGTGGTACATTTTGGGTTTGTTACAGTGCTAATGATACCGAGGTATGTACTCAGTTTGATGGTAGAGGTCAAAGTACAGTTACTCCTTTTAGTGCGTCAGCGAGACTAGTATGTGCTTATTGGAACTATGTGTTCGCCACGCATGGCGCAGTCATCAGCAAGAATGGACCTCTTTTCTATTTGTAGCGTTCGCGGGATTTTCCCCAAGACTCATTAATCATCCTCTCACTCATTTTAGTATAGTAAGATGTATCGCTCATTTTAGTATAGTAACGTGTATCACACTTTTATCATTGTTAATTTTTAGTTTGTCATTTAGGTTAATAAATCATCATTTAATTGTTAATGGTTTATTATTATTTGTAATCTATTCGTTCTCTTGTAACAACGAGACAACTCGGAGGTGCTTCGATAGAAGCACGATCCACGGCCTTAGGGAAATAGGACATCAAGTTAGTTATATGTCGCCACAACAGAGAGGTTTCGTCACAACAATATAATATTCTACAGCTTTCATATAGCATTGGCATCGTTTCCTGCAACTCAGCATTAGATTCCTCACAACAGCCTATACTGTATATGGGATAATACATAAATAACTTACGTTTCTGATTTCCCGCCATTAACAATTCATTACGAGCTTATGGCCAAATATACATAGTTGATTAAATATAATGCTAACATGCATTCATTAGTCTGGACATATTGTCTGGAGGAAGCGCAGAATTGACAATTTCTAAGATGAAAAGTTATTACTTACTGATAAAATAAGAAGTCTGCAAGACTTAGTAGGCTCCCGATCACCTCAGCAAGATCTCTTAGCAGGGAAAAGTGATTCTGCCCTCCACATTTCAAGTATTTAACGAAACATGCAGCAGATATACCAAGAAGCTATATCTATCATTGAAAAGCATGACAAACCAGATATTTTCTTAACTCTCACCTACAATCCGCAATGACCTGAAAGAGTTACTGCTTTACTCTAAACACTGATCGTCCTGACAGTGTGACTTGCGTCTTCGAATTGAAACTCAAGACTTTAAGATGGATAGGTTCAAGAAAAAGTATTTGGCATAAAAGTACCATTCAGAGGAAGTATGTTTCATTACTATGGAATCAAAATGCCTTGTATTATTAATAGAAATATATCTGAACTTCTAATGAACAACCCACTAGATCTTGCATAATTGCAATGCAGTTTATGGGTACGCTAACAAAAAAGATTAATTACCACTGCACTGAACCGACTACACAGTTTATATAATTGTACTTTTTAAGCCGGTGAAAGGAACACTTTGAATTTTTTCCGTCTAAAAATCCATCGACTTCGTCTGTGATCGAATAATTAACCGAACATTATCGAGAACTTAAATTTAAAAAGTAGGTTATATAACAATTTGTAAATCGCCAAATTTATCTAACCTTAGGCCATTTAGAGAGATCATTTCATAAGCGACAATGTTCTTTAAATTAACGGGTACATTTGACAGTTTCTTCTCTTACCACATTACACACAATATACTTTTTCAATCACAAATCTAAGAATTTCATATGTGGAGTGTCGTTTCAAAACGTATTAAATACATCCTCGGTCGAAATTTAGTTTGAAGCGATTTCGCATAGCTGAGACGGTATTCTTTAAGACCCTGTTTTCATATTGGAGCAATTCGTATTCTTTCCCGCCTTTTTTCTATGATGAAAATTGTGTGTTGGATCAAATCGTATTATGTACAACTTCCATGATGGTCGGATCAAATCGTATTATGTGCAACTTCCATTAGTTAAAATCTTAAATGGACAGCGTTGACCAGCGTGCTGTACCTTCCCACCATTATTGAGTTTCCCGCTGTTTTACAACATTGTGATTATCAAGATATGTAGAATAGCAAAATCTATTAAGAGCAGGAAGGGAACCAGAGAGACGAGAGGTGGTGCCCGAAAGAGAGCACTATATGTAGCTAAGAAGAGGGAAGTAGTGTAATTTATCTCTAAATTAAGAGCAAGTGCTCCACACCTGTGGAGTAGCGGTGAGCACGTCTGGCCGAGAAACCAGGTGGCCCAGGTTTGATTCCCGTTCCCTAGTTGAGGTTTTTCCGGGGTTTTCCCTCAACCCTATATGAGCAAATGCTGGATAACTATCGTTGATTGACCCCGGACTCATTTCACCGGTATTATCACCTTTACTTCATTCAGACTCTAAATAACCTCAGATGTTGATAGAGCATCGTAAAATAACCTACTATAAGAAAGAGCAAGGGAATCATATTACAATAGAAGTAAAAGTCAGAGACTTTATTTGGCTTCCGACTTAAATATTACAAAGCTCTTCAAAATGTACAATTAAAGTGTTAATACCCGACTATTAAGAGTAAAAAGATTTTTTTTCCCCCAAATATTTCTCGGACAGAATTCAATAGGCTATAGGATTTTGTACACCGGCCAATGATGAATGCAGTTATTGCGCACACATACCGTTCCAATAAGAAACTGCGATGATACACTGAAAAAGACTAGGCTCTTAGTCGATTTAGGCGCACATAAGCCTCGTGCCAATACGTTCCATAAAATTAAGAGAACAGAACCTAATGAGACACAGTCATTTTGTTTCGACTTACAGCAACTGCAACCGCTCTCGAAACTCAGCATAGGTGAAGTATATTATTCAAGACAATTAGCTTTCTATACTCTCTGTGTAACTGATAAAGCTTCACAGAAGCCAAATTTCTTTACATGAAATGAAGCACAGGCTGGGCGGGCGCTATTGAAGTGGCATCTTGTGTCACTACATTTATCAGTGAATTTAATTTCGACAGTTCATCAAATGTATTAGGCTGTTCGCCGATGAATTATATATATAAGGATTGAAGAATAAAATATACAGAGTGGGCAAAAATTCCCATTAGTCCATATTATTTTGTGTCATGAGAATAGTGGGGAACATACTGACTCTTTAGATACTTAGGTATACACAGTTAGTGTGCAGTGGTTATTTTGTTTGTATGTTTGAATTATGACCAGAATTACATCAATAGCGTGCATATTTGAGGTATTTCAGATATTTAAGGGGATAACGGAACTTTGTGCTCACCCTGTAGATGCCATAATTATTTAAAATTTATATTCAATGTGAGTTAGAGATCGACCCGGGTGGCCGCACGATCCAAAGTATATCTCTTTAGGCAGCTCCGTTCGAAGGGTTGCAGGTAAGAAACTCGCCGTTCCTTATCACTATTTTCCAGCAGAAAGCAATAAAAACTATTGATATATCGTCCTACATAGTATGCTGCTGTAAGAACCACAGAAAAACTGACAAATGACAGGGCACAATTCAGCGTGGTTTATAGATGCAAATCGTATTATGTGACAAAATCGCTTCAAAACGTATTAAATCCACTGTGTCGGTGCAAAACGTATTAAGTACAAACTTCAATTGACAATATCATGCATTAGATGAAACAATCAGTGTCAGTGTTTATTACATTTGGTGTCATTTCACAATGCCTAAAAAGTGACATTAAGATATTTAAAATTTTTCCATTATCTTAGCCGTGAAACATTTTTTATGTTTCCTGTAAAATTTGTTTTTCTGCATTTAATACGATTTGAAACGACACTCCACATATGACTTAATTGTATAATTTAAGCAAAGGTTTGTAATTAACTCTACACAAAGTTCCATGATATAGCTCTTCATTACATTATTACATTCACTTCTAATATTATTTTGTCATTTAACAAAATTCGGTATTTAAAGTAAAGTCGTTATGTATGTGAACAGATGTCAATTTATGATGGCATTCTGAGTTTGATAATCAAATAGTCCAAAACATTATAATCGGAAATCCATGAAGTGAATTTAGTTTATGAATAATTTAATGATTAGCGGACAAATTGTCCAAACAAAAACGTCCATTATGATATTTGATCCATAATTAAATGTTCATGACATAGGCCTACTGTTCATGTTATATCGTCGACATTTCAATATGGGTCATACTGTTTGGTCCAGAAAAAAACGTCCTTGAATTTGAAATGTCCGGACCAAATAATCAACACTTTAAAAATGTCCTTTAATTTGAAATATCTAGTGTCCAGTAAGAATTATATAAAACAAGAAAATTACCAAAGTTTATTATATTTGTGTTTGTTAATTCTACTTTCCTTTTTTATAGAACAGCATAGTTAGTCTTAAGACTATACGCAATTCCTCTCATGTACACATCAATATAGGCCTAATTATTTTCTTTGTATTCATTATGTCTGTTTACCCTGGTGACGATATGTGTTTGATTTTCCCGGTATTTTCTTGACTTTGGGTGCCGTATTTGCGTATGACCACCAAGGCTCTGGATGATAAGTTGCTCGTTGCTATGTTGTTTTCGTTTTAAGACCTCAATAAATTTCCAACCTGAAGGATTGTGAACCACCATTAATTTTCGGAATTTACTGTGCTATCCTTCTACTATATTGTTTATGTTATATTAACGATTCAATTCGGAAGAATAAACACTCCAAGTCTGAGGTAGGACTCTTGAAGTTTCAGCTAGTCCTCTGTCTCTACCACGTCTACCACCTGTACGTACAGTCTCTCTTCATAATCAAGGAAATCACGTAAATTTTCTTCGGTACCCTCAACGATGTAATCGAAGACTTCATTTACATGAATCTCAGAATGGAACGAATGGGAGAAGAGACAGCATTAACGCACATTTACGGTGTTACTTTCAACTGTGATATACTCCTCTGTTAAGCCTAGCGACTGAATCTTGCGCCCCAGTGATTGTGAGAAATGGTAAAGCCAAACTTTTATTAGTGCATTTGGGAAGAAATGCGTCGTCCACACCTGTCTAGCGCGTCTATCCGCGAATCTAGGTGGCCCGGGTTCGATTCCCAGTCGGGGCAAGTTATCTGGTTGAGGTTTTTTCCGGGATTTTCCCTCAACCCAATATGAGCAAATGCTGGGTAACTTTCGGTGTTGGACCCCGGACTCATTTCACCGGCATTATCACCTTCATCAAATACAGACGCTAAATAACCTAAGATGTTGATAAAGCGTCGTAGAATAACCAACTGAATAAAAAAAAAGAATTGCCTCACCGCAATCATTATTGCGATCTTGAAATTTTGCATTCATAATGACGGGTTACCTCAAAATTTTTCTCTCACGCGAATACAATATCTGCCTTATATATTCGCTCAAAGAAATGAAGGAATGAGGAGATGTGACAGAAAAGTAAAAGGAAGCTTTTAAGAGCAGAAGGGGAAGAATATGTTAACAGAGCTGAAAATGTTGTTCCTACAAGATAACTTCGTACAAACTTTAGGTATGTCTAGGCCATGTATAGTAACAGTAGGTACGTTAAAGAGGCTCTGGTTATTTTAAAAAGCATTATCACATTTCGACCCTCCCAAGTACTAACATTGTAACTCACTTTTTTACATTTTTCAGGAGATGAAAATGAAGTTTTAAAATGATCGTGCAAATTAGCGTATACAAAAATTTGGAGTAACAATAAGAATTTACATAAAATTGGGAAGGTTTAGAGCTATACAAAGATAGTACTAGGAGAAAAAGAAACAATTTAAGACCATATTAACTAGGACAACTCAAAGCCATAAAAAATTGAATTATAATGTTAGTACTTGGGGGGTTCCATTTGTTATATTTCGACAAATAGAAACAAAAAAATTCTTTTCAATTCCGTTGCACATAAAATTTATTTTTGTTATACTTATAGTAGCAAGTGGCAGTGTTTGTATTGCCTCCTAATGCTACAGAGGCGTTGTTGCAAAACTTCAACAATATTGGTGACAAAAACTGTCTAAAAACAAATAAAATAAAAAGGAATAAAGTAAAAGAAAAAGAAGTACAAAAAAGGTTTCATTATTAATTAAGAATGCACTGTTATATTCCTAGATTAAATTAAAATGCGAAGGTCCAAGAGATAGTGATTTCTTTTATTATTTCGCATTAAGTATGGCGGAATCTCCTGTATTGTCGGTCGGAAAGTATTTGCAAGTCTCCATGGCGGAAGTATGAAAAGAATTCGGCTGACTGGGGAACTTCACACTGCTAACACGAGCCCAAAGGAAGCATAATAATAGACCAGAAGCAAAATCAGAAGAGATAATAAAAATAAAAGGTGGGCAAATTCGTAACTTCCCATTTTATGTTTCCCACTATGGTTTTTATGTAAAAAAAAATTCTTGCAGCTCATTTACATATACTCATAAGAACACCTTGTACTTACAAAAATACTATCCACAAATTTATCTCAAACTTCGTAGCTCTTACAAAGTTGCCAAAAATGTGAAATGTAAACTTTACGCAATGCTTTTACAAGAAGTATTCTAAAGATAACTTTAATTCCATTACAAGATATCTTTACCTATTATTTTGATAGGCTCATGTCAAATGTGTGTACTACTTGCCAGAAACTGAAAACTCAGGTCGAATAGTGGTAATAGGGAGATATTGCAAATGGACTCAGATGTGAATAAAGTAAAGGCTAGAGTTTTTTTTTTACTGAAAGTTAAAAGTACTTGACAAGCAGAGATAATTTGATGAACCTACGGATGTGCCGTGTTTTGACTTCAAGCATAATATGCCCTATCCTCACTTACGCCCAAACAGGAGTGATGTATACTACTCCAGAAGATTGTGGTATTATGTTTTTGGTATTTATTCTGGTGATACTAGAAACTGTACTACGTGGTGTGTCTAAAAAGTTCGGTGAATGGTGTCATATCTGAACGGCAACTTGGCGCATGTGCTTGCGCATGCGCATGGTTCTTCAGAGACTTGGGGAGAATCGATACACAGCATGCAATGCATGTGAATGGCAGTGTAAACAGACCGCGACCAGTTGAACGTAGTCAGTGTGAGAGGAAGTGTCACAGCGCAATGGAGCAACGTGTAAACATCAAGTTCTGCTACAAATTGGGGAAGACTGCAACGGAGACACATGGAATGTTGGTGCAGGTGTACGGGAGGGAAGCCGTGAGCAGAAAATGTGTTTAGGAATAGTTTAAACGCTTCCGTGAAGGGAAGGAAACAATTGAGGATGAGCCACCTTCAGGTCGGCCATCGACAAGCAGAACCCCAGAAATGATCGAGAAAGTGCGACAAATACTCGCACAAGATCGGCGACTGACTCTAAGATTGATTGCGGAGGAATTGGACATTAGCAAGGACACGGTGCACACCATCGTCCGCGATGATTTGGGTAAGCGGAAGATCTGCTCCCGATTTGTGCCGCACAAGCTCACAGACGAGCAGAAAGCAAAACGGATGGAAACTTCTGGTGATTTCATTTCCATGTATGACCAGGATCCATTGCTTCTGAAAACCATCGTCACGGGAGATGAGACCTGGTACTACCAGTTCGATCCGGAATAAAAACGGCAATCGATGTCATGGTGTTCACCGACTTCCCCGCGACCAAAAAAAGCCGTCTGCAAAAATCCAAGGTGAAAACACTGTTGATTGCCTTCTTCGACAACAACGGCATCATCCACAAGGAATTTGTTCCTGCAGGTCAAACCATTAATGCTGCATTTTACCAGTACGTTTTGAACCAATTGCTACAGCGTATCCGGCGGGTTTGGCCAGAGTTGCACAGGACTGGAAAATGGATGCTGCTCCATGACAATACCCCTACACACTGTGCGATCCGTGTGCGCCAATTCCTGGCTCAGAAGATGGTAACTGTTCTTGAACGCCCTCCGTACTCCCCTGATCTGGATCCTGTGGACTTCTTCCTGTTTCCCCGCTAGAAGGCGGCCAGATCAGGGGAGTACGGAGGACGTTCAAGAACATTTACCATCTTCTGAGCCAGGAATTGGCGCACACGGATCGCACAGTGTGTAGGGGTATTGTCATGGAGCAGCATCCATTTTCCAGTCCTGTGCAACTCTGGCCAAACCCGCCGGATACGCTGTAGCAATTGGTTCAAAACGGACTGGTAAAATGCAGCATTAATGGTTTGACCTGCAGGAACAAATTCCTTGTGGATGATGCGTTGTTGTCGAAGAAGGCGATCAACAGTGTTTTCACCTTGGATTTTTGCAGACGGCTTTTTTTGGTCGCGGGGAAGTCGGTGAACACCATGACATCGATTGCCGTTTTTATTCCGGATCGAACTGGTAGTACCAGGTCTCATCTCCCGTGACGATGGTTTTCAGAAACAATGGATCCTGGTCACACATGGAAATGAAATCACCAGAAGTTTCCATCCGTTTTGCTTTCTGCTCGTCTGTGAGCTTGTGCGGCACAAATCGGGAGCAGATCTTCCGCTTACCCAAATCATCGCGGACGATGGTGTGCACCGTGTCCTTGCTAATGTCCAATTCCTCCGCAATCAATCTTAGAGTCAGTCGCCGATCTTGTGCGAGTATTTGTCGCACTTTCTCGATCATTTCTGGGGTTCTGCTTGTCGATGGTCGACCTGAACGTGGCTCATCCTCAATTGTTTCCTTCCTTTCACGGAAGCGTTTAAACCATTCGTAAACACATTTTCTGCTCACGTCTTCCCTCCCGTACACCTGCACCAACATTCCATGTGTCTCTGTTGCAGTCTTCCCCAATTTGTAACAGAACTTGATGTTTACACGTTGCTCCATTGCGCTGTGACACTTCCTCTCACACTGACTAAGTTCAACTGGTCGCGGTCTGTTTACACTGCCAGTCACATGCATTGCATGCTGTGTATCGATTCTCCCCAAGTCTCTGAAGAACCATGCGCATGCGCAAACACATGCGCCAAGTTGCCGTTCAGATATGACACTATTCACCGAACTTTTTAGATATACCACGTATATATGCCAGAGTGCTAGGTTCTTTAATTTGTTATGACATGTTTTAGCTGCTTTGTAATCTTTTTTGGTATTGGGATCAGCAATGTAATTTTCAATTATTTTCGCAGAGTTGTATTGTAAGTATTCTTTATTTTCATGGTCACTATGTGAGATTATATGTTGGGTTTCTATTGCGAGCGTCTCTATTAAATTGTGTATACAACTTGGGGGGGATATTGTGTTTATATCCGTTTTTCAGGATATCGGTTTCTTGATTAGTCAATTGAAGGTTTGTTAAGTTGACTATTCTGTTGTCTTGTGTTACGGGTGTATTATTGTTGGCATGTTGTTGTGGGTGGCATCTTATTAATTAGTTTCTTGGTTAGTCAATTGAAGTTTTGTTAAGTTGACTATTCTGTTGTCTTGTGTTACGGGTGTATTATTGTAGGCATGTTGTTGTGGGTGGCATCTTATTAATGAATCTAGTTTTTTTTCTGTAGAGTATCATATTTGGCTTTCATTATATTGTTGATCCTCTCGGTACTACTCATGTAGGCTAAATTCCATGCTTGACCAAAATAGGTTGCTAGATGTAAGTGGGTTTCATACAATTTCTTGTTCAGAAAATCTTTTTTTATGCAAAAACTTAATTTAATTTCGTATGCGTAAGAGCTGATATTGTTTGTTAGATTTTCGTGCTGGGTATGAGTAAGGTTTGTTTCTTAATGTCGCATATTTAGGTGTAACCCTGTTTGCCAAACATTGTGTTTTAAACCATATTTTAGCATTGGCTTTTAGTATCTTCAGTTTAGTGTTTAAAAATGTATTAAATAATTTTGCATGACTAGCGTTGGGTACTTTAATTTTGTTGGAGTATAGACCGATAAGCAGAGTACAAATAGGTATGGATTAAATAGGACCGTCAAATGCTTATCTACTAATATAATATTAATATTTTACAATTTATACATCATGAACGTTTTCGGCATCCTTTTGTGCCATCTTCAGATGTTAAAATAGTCTTTGTACATGCTTAATATGTGCTAACAATGGTGAAACATGAGTGACACGCGACATAATCATTGTGTACGATTTAAATGAACTTATGTGATATTATGTTCTTGGTTATACACAATCAACTCGTAATGGATTAAAACACAAAGTAAATGGTACAACTGGACCAGATCTGTAAAACTCAAGTATTAAAACACTACCAAATAATGCTTGGTAAAATTCAAAGATGAATGTCATTAGTCACTTAGATGACATGCTCAAAAACACATTAAAACAATTAAATCTCTACGTCTGTAGTGATTTGTGCTATGTGAATTTCAGCCATTAGCAATTCGTTGGAGTGCTGTGATGTCATTATTTAGTCCCAGCTTGCCATGGTTATGTATGAACAGATTTCGAGTTGTCACTTTTCGTAGTTCAGATGGCCAGACATTCTGTAAATACGCGAAAATGTTAGGACTGAGTGCAATTACAGTGCTTTATGTAATCTCTAGTTCTTAATGAGAAATTATAGGATAACGTACGTACAGAAACTTATGTTGTTGTAGTGATGTGTTCTTACCGGCGTCTCGGCTCTGACTGAAGTTCGGGAAGTGCTCACATTAAACAACCTTACGCTAATGTACATCGAGCGGTACCAGAGGTGGGGTTGGGGTGGGGGGGACTGTATAGAAGTTTGTCTGGATTGTTTATGTGGAATTAATTTAAATAAATTGAATAATGGATTGGATGAATTGGTTATTTGTTCATTTATGATGGGATTATCTTGATTGTAGCTTTTAGCGATGTAATATTGTTCGGCCGTATCAATTTGTAGTTTATATGTTATTTTGGTTAATTCATGCCCTTCATCTATAAGATGTTTTGCGAATTTCGATTTGTTACAATTGTACTTAAAATCTGTTATATGTTCTTCGTATCTAATGTTAAAGTTACGGCGTGTCTGACCTATATATGTCTTGGGGCAGTTTTTACAATTTATTTGATAAATGCCGCTGTTTTGAAAAGATTCAATATTTTGTTCTATTGGGGATTTTGTTGTGTAATTTGTTATTTGTTCTTGGAGCAATATGAATTTTCTGTTTTTTTTTTTAAATACTTAATTGATTGCAGATTTTACCGAAATAGGTCATTGCATGCCAAGCCTTTGTGGGTTTTGAATTTTCCGAAGTGAGTGTGATAAATTTCTTTGCGGACAATTTTAACTTCCTTTTAATAACTAGTTTTGTAATTAGGTGTTTGTAGAAGTCGTTTTCTATAGCCAGATTTTGGATGTATTTGTATTCTTTATTATAGTTTTCTTTGTTGAGAGGTGTTGTGATCATCCGGTCTATTAGATATCTGAATTTACTCATTTTATGGGTTGTGGGGTGTGTGGAATTTTTGTCTATGGAATGTGAGGTAGCTGTTTGTTTCCTGTGTATATCGAGTATTATTTTGGGAGGTTTCAATTTGATATTTAAATCCAAGAAATTTATGCTGCCATTAGTACTTGCTTCATGAGTAAATTTCATGTTTTGATGTAGTTTATTAAATTCATCATTTATAGCAGTAGTTTGATCTTCATTATTATCATAAATAATCAGAGTATCGTCAACGTATCGTACATACATGGCAAAGTGGAATCTATTAGTTAAAGTGTTAATATGTTCCATTTCAAGATATTGTAAGAATAAATTTGCTAAGAAACCTGATAAGAGATCGCCCATTGCTAGGCCTGTGGATTGGGTATAGATTTTATTGTTAAATTTGAAGTAATTTTGTTTCAATGAGATTTCCAGTAACTTAATGACTTGTTGTATTAGATTACTATTGAGTTGAAGTTCGTTCAATTTTGAAGATATTACATCTAAAGTTTCCTTTATTGCGATGTTTGTGTACAAATTTGTTATGTTTAGCGATAAATAAAATGAAAATACCCAACGCTAATCAAGCAAAATTATTTAATACATTTTTAAACACTAAACTAAAGATACTAAAAGCCAATGATTATATATGGTTCTATTGTTGTTCACTGGGATGAAAAGTTACTTCCCGATATTTTAGGTACAGAAAACTGAAAAACATCATGGTCTGCGTGACTACTTCAGAAATGCAAGAATCTAGTCTTTGACATCTGCGCTAAAATGTAAGTCTCAACCTAGAGATGACTAAAATTATAGAGGTAATATATAGAACATTATTAGTCTTGGGTCATAATTTAGATAAAGTTCATTGGTGATCACCAGAGCCAATTCATCATGCAAGATTGATGGCAAAATTAATATATACCATAAAAATGTCCCTTTTACGTAACCAGGATTCTGACACTAACAGGTAGGGAAAGTATTTAGATAGAATGGTTTATAAAGTTCGCCGCAATTGCATATTCTAAAAATTGGATTGAAGCCCATTTAAATGCAAACACACTTGCTGCTGATCTTTTGTTCTGGCAAGATATGAAAAAGTACTAACTGATTGACTTTGAAATAAGCCCAATTGTTAAGAAGAATTCGGAATATCATCTCTGGTACGATTCTGACGAACTCGTTGGTCTGGAACTATTTTCAAATGAAGAATCTTATGACAATAAAGCAAAAATAATTGAGCACATGATTTCTTATCCGTATCCACCTCAGCGTATCGTGAGGAGAAACAGAACTCTTCTAAATAGTGAAACATCATTAGCAGATTTACCTACTAAAAGAACACAAGATTTATTGAAAAGAACTACAAATCAATTATGAAACTTTTTCGAGTTTACCACCAGAAGAGTGGAATAGAATTCAAGACTACATCCAAGGAAAACAACAGGTAAAGAGTTTTTCAATCATTAATGACGTAATCGAAAGAGGTGTCAAACTACTTGAAGAGTTTAACAGACTCATAACTGACGATGAATGGGAGAAACAATTTTTTATCGAAAGTTGTGGAAGCAAATCGTGAAACACTCCCAACTGAAGTTACAAAAAAAAATGGTCTAAAGTGTAAAACGATCTACGTTTATCAGTTAAAAAGTAATTGTGCAGACTAAATTGAGAAACATTGACCCTACAAACTCAGTTTTAATTTTATACAATGTAAAATTAAAGTGCTTTGTCAACTCATGTCGTCTTAGTATGCAATTCAGTTTCATAGTAACTTGACCAAAATAAGTAAAAATGATTTGTTTTTTAAACGTTTCAGAGTATGAATACTTTTTCCAAATATGAAGTACAGTTGAAACTTTGTCGAAACAAAATTTTAATCAAGTGTAAAAAATCAATAGGGTGCTTTCATTTGTAGCTCTTACTCGAATTTTTTTCTTATTATATTTCGATCGTGTTTAAGTAAAAAGGCTTAACCCTCACTTATTAAACTTGATTTTTTTCCTGTAATTAGTATAATTTGCTGAAAATTTAATTACAAAACGTGAAGACGATAATATGAATTCGAAGAAAAGGATCCAAAATGTGACTCTTCTGAAACAAGAGATTCCTTGAAACAAAAGCTGCAAAATGCAGCACATACAATTATCTGCAGAATGTTAGTCCATTATGTTTTCTCCCATTCGTAATTTGGTCCTAATTTTACGTTTGTCCAGTTGTATGTTTGGTACTAAAATGACATGGACGAAAGATTTGTGGACAAAATTTGGTGCACGAGAAATATACAATTATCACTAAATAAAAAATACGCTTTCTTTAATTTCTATTAGCAGAACAGCTAACATAAGACGCTGCTAATTGACTCCAAACAATGACAAATAAGCCCACTGATATACAGTTCAAATGATCTAACATGAAACGCGTTCTTGATCCGTGATATAGGTTGTCAACAGGTGGCCTGTAACGTAAAATGATCTCTGATGATCTGTGAAATTGCATGTTCTTTTTCGGCCTTTTTCAACAAGCACCAAATATTGGCATGATGTGTCGCTACAACTTTTCCCAGCTTTGAATGAAAGCCTTCCACTGAATTATTGCCTCCCATCCGGAACTAGTTGGTAAACAATCCATATTTCTTGGGCGAAAAGAGAAGGAATAGTCCTTCGTCGGCCACATGCAAGTCTCCTTCGAATGTACACTATTTCCATAACAAATTCCATAACCGATTCATCCAGGTCATCAAAGTTCATCTAAAGTATGAAGTATGTCTTCTATGGGTACAAAAGGTAATCCCAAAAGTTCCAATAAATTGTTCCTTACAATTGGCTCATTGTAGTTTAGATACAGCTCTCTCAAACATAAGGTTACAATATCCTCTATAGAGCTTGACCGAAATGAAATAGACATCCGTTAATTTGGGCGACAGCAAAGGAATTCCGGAGAGCATTGATATTTGCAAGTTCAAGGTCAGAAATTGCATAACGTGGAAGTAACTCAAAGTCATTACATGTTAAAAATTCTTCAGTTCTCTGTAGATTGCCTTATAGGTGACTTGTGACTTATTTGTAGATAGTGTATACATAATATTCACACATGCCCCATATAAATACCGTGTACTGTGAAGAGTTGCGTAAACTGAGGGGGAACTGACTTGATGTGCCGTCCGGTAGAAGAGTGTCTTTTGCTGCAAGTAATCGCTGTTACTTTCAGTTGAAAATATCAGTAACCTGTGTGAGTTATCTCTTCCACTATCATATAAAAGAAATTGCTCATTAGATTTAGTCACATTGGATGGATGATTAATGTTAACGTCTAGTACTGACCGCGGTACTGCCGGTCTCTCTCGATTTTGCGGTAGGTTGATCATTCTTTTCACATTTTGTTTGCCTGGCAATTTTGCCAAACTTGCCTCATTATTTCATCTGGAGCTTCATTTGGTGATCTTCTAGATATCTGCTTTATTCTTTGGACAACTTTTTTTTCCTTGCATTGCAGTACTATCAGGTAGATGAAGATGCGGAGCAAGATTAACTTTATATTCTATTTTGAAAAATCTACATTTATAATACAACGTACATACAACGTACATTACAGGTTGACCGATTCTCACATCGCCAATATATCCTAGTTAGATCCTTATTATAAGAGTGGTGTTGATAACATTAGCCGTCTTTTATGAGCAGTGGTTTGTTCCTTCTTGAATTTATTACTTTGAGATCCATACTAATGTATGGATTTTCTTAGCAACAGCTGTCCCTTTTATAGTTTTCCATTATTTGGTATTCTATTGCTGGCATCTGTTTAAAATGTGATTCTAGTATCTGAATATCCAAAATAAATCACGATTGAACAATATGTACATTGGGCTAAATTTTTGTGGAATAAAAATTTTCTGGACGAAATTTACTCTTGGTCGAAAATGCTATGGACTTATTCAACTGGACTTAAATGTGTTGGTGATAGAAATTTGGACGAAAATGTTTGGACGAACATTCCTGAAGGCGCAGATCTTAATATTTCATAGTTCCATAAACTGTACCAAAATTCTGTAGAAAACTGTTTTCAAGTAAAATTTCCATTCTTTTATAAGACATTTTTACATGATTTCAACGTAGGATTTTCACTTTCTGCAAAAGTTGTTTGTGCTCCTTGTACAAGATTGACTAATAAATACGAATTATTATTAATAATTAATAATAATTACATTAAGTTCAAATTTTATGTTTAGCAAAACTACACATATCCTTATTTTTATAGGAGAGCTGAACATGTCCAAAACTTTTCTTGCAATTACTGGAGTACCGTTGGATACAGTCCCCTTAAATTCATGCAACATATATCATGCTCTCTATATAATTTTATTATGTAAAATAAAAAATCAAAATATTTCTTCACTTCAGAAGATATAAGTTTTTGGCTCCTCCTGAAAAATTTAGTCAATTGGACATGTAAAGATTTGAAAAAAAGCTCTTAAAATATAATTTTGACACGTACAGAAAACCAACAAACGGGAGAACATAATGAACTGTAGCATATGACGTAACACAGCCCTAAAACATGTTGTGCCGCATGGAACGCCCCTGCCATCTAACGGAAAACTTCGCATAAGATATCCCTATTCAATTTTAATAAAAAAGTGATTTTACAACAGACCACACAAGCTGGAAAACTATTAATACGCTCCCATTGATCTAGACTGGATTTTAATCATTTATTTGTGTCGACTAATGAATTTTGACTGCCTCTTTCAGACGTAGTACAAATATCATTCCTAACTAGAGTACCTAGTCTACTACTTCTCCCTAATATTTTAAATCTCAGGTTTCTTCTCGTGTTATTCCCTTTATTTCAGTGATGGCTCTAAAACTGGTTTGGAGGCATATGTCTGTTAGTGAACTCGACTGAACAAAAGGTAAAGTAAACTAAACTTTGCTTTTATCTAGATATTTCAGAAACGGCTGCTGCTACGCAACTTTTTCAAATAAGATATTATCTAACTGAATTATATAAAATCTCTGGTTGAGTGGATGAGAAGATCTTGCGGCCTTAACTCTGTCACAATGAATACAGAATATATTATTATTATTATTATTATTATTATTATTATTATTATTAAAATAATAATTGCTGCACAATATAAAATAATGTAGAGTGACGCTGTTTACACGACTTCATCATCAATTTATCTCATAAGAAATAAAATTATAAAATATATTTCATAATCGTCATTACTAGTTGAATATACTGGGAAATACGGTGTAATAATTTAAGAGAAAAAACTGATCTCTCTTTATCCCTAGTAAACTGACATGGTGAAAATGGGATAAAATGTATGACTTCAGCACAGACAAGAGGCTTCACCATATTTTGCCTCTCGACTTTGCTCGGAAATAAGGACACACATGAAACCAAGAGAATTACTCTATATTTATATAGACGAAAAAAAGAAAACGTTGAATTGTGAACCATGCAGTAATTTGGAGTTCTGAACATCGGTGTCGTTGTGCAGAGTCTCACTACTGATTGAAGGAGTTGGTCGCTACTAGAAAAGGGCGGGCTCAAATGAAGAAATAAGGGAGAAAAACGCAGAGGAGATCTGTTGTGCGAACGAAATAAAGGGGCAGCAGTAAACGTGAAGAGCGAAGATTATTCCACTGAACAAGGCTAGCGGGTCACGATGGAGACTTCGCTGGGGTCTGTTGCAGTAGCGAGCTTTCCCGTTTGTCACGTTGATTTAAGATGTTTTATACTTCCGTTAAGAAAACTTATTCCTTTGCTCACTTGTATATTATATAATATCCAATTCTCATAGCTAATAACAAAGAATCATAGTGTGTCAGTTAGATACAATTATGGTCAGATTTAAAAAGAATTTTAAATTTGTATTGTATCGTACCTTGCATTAAACTAGAATAAATTTAATGTGCTACATGATGTGCTAATGCCAAATTTTAAGAAAAGTGCGTGTCTTTGATGTTTTGTTGGTAGTAATGAATTTCATTATTTAACATACTTTAAAAATTAGTATAACAATAAACAGTTTTCCACTAATTTTAAGAAAAATATTCTTGTTATTTCATAATCTTTATTTCTTAGACTAATGTCATTGGATATTTTAGATTATTTATAAACTGTTCTCTCTGGTCTCTGTTCTGTAAAATATATTAAAAATAATTTACGCATAAATGTTTGGGTATTTTAATTATTTTGACGATAATATGAATTCGAAGAAACGGAAGTAAAATGTGACTTTTCTGAAACAAGAGATTCCTTGATACAAAAGCTGCAAAATGTAGCACATACAATTATCACTAAATAAAAAATAACTCTTTCTTTAATTTCTTTTAACAGAACAGCAAACAGAAGAAGCTGCTAATTCACTGCAGACGATGACAGATAAGTCCACTGATATGCAGTTCAAATGATCTAATGTGAAACTTAATTTTTTTAATAAATAAATAAATAAATAAATAAATAAATAAATAAATAAATAAATAAATAAATAAATAAATAAATAAATAAATAAATAAATAAATAAATAAATAAATAAATAAATAAATAAATAAATAAATAAATAAATAAATAAATAAATAAATAAATAAATAAATATTTTATTTGAATAATTTGGCTACTTTTGTACAGACCACAATGGTAACTCAAAACATGGAACTGAAAATGTGTCATTTCGTACCGAACATGGTCAATAGAGGAGATGAATTAATAATAAATGAATATTACAATCATGCAATAATACTGAAGTGTAACAGAATATAGGATATCAGACATTCACGATTGTAGTGTCAAAAAGATTCTTACAACTTAGTAATGCAGTTTAATTTCTCAGAATTTTCTAAAGTACTACACGTGCAATAGGTTCCTTCCATCCTCAAAATTTTATCGCTAAAAATCTGGAAGTGACTTTATTCTGTTTTCTTCTTATGCTTGCTTAGCTAAAGAAATTGTACAAGATATACATACTGTATGTAGCCTATGCATATATATATATATATATATATATATATATATATATATATATATATATGATTGAGGCAACTACAGTACTAAGAGCCTTTAAACAAATTAAATTAATTTCATTTACAAAGAAGGCTATAAGGTGCTAACCGATCGTACTGCCAGATTGCATCATCCATCACACCACTCAATTCTCTCGAGCTATCAAATCCGTATGGTCTGTCCTACCTCATAGATCTACCTAAACGTCACGTCTCCATTGCCTGACAAAGAATTAACTCTTCTGCATTGCTATGAGAATTACTTTAAAGTAACAAATAACATAATATTCTCTGAGGGAAGGTTGACCTTTACGAGAACTGCTAGCCTGGATTGATGGGAAGTTTGGGCTTAATTTCTAGGCTCTTCCACAATATTATTAACTAGGCCTACTTGTTCCATTACTGCGGTCTTATCGGTCAAGATTTGAACACGGTCGCCTATTCTTGGACTCGCCAAACACACAACGCATCAGACATGTCGTATAGGCATATAGGATGTAAATGTTATTTTTCCAACATTTCAAAACTGAATGCAGAAAAGCTTCACGAATCCAAAAATGTTAACGCTTTAAAATTTTAATAAGGAGATGGAATAATGCCTCTAGCTTGCGGTAAATTAATTTATGCGCCAGAAGCAGAATAAAAGTGAAATAAACTATCTTATCAATCCTTTATTAATTCACCTAACTTATATTAACTGTAGTACAGGTAACGAAACATGTTACATTTGTACAACGATTTGGTATCTTTTACACGTTTTTATGTCGAAAGTGGCTGAGTTACGTATGCTTCTAGCCATTATTGTGACACTAAAGCTCCGTGCCAACACTCATTAACTATAGCCTATGTAAAAATCTCTATTTATTAAAAAACATCGGAATGGATAGAACTACAATTTCCCTTTCAGTCATTAGGCCTACTGAGTTAATATCTGCCTTGTAAAGAACTATCGACTTCGGTCGGCTTTCAGTCTGCCAACTCCGGATTCTATTGCAAATATTTCTAACTACTTGACCACTTGAGATATATTTATACCAAAAGCCCTCATCTAGATATTAAAACCATAGAAGTTTTCTTTAGTTGTCTGGATACTGTTTTATGGAGTGACATTATTAGCCATATGTATAACTCGCAATCTGGAGAATAAAAGACCCCTATTATGTCTGTGGAACAAAGGTGTGCTATTTTCCTCCAATATGTAGTGAGTATAGTCCAATTAATACCCATCTGGTGTCAAAGAGGGCACTTTCTTTTTAAGAAATGAGATAAGAGTTTGCTTATTGATTAAGCATTCTCATATGCCGCTCTAATCACAAGAAGCGGAAACATATTCCTACTAATAATTCATTAGCAATTGTACTTGACGTTCTCATATCTATTCCTCATGAAGTAAAAACGAATGCTGTCGTATCTGGAGTTTATTGATGACGAAAAGAAAGGTTAGTAATTTTAATTTCAATTGTAACTTAGAGTAATGTTATAGCTTGAAAGTATTCACTGTGGATGGTGGTGATGGAAATCAATGTATTGATGTCTGTATAAAATAAATGTAATGAAGAATTTTCTTTGGAACGAAAATATGACAACACCACTTCACATTACAAGTATTGATGCATGCAGAAAGAAAAAAAAAAAAGAAAAAAAAAAAAGAAAAAGAAAGAAAGATATATCCAACGGAAAGACTTCCGCTCGAGTACTAATATAAATCTACAAGCCGGCTAAACATTTGTTCCTTCTAGGGGCCTATTCTACTCGCCGGTAATGCAGTTGTTGTCAGTAATAGGTTATTTTACGACGCTTTATCAACATCTGAGGTTATTTAGCGTCTGAATGAGATGAAGGTGATAATACCGGTGAAATGAGTCCGGGGTCCAGCACGAAAGTTACCCAGCATTTGCTCGTATGGGTTGAGGGAAAATCCCGAAAAAACCTCAACCAGATAACTTGCCCCGACCGGGAATCGAACCCGGGCCACCTGGTTTCACGGCCAGACGTGTTGTTGTCAGTCACCTCACGAAAGACATTGATGACATGCAATATTAAAAATACTGACAAAATACCTGTGAAAATATGAAATTAACTATTTTAGATAAGTACTTATACATTGAATGACATAATAATCATATTAAAATTCAAATAGGCCTACGTTGACAATTGTAAAATACTATCAGCATTGTCTAGCTACATAATGCAGTGCATCAGCTTATGTCGTCATCATATTCTATGCCTTCTGGCTGCAAGTAGAAACCTCGATCAGAGAACGGTTTGTAGCTCCCAATAAAATCAGCGGCGGCTCGTGGCTGAAAATGGGAGTGTGCTACAATATAGGAAATTCACTTAAAACAAAAAAGTTGTTAAAATTTGGTTGACCTACTCACCTAGTGACGTAGTGTAAAGTCCATGCGGCGCTCTTTATTGCTGCAGAAGCTGTCAATTACTTTAGAGTTGAATCCCTCCATGTCGGCAACCAGTTTCTTTTCTATTGACAGCATTGCTAGGGCAGTAAGGCGGTTCTGAGACATCGTATTCCGTAAAAATGTTTTAATCCTCTTCAGAGACGAAAAACATTTTTCCGGTTCCGAAGTTTCATAGGCGTCGTGATCATAATTTTGAGGAGTTTTGTTATTTCCCTGAATATTTCCTGTAAGTTATTTTCATGATGAGCTTCAGTAGTGGAACAGCTCCATCAATTCGCCTGTAATCGGATCTTTCATAAAGAACGCTGAGTTCTGTCTTTAACCTGTTCTTTTCCAACATATTATAATTTTGAACAACAGCTTCGAGTTATTTTTCTGGAAACTGCCCTGAAAATTCATTAAAGTTGAGAGAATTTAGAAGCTTTGCTGCTTCTAAATGATCCAAAGAGTGCAAATGATCACGAGCCTCTTGTACGATTCGGTCACATACCTCCTTGGCATCAGAACTTAGACATATCCGCTTCAGTCGCTTATTACCTGACGTCACTTCACTGTCAGAATCTTTTGTGGATTCCCTTATTCCACTAATTGCCTGAATAAAATGTGCTGTAGCATTTTTTATTTTTACAGCGTCAGTCGACCTCGCTTGTAAATGACTGTATAAAACATCTACATGAGGCATTATTTTGTGGAAAAATGACAGCCAGAATAAGAATTCTTCATCCTCCGAATAGAGGCGAAGCCCACAAGCTTCTTGAACAGTCTTGGCAGATGATGACTCCTCCAAATCCAAAAAGCATTCGACTAGGCTGTCCTTGTGTTCATACACTGCATTCACCGTTCTAGATTTAAAATTCCATCTAGTTGCAGAACCACTAGGAATCCTACGTGCCGCCACTGCTTCTAATGCAGATAATCTTTGCGGAGATCTTGCAAAGAAGGTTGGAAAACCTGATAAGCTGCAAAAAAGCACTCTGGCTGCTTTATTTTGTGAAGCAGCTCATTCCATCCCTAAATTGAGTTGATGGGCATAGCAATGAATATAGTGGGCATTAGGATAGAAATGTTTTATCCTTGCTTGAACTCCACTACATCCACCACTCATTACAGAGGCCCCGTCATATGTTTGAGCGATAATTTTTTAGGCTCGTCTCTGAAAATCTCATTCATCACTTTTAAGATGCAGGCAGAAATAGCTTCGGCATTCTGTCCCTCCGGATTGAAAAATCCCCAAAATCTTTCATATGGAACACCGTTTTTTTCGTACCGAAAAACTAACACCAACTGTAATTGTTCTGAAATATCAGTCGTTTCATCTGCCACTGCAGCTACAAACTCAGCATCTCTCATTTCTTCAATAATCTTTTCGCGACATACTTTTAACATCGAATCTAACAATTCGTTTTGGATCGTTTTCGAGGTCCCCTTTAAAACCTGATTTGATTCCATGTGTTCTTTCACTGCATTGTCTAAACTACTCACAAAATCAACTAGTCCCAAGAAAACTCCCCGATTCTCGGACATTTCCGTCTCATTGTGTCCTCTTAATGCGAGCTCAAAGGCACCACAGAACTATATCTATAATTCTTGAAAGTATATGTCTTTCTTTTCAACTTTTTCATTGTGTGTTCTTATGGGGTCGTGGTAAGCGCGGCTTAATTGCGTTGCAATATTCACACTTCCTAGAGCAGTGAGGTTTAACACATTATGTATGTGTTCTATTATCGTTATGTTTTCTGCTCTGGGCTTTAAGATGTCCAAGATCTTTAATTCCTGTCTTGGTCCAACCAAATGCATCGTATCTCCAAACAGAAGACAAGGGAAGCAGAAGATAGCATTTCTGATTTCACAACCATAAATCCAGCTATATGTGTCGTATATTGTGTTGTGAAATCGTCTTCTGTAAACGCTATTGTTCCGTCCGGTTGCCTTCTGACTAATATCTAGATCAGACCTGCCTAATTCTTTTATTTTCATTTTCTCTTCTAATTGCATAGCTGAAAATCTGTTTTTTTTTTTTAACAAATTGTCCACTGAATTCATATTTATTTTTGTACATAAAATATACCTCCTTTACACACTTAACACAAATATGAACTCAATACCACAACACTTTAGCACTGCCTAGTTTTTGTAACAGCTTCATAAACTAGGAAACAACACAAACTGACAAAACTTCATAAACAGGAAACAACACAAGCTGACAAACAGACGTAGCAACTGAAATTTTAAATTCGAATAGCATTCCGGTGCCATGGATATATATATATATATATATATATATATATATATCTTCATCCATGCCGGTGTATTCAGGCCATCTATCGGAAGTTGAACAGGAGTATAGCATCCTTATTAAATTTTATTAAATATAATACATGTAAATAAACTAATAATAAATGTCGTAAACAATACCTTTCAGTTTTGCAGGAAAGTTTAATAATTTAGCATACGAATAAAATAGTCGTCCGTGTATTCTGTATCAGGATTTGTAAAAAAGACACAAACTCACAAATAGTACACTTCTGCTGCTCAGAGATGTCACGACATTCGCGTTGTTTGTAACCTGTATAACTCATCTACAAACAGTCACTCACTTCTGATTGGTTGTAGGTTAAATAAAACACCAATGCGAACGAGTCATTTCAACTCGTTACTTGAACTTGTAGCGGACACTGCTTATAATAGGGAAACCGTTGCTAACCGTAGATTACGTCATACATCAAGCGAATTTAAGCTCTGTGCGCATGTGCAAAATTGGCTGCATTTCACTGCCGTTCACTGCGATAAGGAAGTCGGCACACATTACCGACGCATAAGCTAGACAACAGCAGTTTTCAATTCTTCATACATTGAAGCGCGTAACACGAATGAAAGAAAAAATAGATAAGATTATGCAAGGGACAGAAAATTAACTGTGTGCTGCAGCACTGCAGTACATAAAGAGTGTCCGCCACTGAATAAAATGTCTAGAATCAGATTTAATAATTAAAACTGAATAGTATTTACCTAAATGTAGAAGATGCAAAAACGTTCCTTCTCAGTCCACACGATTTCTCTGAATTAAGAAGCTCCGGTAATTCTCTCGTCAACAAACACAAACATTTCAACAAATTGAATTACTTTTAAGAGTATTTTACTCATTAAGTATCACGTATTGTCTTCTGCTCTAAGAATACCTGTGATAATTTACACTGTGAAACGACTACTGCAAGATTCTCACAGAGCTGTTCTCGCGACAATATAATACAAAATAGTTTCCCGTTACCTTTTGTATCTATCGGTGATAAATATCATTGTTTACTATAGATAAATGGTGTACGGCATAAAATGCGAATATCTAAAAAAAGAGATTGGCCATAATACTGTCTTTGTCCACCACAAATTTTCCTTGAAATTAGTAAAATTAAGAATAAGCTTTTCAGCATGTAAAACAATTTCTCTAAATGTGCGGGTAATGATTATCATAATCAAGTATTGGTAATAGCTTCAGTACACTGTAACTCCCTACCTTCTCCTTCTTCCTTTGTATTACATTTGAGGCAAAGTTCAAAACTTCAAATTACCCTAGTCCCTCTCTCGTTTGTTTGGACAATCATTATCTCTTGGTGATCTGTTCTTTATCATTCTAGTATTAATTGTATTGTAATTCCTTCTTGTAATGTCATAATCCTTCCATTTTCTTCTGTTTATTTATGAATGAGTAATGATATTGTAACTCACTTTTTCAATTACTGAACTTTATGTACACCCCTGTCTTCTTTTTATATTTTCTTTCTGGTGCGGTGGGTTCTTTTCCTAACATTTATTGACGGGTTTACTAGTGACGTCCCCTTTCTGCAGCGCTGTTCGTACGTCTATTCTCCAAGTCGACAAATGAGGTCCACGTCAGGAGTCGTATTCCCGAAGACAAATTCCACTCCCGCCTTCTTCCAGTTTTTTTTCGCTCATTCTTCTTCAGACCGCTCACTCTCCTGTAAGCCGAGAGTCCTCCCCTTGCTTTCCTTCCACGGTACATCCACTCGTTCTTTCTTCCAGTTTATGGTCCGTCTTCTTCTCGGTTGTCCAGCGAGAAATTCGCCTCAGCGAGTACAGAAAACATACAATCTAAATAATTTATAGTACAAAAGAAGTAACATGTGATTACTTTGTAGTTAATAATTACTCTGAAATTGTCAAGTGCATCACATTCAAATTATTGTAATGGACAAGGCACTATGTACGAAAGTATGATTTGAGAACCCTAAAGGTAGTCTTGAACAGGGCTTCTAATGAAAAACGACTCATAGGAAGAATATTTGTACCAAAAGAAGCTGACGTTAAAAGAGCCTGTCGGAAGTAATTAATCATGAAAAGGTAGTACAGGAGACAAGCTAGAAGTTACATAGGTGGAAGTGAGAGAGTAATGATCAAGATCTTCGGGGAGACAATCAGGAACGGAATTAACAGCAGTAGCAGTAATTAACTGAGTGAGTGAGTGAGTGAGTGAGTGAGTGAGTGAGTGAGTGAGTGAGTGAGTGAGTGAGTGAGTGAGTGAGTGAGTGAGCTACACAGAGACACATACTGTAATTATTGGGTAGACAGCCTAAGAGACGTGATTGCTTGTAACTGCAAGGTTTAGCTTGGGCTCATGCAGTCTCCAAGGCTGTTGGAAACTTGTCTCATGATTTAGTATTTCGTTCTGCTTAAAGACCCTGAGGGTAATAAACCGAAAATTGCACATAACCTGCTAGAACTAAAAGAGCAGCCAGCCAGCGAGTAAAGATGATACAGCAGTTCCTTAGTCGTCTGTCAATAAGCAGCGTAATCTGTCCAATTTCTCAGAGCTCGAATTCGACACTTAAACTACGATTTTCTCCAGTTTGAGGCTGAACTTGAATTTAAAACTGAACTGATGTGTTAAATTAAGTTCATTTTCAGTTATGCTTTAATAGGAAACTTAAAACTGGACTTAAAAGTCCATATTTGTACAGATGGCTGAACAGTGGTTAACAAGGATGCATGAAATTGAAGAATCTAGCTAGGATTAGATACTTTGTTGTTCTTCTTGGTGGACGAATAAACAGATAATACAGATCATGAACATCATTCCGGAGAAAAAAAAAACCCTTAACATACCTACAATGTTTCCTGGTTGAGAGGGAGCTTATGAAGTTATTGTTGTTTTAAATTATTGCACGTTTAAGTGGGGTTTGTTTGATATTATATAAGCAACATTATACGTAAAAAAGATAACAAGCAATAATAAAAATATTCTTCACTG
Organism: Periplaneta americana; assembly: GCF_040183065.1. Taxonomy (NCBI): domain Eukaryota; kingdom Metazoa; phylum Arthropoda; class Insecta; order Blattodea; family Blattidae; genus Periplaneta; species Periplaneta americana. The sequence continues at coordinate 101,110,891 of NC_091123.1, forward strand.
AAGAGTTATGTTAGCTTCAATCAGTAGGTCTACAGTTATACGCGTACTAGCCATTTGGTCGCACTACCATATTGCACTTGTTTAAAAATCAACTCTTTCTGTCAAAGAGAGTTAACAGGTTCTTCATAAATTAAAATTTTCGTTTTTCATTCATATTGTTGGAAAACTACAAAACTTCTATAAAATCTAATATATATACTGATTCAGACCATCGGTAACAGTCATTTATTTCGGAAACTAGTGCATTAAAATTTTCAAGACAAAAATATTTTTAACTAATCAACATGTGAACTTTCACTTGAGTTTAATTTTATCAATCAGCCCTGAGACGTAGTATTTTCAGTGGTGTATCACTTTAAAATTTCAATTGGGAGTCGGGCTTAAAGACGGTACTATTTAATAGAGCTCTTCAAAACAAACAACTTTCATAGGAAACGTTTTTATTTCCTACTCTTTCAATGAGAAAACGTACGAAAAGGCAATGGGTGATTCGGACCACCTATAGCAGTCATTTATTTCGGATACTAGTGCATTAAAAATTTCGAGACAAAAATATTTATAATTGAACAACATGTGAACTTTTAATTGAGCTTGATTTCATCAATCGGCTCTAACAGGTAGTAGGGTAAGTGACGTATAACTTTAAAATTTCAAATGAGAATTGGGATCAAATAGGGTATCGTTTGATAGAGGTCTTCAAAACAAACAACTTTCATAGGAAACGTTTTTATCAATTACTACTCCTTGAACAAGCAAAAGTACAAAAACAATGCCATGAATATTGAGAAATGTCACAAGACGAAAATGTAAACAAGACAATTTATATAATTTCAAGGGAAAAATTGTTCTGGGGCCGGGTATCGATTCCGGGACCTCTGGTTGAACGTACAAGCGCTCTGCCACTGAGCTACCCGGGAACTCCACCCGACACCGTCTCAACTTTTTCCCTTTATATCCACACAATTCGCGTGGGCTGACGAAACGCCAGAGACCCACATCGAGCGCACACAATCTCTGTGTGACTTGGAATTGTGGTTTTCTGTTAACGTACACAGTGACGTATATATTATGCAAGACAATTTATGTTCTCACATGTTACTGAAAGACTGGATAATTTCATTAATTTTTATAAATGTTCAAACTGTCTGCCTTTCTGAGCAGCACACACCCGTACTCTTCTCCTATCATTGTCAGTGACTCCTAACACTTCGGCGTGGTCAAGTGACTGGCAGATCTCTCGGATTCGCTGGATTATGTCATTTTTTGTTGTGGGACAATCTTGATAGACGATGTTTAAATGCCCCCAAAAATATCAATCCAAAGGATTCAAGTCAGGAGATAGTGCTGGTCATGTCACAGAACGCATCTCCCAATCCATCGCCCAGGGAAGAGCTGATTGGCTGAATCACTGCCACCAAAGAGAAATAAGCTGGAAAACCATTCTCCTGAAGCCACATTACTGCCAGTGTTGCCAGTGGTACGTCCTTTAAAATTTGGTTGAGGATGATCTTCAGCATACATGACACTATTCAGATCACCTTCAAGGAAGTAAGGTTTAATGATTCGGTGTCCGAAGATGCCACACCAGACATTCACACTTCACCTATGTTGGTTGTCCACTTCTTTCAGCCAGAAAGGACTGACATTGTGGATATTGACATAGCCATTGGCTCTTGAATATCGCTTCATCTGTGCGAAGAATATTGCGATGAATCCGACGGTTTTTACCTGATAATCAAATGCAGAAAAACCCAAGAAAAAACTGAACTCACTAAACAATTCAGGCGCTTAATAATTTTTTTCATGTATTGTGGGTCCCTATCACGACGGCATGGCGTGTCATTACGTTGCGGATAGAGGAGACGGCCTCCAGATATGGAGGGTAGCTGCGAATATATTGAATAAGCAGTCGAGGATAACCAATGAGTTGTGCTCCTCCAGCTTGGGGATTGGGCGAAGAGATAAAAACCCATCACCGCAAAAAACAGCTTGTTACGAAACAATAAGCCTAGGTATGGGACTGATTATCTGGCACGACCACAGCAAAGGAATAACGTTATGAGATTTGGTACTTGGAACATAACTAGTCTTAACAGAACAGGAGGGGTAACATTACCAGCAAAATAACTAGATATGTATAGAATAGACTTCGTCGGAGTACAAGAGGTTAGGTTAGATGGGAATGGCATATCACAAATATAATAGGACTTCGGCATAGTAAATAATATTTTGATTTAATAAACCTTGCAACATCCTGATATACATTTAATTTATGGAAGAGCAAAAGAAATTCAAGGAAAGTTGCAAGGTTTTATGAATTAAAATATTATTTACAATGCCAACAAGCTTATCCTATGTTTATGAGAAATCACCAACGTTTGCAAGAACAGGTCATCTGCAACTAATCTTCAAAAGGATGGCCTTGAGTTTACATTTTAGCTAGTTACACAGACTAACATATCTAGGCTTGCAACGAGCAAACGAAACTTTTCTCGAAATAGGTTCATTATTTTTTACTATATCATCCCAGAAAGTAACATGGTCCTGAATCACCCTGTATAGGGTAAGGAAAGGTATTTTCGTGATGTAGGTATATTTGTGATAATTTTTGCAAAAGCTTTCAAGAAGATTAACTTAGAGAGCATGATGAAAATTGTTCAGATTGTCAATTAATATAGATAAATACATATAATATTTGTTACTCAGTCAAATGACAAATCAATGTAAAATAATGACTTATATTATATGGTCATTAACTTTATACACATAAATTACATATTGCAAACGTTTTCGCCCATTCAGGCATCTTCAGGTACAATTATACAATATCTCAATATCAAACCGTATAGTCATTACATTGGTGGTGGATAAACTATTTAAAATTAATGATGTACAACATCACTATAATTAAAATGTAATATTACAGGTCATAAAATTAAAATAATGTTAAAATTAGAAACAACGTAGTGTTATGATTTAAACTTCATAATATTCTGTGAAACTCTTGTTCAGTAGAGTCCAATGATTGATGGGTTATATCTGAAATATATAAATATGAAATAGAAGTGGCAAATTATCAAATTTAAAAGTACGATTGGAATGGATAATGAAAGCATTCACGTCGTTTAAACGTGGCAACTGTATTGGTCATTATGAAACATCCTATGTTTGAAGTAGTTATCTGTAAAGAAATAATAAATCAAAATTTTGAAGAGTTTGAAAATGAATGAAAATATTAATTTCTAGACGTACTTACAAAAAGACGTGGGACGACCTGCTGCTATCGGACCTGTAGCTGATATGACGTGGGCGAAGTGAGTGTTCGTGTAAACAACTAAAGCGGAAGGATATTGTGTTGTGATGGGGTTAGAGGTTGTATAGGGGATTCCGGATTTGAGTCAAATTTTCATTAAGAATGCTGTTCTTTATTTGAATATGTTTTGCAATATAATATTCTTCTGCAGAGTTTATTAATTTTGTATTTATTCCTGATTTTAATATTTTTAAAGTTTTATGTGTTGTGCCTAATTCATGTCCAGTGTCTATTAGATGGGAGGCGTATGTGGATTTGTTACGATTATGTCTGAAATCAGAAATGTGCTCATTGTAGCCAATTTTGAAATTTCTTTTGGTTTGTCCTATATATTTTTTCTTACATGTGAAACATTCCAATCTGTAAATACCATTATTGTGGAGTTTATTAACTTCTTGAAGTCTGTTATTTAAATTCTTATTGAGTTTATTAGATGGTTTATGTGCTATATGAATATTTTCTATTTTTAAAAAGTTAGCTAATTTGTTAGATATAAATTTATTGTATGTTAAACTGAAATATTCTTTGTTGGTGTTGTTTTGTTGTGTTAACGTGGATATATTGCTTAATTCTTTTTTCCTTTTGCTCTTATTTATTAATTTCTTAATCAAATTAGTACTGTAACCATTTTCATTGGCTATTTGTATTATTTTATTATATTCTTTCTCATAATTGTTTTTGCTTAGTGGAAATTGTATTAATCTATTAATCATATAATTGAAGTTACTTAGTTTATGTGCAGTAGGATGTTCTGAATTTATGGGAATATTATGGTTGGTGGTTCCTGGTTTTCTGTAAATATTAAATTCTAATCTATTTTTATATTTTTTTATTGTGATGTCTAAAAAATGAATCATATTATTAACTTCAATTTCTTGTGTGAATTTCAAGTTATTATGCAAGTTATTGAAATATTCTAATATTTGTTTATTAATTTGTTGGTTTTCGTAAATTATTAGGGTGTCATCTACGTATCTATTATAAAATTTAACATTATGTGTTTTCAGAATATTACTAACTTCTTTATCTTCAATATCTTGAATAAATATCTCGGCAAGTAAACCGGATAATGGATTGCCCATAGCTAATCCTTTACGTTGTGTATATATTTTGTTATTGAACTGGAAATAATTCTGTTTTGTTACAATGTGTAATAATTTAATTATTTGATCTATTAGGGATTTTTGTATATTGTTTTGAAGTAATTTTTCTTCTATTATATCAAGAGTTTCTGGTATAGGAATATTAGTATATAAATTTTCTATATCCAGTGATAACATTTTTGTGTTTTTTGTAATCTTTAAATTTTGAAGTTTGTTAATTAATTGACTAGAATTTTTTGGTGTGTACAAATGTTGTAATTTCAATGCAGATTTTAAAAAAACGTTGGAGGAATTTGCATATTTTATAATTTGGAGAATTTATGCAATTTACTACTGGTCTCATTGTTATGGGGTTTTTATGTGTCTTGGGTAAGGTTTTCATGGACGGAATTTTTGGATTTTGATTGATATATTTAAACATTTCATTGGGTGGGATAATATCTGGCATTGTTTTCAAAGTGGTTCTAATTTCTTTTTGGTAAATATCTGTAGGATCATTTTTGATTTCTATAATTTGATTTTTCTCAAAAAATTCTAAGGTTTTGTTGCAATATTGTTCTTTATCTAAAATTACTACATCATTGGATTTATCGGCTTTTACTTGAACTAAATTATTATCATTGAATTTTTTCTGTTTTTTAATTTACGTTTTATTTGTTTGGCTTTTTTTGTTTTTTTGTTTTTTGTTTTGTAATTGTTTTTGTAATCTTTTATTAACTTTGCGGTTGATGTCTGAGAAAATCTTTATTTGGATGAGCACAATTCTGTATTATTGTTTCTGTTTCAATTACTAACTTATCTAGTGTCTGGTTTATGTTAGGTTGAGCAAAATTATATTTGTAACCCAGATTGAAAACGTTAACTTCTTCATGTGTAAATTCTACATCGGTTAAATTAATTATCCTGTTGGGTTTTGGATTCTGTTGCTCAATATTATGTTTAGTTTCTACTTTATTTATGAGGTTGTCTAATTTCTTATTCTAGTTATTGTACTTATTTTCTATTAAGAAATGGACCTTTTCATCAATTTCTAGGTCGACGAGAGGCCATGTCTGTCCAAAGGTCTTTGAAATTATTAAATATAGTTCATATAACTGTACGTTTATGTTTTGTTTCTTTTTATACAAAAACTTGATCTCATTTTTGATCCAGTATATTTGTGCAGTTGTTTTAGTCTTTATCGCGGTTTTTGTTTTTGATTTAATTCCAATCGTAGCATATTTGGGAATAACTTCGTTTTCTAAGCGTTTACAATTAAACTAAATATTAGCTATCGTATTATGAAGTTTAATTTTACAATTGAGATATAGTTTGTAGATATTTGTGTGACTCACATTCATTAACTTAGAGAGCATGATGAAAATTGTTCAGATTGTCAATTAATATAGATAAATACATATAATATGTGTTACTCAGTCAAATGACAAATCAATGTAAAATAATGACTTATATTATATGGTAATTAATTTTATGCACATAAATGACACATTGCAAACATTTTCGCCCATTGAGGCATCTTCAGGCACAATTATACTTAGCCCACGTCATATCAGCTACAGGTCCGATAGCAGCAGGTCGTCCCACGTCTTTGTAAGTACGTCCAGAAATTAATATTTTCATTCATTTTCAAATTCTTCAAAATTTTGATTTATTATTTCTTTACAGATAACTACTTCAAACATAGGATGTTTCATAATGACCAATACAGTTGCCACGTTTAAACGACGTGAGTACTTTCATTATCCATTCCAATCGTACTTTTAAATTTGATTATTTGCCACTTCTATTTCATATTTATATATTTCAGATATAACCCATCAATCATTGGACTCTACTGAACAAGAGTTTCACAGAATATTATGAAGTTTAAATCATAACACTACGTTGTTTCTAATTTTAACATTATTTTAATTTTATGACCTGTAATATTACATTTTAATTATAGTGATGTTGTACATCATTAATTTTAAATAGTTTATCCACCACCAATGTAATGACTATACGGTTTGATATTGAGATATTGTATAATTGTACCTGAAGATGCCTGAATGGGCGAAAACGTTTGCAATATGTAATTTATGTGTATAAAAGTAATGACCATATAATATGTCATTATTTTACATTGATTTGTCATTTGACTGAGTAACAAATATTATATGTATTTATCTATTTCAAGAAGATACCTCCTGTGGAATATAGTTCTAGGTGTCTGCTAGTAATACTGTATTGTTTCACGGATGACGAAACATGTTTGATTCCATCTTAGATTGTTTGTGCTCGTCATGACAGAAAGTTGTATTGTGCGCTTCGTATTTTCTTAAGATTTTCAGTAGTTTTTGAACTGTCTGTAGTGTTGCAGTGATTACTGTGCACATATTTACGAGGGTGGATCCAAAAGTAACCGGAACCGGACTATTGCGCGTGCATGCTTTGTAGTTACGAGTTGTGCTGTTAGGTGGTGTTAGTTTGAGGTCTCCCGCGACCGTTAGTGAGCTGGCGTCAGTCTGAGTTTAGTGGTTTGTTTGTGGTGCTGTATTGTTTGCGTTACTTATCAACCGTTTGGCGATTAATGAGATGTCCGACCACAAGGAACAAAGAGTGTGTGTGAAATTTGGTTATGTTAGGGAAAACTGCTGCCGAGACCGTAGGGATGCTTCGGCAAGCCTTTAATGATTATGCTTTGGGGAAATCACAAGACTACAAGTGGTTTTCCCGTTTCAAATCTGGCAACATGTCAACTTAAGACATGCCATGCCCCCAGGCGTCCTTCGACAGGAAGAAATGGCGAAAACATTGCCAAAATCAAACGTGCAATTGATGAATATCGTCGAAAGACCATTGGCGAAGTTTTTGAGGAAACGAACCTGTTACAGAGCACGGTCCAACGAATTTTAACCGAAGATTTGCACATGAGACGGCTGCCTGCAAAATTTATTCATCGCTTGCTCACAGATGACCAAAGAGAAAACCGCGTAGAGTTTGCCGCGACTTAAAGAGTGAAGTGCAGAGTTATCCAAATTCTCTTAAAAGAATTATGACAGGGGATGAGTCTTGGTGCTATGGGTACGATCCAGAATCAAAGCAAGCATCGAGCCAGTGGAAAACTCCAAATTCACCATGATCCAAGAAAGCACGTCAAGTGCGATCCAATGTGAAAATAATGTTAATTTGTTTTTTGATGTGAATGGCATTGTCCACAAAGAATTTGTTCCGCCAGGACAAACAGTGAACCAACATTTCTATTTGGATGTGTTACGAAGATTTCGAGAGAGTGTGCGACGAAAACGGCCCGAAATGTGGAGAAATGGGAACTGGTTGATTCACCACGACAATGCTCCAGCCCACACAGCTCTGACGGCCCTACAGTTTTTGACAAACAACAACATGGAGCTTGTGCCTCATCCACCCTACTCACCCGATCTGGTTCCACCGATTTTTTTTTGTTTTATTTCCACAGATGAAGAAATGTCTGAAAGGAGAGCGATTCAGTGATGTTGAGGACGTCAAAGAAAACACGCCAACGGCTTGAACAGTATCCTGTCTCAAGAGTTCCAGCACTGTTTTCAGTAGCGGCAGAAGCGGTGGGACAAGTGCAGTAATGCACATGGACAATACTTTGCAGGGGACTAATGTACTGTGAATGTGGAGTTAAAAAAAATGCAAAAAGAAAATATTCCGGTAATTTTTGGGTCCCCCCTCGTAAAGTATGAAGTCCCCAACTGTACTATACTGTAGTACTTGAGTTCCTCTAACTGTACACACACACACACACATACACACACACACACACACACATATATATATATATATATATATATTATTGATGTTAATGGCGTCAATTAAAGCTTAGGAAATTGATGCGATTTCTTAGCTTTCTCCTCGTAAATTGATGGCGGCCGAACAAGCCTCAGTATTTCGGTCCATAGCAAGGTTTCTGTACCTTTTCCAGAAATACTTTATGAAGAAAATTATTACCCATTAATCGTAATTAAATCCTATTTATTTTTTATTAATTTAGTGTCTATCAAGAAATTACCTACCCTATTTTTATTTTAGGTCTAAAAAAGGAAAAGAGAGAATTAAATACAGGAAATACGATGCAATAAACTCATTGCAACAGCCCAATTGATGGGGGAGTAGAAAGTATCAAGCTATAAAGCTGCAAAAAATGGATGTGTCAAGATTTCATGAGCAGAAATGATGGTAATGGAAATCAGACTCCAAAATTACGAAGGCTTTTTGTTCTTACGTCTGATCTGAGAGTACGGCTGTATGTTATTTATGCGAGGGTGGATCGGAAAGTAACGCACAATAATTAAAAAAAAGAAATAAGCCTATTTCTACATAACAGTCATAAATGTGTTTATGTTTCATATATTATTCTTTGTTTCACGTGTTGTTCTTTATTGAGCTTATTATACTTCAAAGACAATAGTCTAGGAGCTATTTTTCATGAACAATCTTATGAACTGTTAAAACTGATTAAATATTCTATATAATTGAAATACATTTATAGGCTTTGATAAATAAGAAGTCATCAAATAGTTCAGTGTTCAAACACACGATTGTGAATTTATGTAAATACTAGTGGTTTGTGCAGCAAATACTGCAAACTAAGTCCATAAGAAGTTCAAATAAAATTTGTTCAGATTTATTTTCAATGAAGAATACCAGATATTTTGAACGTTATTTGCTTCCATAATAGTGAAACATATTCCCTCTGAATGTTTTTTTATATGCCAAATACTTTTCCTTAAATCTATCCGTCTTCACTTCTTGAGTTTCAATGCGAATTCGCAAGTAACAATTTCAGGACGATCATCGAGTTTTTCATGTGGGAGCAATGCAGTAGCTATTTCAGGTCATTGCGGATTGTAGCTGAAAGTTAAGAAAATGTAAGGTTTGTCATGCTTTGAACAAGAGACTTAGCATCTTGGTATAGCTGCTGCATGTTTCGTGCACTACCCTGAAACGTAGAGAGCAGAATCATTTTTTCCCACTAAGAGATCATGCTGAGGTAATCATGAGACTATAAAATCTTGTAGGCCTCTTATTTTATCTGTAAGTAATACCTTTTAGTCTTTTCTTAGGAATTGTAATTTTTGCGCTTCCTTCAATCTATCAAATACTGCTGGATTAATTTATGTAACAATGAATGTTGTCCCGTATATTTTCTGTAATATAGGCTGTTGTGAGGAATCTATTCCTGAGATGCGGAAAATGAGGCGAATGATATGTCAGAGACGTAGAATCTTACATGCGCCCTATATAAAATTGTCCATTGTAAATCGTAATTTAAAAGATGGCTCTTTTCTGTTGTTGTTGATTGGATGGGGTCGTACATTGTGGATGTTTTTATGTGGATTTAGCTCAAACTTAAATATTTAATATAGTGTATCTTGAAATATAGTGAACGTAGGACATGCGTTAATGTCGGCTTAACTGAGTATATTAAAATACGGGTGATAATAGTGTTAATATTAACTCTTAGTGCTTGAACTCGTGCCCGGCCTGTTGGATCGCCACGCGGCTATATTAAGTTTAGTATCCACCTGCGTGGGGAAAAACTTTATACTTGCACCAGAGGAGAACCTTATCGGTGCTTGCTAATGAATACTCTAGAAGAAGTAGTACACATACAGCAGAGAAATACCTCATTGGTGCTTGCTGTTGTCAAATCGTATGTGTGTGTACTAGGAATGTCTAATAGATTATAAGTGAACAATAACGACATAAATTCGAATTGATGAAGATGGCGGGGAATCATAAGGTGGACGAGCTATACCGTTCCGCCGAAAATGAAATAAACTATATTATTGATTGTTTAAACATGGATAAGCGAACTGACAAGAAGTGGAACGAAAAGATACTAAACTCTGTGCTCAACATTAAAAGCAATCTCAAAACTTTTAAAACAATTCTACACTCACAAACACTTGTTTGTGTCGAACCCAACCCGCATTCCTACGCCAGTGTATTGCAAGACAAGGGATCCAGACAGAGTGATGTGCAACGTACAAGAAACGTAGTAATTGTATCTCCGGAAAGCCCGGATATTGTGTCAGATAGTGAACAAACCCTAAAACTTATTCAATCTGCAACAGGAAATAAATTGCGAGTGGGTGTAAAATACGTTAAAAAGATTAGAAACAAAAGTGTTTTATTTGAACTTAGAAACAAAGAGGACTGCAGTGAGTTTCTGCAAACTGTGCAGAGCAAGTGTAGCAACATTGTTGTTAAAATACCAGAAAAAAGGAATCCACGCATTCTCATCCACGGAATTGAGGCAAGCTTCGCTGAAGAAGATCTGGTTGAAGCGATAGTAGAACAAAATCCATGGGTGAAGTTATGTCTTGCTGACTCTGCGGAACAGTTGCTGAAGATATGTGTGAAACATTCCCACAACGGCAAAACACAGTTCGCAGTAATGGAGGTAACACCTAAGCTCTACCAGGCAGTTATGCAAAGGGGAAAGCTATATATCGGTTATAGCAGTTGCCCGGTGAAAGACCACGTTCACGTGGTACGCTGCCACAACTGCTCGGCATTTGGACATATTTCCAAAGACTGTAATTCGACCAAAAAATGATCCCACTGTGCAGAGGAGCACGAATCAAGAGAATGTGCCAAAACAAAAACGGTGTGTGCAAATTGTCAGACTTACAACAATAAAATGATAGATAGAAAACGCTTCAGACCAACAAATACTCATCACCCAGCCACGTCACCTGACTGTCCTACATTAAAGAAAATATTAGAAATCATGAGGTCCAAGATCAATTATGGCTGAACTGGAAATACATCATCTAAGCCTTCACAAATCTATACTACCGACACAAGAATTATTACACAACTCAGGGTTCAACTCTCAAAAAGCCATAGACAAAGCGATACTGTGTGTTCAGGAACCAAATACTACTCAGAAGAGGGTTAATGGCTTCCGACTAAACAACCACGTCTACCTATCCGGTAAGAACATCTGTGACGATGGTGAGAGAAGACGCGCTGGTGTGGTTGCCAACTGTAATAACATCATGAAATTAGAACAGTACTGTAGCTCAGATAGGGTTGTGGTATTTGTTGACTTTTATGGACAAGAAATATGTGTGTAATATTTACTGTGATCCCAAGTGCGACTTTAACAATGTTCTGAATGACCTTCAGTCTATTTGTTCGGAGTTGAAAGGTAAGTGTCTGCTCATAACCGGTGATATAAATGCCAAGCATTTTGCTTCGAATAGCCCTACGGACGATTCAAAGAGAAAAATGTTTATCGATTTTGTAATGTCCAACAACTTGATCATACTAAACCGGTAACAAACCAACCTTCACTCGTCAACAATCCGAAAGTTTTATAGATGTTAGTGTATGTAGCTCTGGACTCCTGCCTTTAGTATCAGAGTGGACGGTAAGCGACCTCCCTACTTTTTCAGATCACAATCTCATAATAATAAGAATTAAATCTTGCACAGATCTGTTAGACACAACTAGCACCACTCGTAAATACAGAACCAGCAATGCTAAATGGCATCATTTTCGCAATGCAGCGAAAGATGTAATGGAAAGAATTGCCACACAAGTCAAATACATATGTAGCTCTGAAGCACTGAATGAAGAAATGGAACATCTAACACAAAATATAACCAGTCTGTGTGAGAGACATCTTCCGAAGAAATCAGAAAAAAACAGTAAGAAACTACTGGTGGAATGATCAATTGACAATAATGAAGAAAAGGGTTTTAGCAAGCTATAGAAGATTTAAACGATATCGATGTGCACAACTTAAAATACAATATGAAAATATATATAATGCACTCAAACATAAATATAGAGAAGATATTCTGCTAGCAAAGACATCATCATGGAAGGAATTTTGCTCCACACAGGCAGCACAGAATCCATGGGGAATTATTTATAATATATGTAGGAAACCTCAAAACTTTAATAAAACTTTGACATCTATTAGAACCGAGCAAGGCAATACGACAAACACGCATGATACGGGTAAGGTTCTAATGGAAAGGTTTTTCCCATCAGATACAGAAGATACATATATGCAAAAAATTGTACGACACGAATCGACTTTGGACCCTCAGACACATGATGATCTACCTTTCACAGACGACGAGGTGAACCATATTATAAGAAACCTTAATGACAAGAAAGCTCCTGGAATTGATGCCATACCAGCAAATATTATTAAAAACTTGCATATCTCCTGTTCCACTCTTCTCCTCAACATCTACAACAAATGTCTGGAACTCGCTGTCTTTCCTGACTTATGAAAAATTGCTGTTGTAAAAGTAATTCCAAAACAACATTCTAAAGAAATTCTTACAGCAAATGCGTACAGGCCAATCTGTCTCTTACCTGTTTCAGGTAAAGTTTTAGAGAAACTCACAATAGATAGAATAATGTTGCACATGCACAACAACAATCTACTATATGGAAGCCAGTATGGGTTTACACCACAAAAATCAACTGAAACGTCAGTCCTAAAGTTGGTTGAATGGTCTCGCGAAGTTTTGCGAAACAAAGAGCTAGGTATTTTAATATCTTTGGACATATCAGGGGCTTTCGACAATACTTGGTGGCCAAAAATCATGCAACAGTTAGAGAAGAAAAGATGTCCTAGAAATCTACACAAGTTGGTTCGAAACTATTTTTCTAGGCGTAAAGCACAGCTTACGATTGGGAACACACAGATCATAAAACACTTGACCAAAGGATGTCCCCAAGGATCAGCCTGCAGCCCAGGTCTATGGATAATTTTATACGATGAATTATTATGCCTGAAATTACCAAACAACTGTAGCATTATGGCATATGCAGATGATGCCCTTCTGTTAGATAAAGCAGATACAATTATTGCCCTACAAAATGCTGCAAATACAACGCTTAATTTGATTTATGAATGGGGTTGTAATAACAAACTTCAATTCAATTCACAAAATACAACAGCAATGTTCATAACCAAGAAGAAAGGAATTGCTGCACCAAAAATTCAACTGAATATGGAAAACATAAAAATACTAGATCACTTCTCATATCTCGGAGTAATTCTCGACAAGAAAATGACTTTTAAACCACATTTAGAAATATTTGCCAAAAAGGCAAGCCAGTTCCAATCAGCCCTAGCACGAGCCACGACACCCACATGGAGCATCAATTCAGAAGCACTGCGTACTATTTACTATGGGGCTTTCGAGTCAATAGTACTGTACTGTGTTTCCGCTACCAGCATATATTAGACAAAAAATGGGCGCAGAAGAAATTAATTCAAATACAGCGTGGTTTTGTTCTCCAGATCACGAAGGTATACAGAACAATATCTACGGACGCTTTATGTTTATGTTGCTGTATGTGTGGTTGGCAGAATCTAGTCAAACAAGGTAACCTAGTTAATTAACGCGTGAAAGTGCATATATATATATATATATATGTCGTTTCCTTCGCCATAATATTTATTTATTTCCTAAGTGATATAGTATTAAAAGTAGTGTAATCAAGATGTAGACTTGTCAAAAAGAAAATGGCCGCACTCGTGAACACGAATATTTTCTAAGTCCACTTCGGGTCACGGCGATGTTACACGATGCATGGTCTTGTAGAATCAGATCCGGAGTTATTCCGTATCTGCGTCTCCTAGACCAGCATTAGAGTGCTCGCGTAATGATTCGAAAGTCGGGAGATCGGGTTTTGTTCAAGATTTCACTTTATTTTTAATCGTTCTTTAGCGATAAAAATAATAATCAAATTATCATTTATATTCTGTTATCGTTCTCTATCGATATAATTAATATTCAAGTTATTTATACTTTGTTATTCTTTTAACGATGTAAATAATATTCAAGTTATAATTTTTTCTATTCTGTTTTCGTTCTTCAGCGTTATAAATAATATTCAAGTAATTTATATTCTGCTATTGTTCTTTCGCGATATAAATAATCTGTATTTTATATAAGTAATTATTATAATATAAATAACCATTTTTTTGTAAAGTAGGTTATTTTACTTAAATAAGTAATTATATAGTGGGCAGGACATGTAGCACGTATGGGCGAATCCAGAAATGCATATAGAGTGTTAGTTGGGAGGCCGGAAGGCAAAAGACCTTTGGGAAGGCCGAGACGTAGATGGGAAGATAATATTAAAATGGATTTAAGGGAGGTAGAATATGATGGTAGAGACTGGATTAATCTTGCTCAGGATAGGGACCAATGGCGGGCTTATGTGAGGGCGGCAATGAACCTCCGGGTTCCTTAAAAGCCAGTAAGTAGGTAAGTAAGTAAGTAATTATATATTATATAATATCTTATATTAATTAAAAATAACACATATATATTATTTATATTTGAATCGGTTATTGTTGAAAGGAACTAAGTCCACTTTTTAAAGTTTTGAGATAATTGCGAAAAACTATTTTTCATGTGTAGAATATATTTTGGTTTAATCTTCGATAGATTATTCACAAATCAGTTTTTTTCGATTATCTCAAAACTTTAAAAAGTGGACTTAGTTCCTTTCAACAATAACCGATTCATTTTGTTATCGTTCTTCAGTGATACTGTAGCCATATAAGTAATATTCAAGTTATTTATATTGTTATCGTTCTTTAGCGATAGAAATACCATAAATTTAATATTAGATTTGGAACAATAGAGTTGCATAATACTGGTATTAGTTTTTTCTTTTT
The DNA here is from genome assembly GCF_040183065.1 of Periplaneta americana. NCBI lineage: Eukaryota > Metazoa > Arthropoda > Insecta > Blattodea > Blattidae > Periplaneta > Periplaneta americana. The sequence continues at coordinate 101,126,003 of NC_091123.1, forward strand.
ATACTATATTACATAATACCATCATGAAACACAATAAAATGAAAAGGAGTGGCGAGTAATTGAACCTGAGACATTGAGATGTAAATTCCGACGTCCTTCCGCCTGAGCTACGAGGGCACAAATATAGAAACATTTGCATAAAAATTGGCCCAGTCTTCCTTCAATATTTTCTTATGATTTGTAGAAGCTAGTTCAGGATACGGGGAGCAAAGGCAATTGGGATTTCCCGGTGTCTGATAAGGTCAAAAATCCTGACATAAATATAAATTAACCCTTGCGGTGAATTTCGGTGAAGTCCAGAGGGCTCAATTAGTCAAATGCACTCTCTCCATCTCCACGCTTGGGCCCCCTGGGATCTAATAAGATGCGAAAAAGACAGTGGTGTGACGAAAGCAACGGGAAGTTACCGCATTTATCCTTCTTGTATGGGGAAGAAACATGGACATTACGACGAAATGAAGAGAAACGAATAGAAGCATTTGTAACGTGGATATGGAGAAGAACGGAGCGTGTGAAGTGCACAGACAGAATAAGAAATAAAGTTGTGTTGGAAAAAGTGGGTGAAGGAAGAATCATGCTAAAATTGATTAGAAAGAGAAAAAGGAATTGGTTGGGTCACTGATTGAGAAGAATAATAGACGACATTAAGATATGTGGATCATATGCGGAGACTAAGAGGAAGGCAGAAAATAGGAAAGATTGGAGAATGCTGGGTTTGCAGTGAAAGACTTACCCATGGGCAGAACACTTATGCATGTATGTCCAGGATGTATGTATGTCGCTATTTACAAAAAATTGTCAATTCCATGCCCGCTCGACTGCAAGATGTGATCGCGATATGGGGACATAGACTAAATATTGAATCGTGGCTTTATGTTCTCTTTTTTGAAAGCTTAATTATTTCAATGTTCTAAAGCAGACGCCAGTGAGTTTGATTTGTTAATGCCACGAAAGATATTTTTGTTGAGAATAAAATCTTTTTCTTTCCATTTGCACCCTCAAAGTCATAATAAATAATTATAATGTGATGCTAATACATTAATGAACCTGATCTTAATTAGTAAAATAATCATAAAATAGGCAAGAACAATTATATATATTTCCTTTCTGTCTCTTAAAAAAGAAAACAAAAAAGAACATAAAAAGCAGTAGGTTGTGTTCGAACACAGGATTTCACGACTACCAGGCCGAAACGTTACCAATATGCTATAGGGGAAGTCGGAGGAATATTAGTACCTTAGTACTATTTCGGGTGCAATATCTCTTGGTTTTTTCTAATAAATAATTTTAAAGCTGGGATATGTTTCTTAACAATTTAGCTATATTATATAAGAATACTGAGTGCTTAATCTTAAACCTACGCAAGTAAATCTGGAAAATGCAAGTTATTCTGTTTTGCCCATATTCCCCCGATTGAGAGTGTAAAAAGGGCAATAATGATTTGAATTATATTTAACTGAAAGAAGAGAAAAAAACATTTAAAATACTTAAACAAATAAATGCATTAACTATATAATATATCGTATATGCAATTTGTGATGGTTATTGCGTAACGCCTTTGGCAGATGATGTGACTCTTTGGCGATGAATGACGTTTGGAGATTCTAATACATTTGAATCAATGGAAGGAATTGTATGAATTGTAGGTTTGTCACCTGATGCTGCAGTGCCAATGTAAGCATAATCAGGAATGATACTCATTTGCAGTAGAAAAGGGCCTGAAGCACGGAAGGCATTTACAGCCAGACATACATTGACACATTTGTTCCATGCTTCTTTGACAATGGAAGCAAACTCGACCTTCGTAAAATGTCTCTTATGTTGCCTGAAGAAACCTGTAGCACCACCGTTTTAAGCTTTCTTCAGAGGACCAAACAGACCACTATCTGCTGATTGAAGCCAGGCTGTGGTGTGTGGAGGAAGATAAAACGTGAATAATCCATTTTCTACTGCAAAGTTAAGAGTGTCAGGATTACAACTATGTGAATCACGTGCATCTACTATCAAAATTTCAGGTGCATGCTTACTGATGTTGAAATAAGCAACGAAGTTCTTGATTATTGAGAAAAATATACTCGTATGAGATGTGATCATTAAATTCCGAGATTGGGCGAAAGAAACGTGATTAACACGCGTGCGCAGCAGTGACACTAGACGACCTTTAAAAGACGCGACACGAAGTTTCATAGCGCTCTCTTCTTTGAGACCTGTGTTACACAAGGATTTGTTATCACGTGCATCCGCGCACTTGCGAAATTCGATGGACTCGGAAATGAAGCAGAGTGCCAACGTCAAATTCTTTGGGAAATCGGCAACCATAACCCATGGAATGTTGAAGCAAGCTTACGGGAATGAAGCAGTGATTCAGGTGATATATTTCGAGTGGCACTCGTGCCTCAAAAATGGCAAAACATCGCTGAAGGACGACGAGATGCCAGGTCGAGCACACACGTGCAACACTGGTGAAAATGTCGACAAAATTCGTCAAATTGTGCATAATGATCTTCACGTCCACTTTGAATATGAACAACCACAGTTCCGGACAAAGAACAAATGGATGCTCCATGACGACACTGCGCCAGTTCACAGACCTCTCGCAACACTATAGTTTTGCACTCTCAATAAGATGGCCGTCGTTCCTCACCTCCGTATTCACCAAATTTGGCCACCAGCGACTTTTTTTTTTGTTTCCGGAGATGAAATTCAAGCTATAGTGTCACCGCTTTAGCACTGTGGAGGACATCCAACGAGAATCGCAGAAGGTGCTTGACAGGCTTCAAGAACGCGACTTCCAGGAGGCATTCCAAAAATGGCTGACACGCTCGGATCAGTATATAGCTGCCCAAGTCGACTACCTTGAAGGGGATGGCAGCCACTGTCCACTTATGGGACAGGTCTGGGAATTTAATGATTACACCTCGTATCTCCGTTAATGTAGGCAGACTGCTTGCTTTAATACGACTTACTGACAGCAGGCAGCTCTTCCATCAGTCATTATTGTTCTCACTCCTTTTATAATGATACTTGGAGAATAATAGTTCCCTGCTACATTGAAGCAGGCCACAAGGGTAATGGTTTCTGCCTTTTCTTTAGGGTAAATGCAATGCACCACTTTGTGTTCTTTGGGTGCAATGACATCTTTCGCTCTTAAATCATTTGTAGACGATTTTCATCGAGATTGAAGAATCATTTTTATGAACCATAATGCTTGCCCATATTCCCCCGAACATTAGCGCCCATATTACCTCGACATTTAGGGTTTACTTTGAACAGTTGGCACTACCATAAACTGTTCACAAAACAACTTCTGACCAATAGAACGGCAGTTGAAGATGTGTATTCTGTATGTATACTATTAGATTTAAACTATTTTCTAAAGTTCATGTGTAATCTACTGCATATAACATATCTGAAGTAAGTACTGTGAAATTTTAGTATACTTGGAAGTCAATACTCACGATTTATATGACTGTTTTAACAACAATACGAGACAATACTGCACAGCGCGCACCCCATAATAACCATTACGATACTCTCACTTTATACTAACCGTTATTAGCAAAGAAACATATTTCCTTGCAAGATTTTTGACATGAAAACTTAATATTGCCCTTATTCCCCACGTGCCCATATTCCTCCGAAATCCTTTATAGTGGGCCTAACACACAGACTAATTCAATTATAACTATAGATATCGGGCAACGTGGCCCAACAACATGTAACGTCGCCTGTCTCCGAATTGTAGCGAAGATACCCGAAGGGAAATTTGCACCTAGAGAGCGGCCACTTTTTCTTTTAACAACTGTACAAAGGTTCTTACTTATAAAATCGTTCACATTGATGAACAGTTCCATCATTCCGTTCTGCGACTTCCTTTCTATTTTCCCGAACTCAATTAAGTTGAAATTGTTTAATGAATTGTGCAACTGTAAAAAGTTTGGTCGCAGCAAACGATGTCGCATTTGAAATTTAAGCTGTAATTTGAATGAAAAAAATCATAAATTTGCACACAACAGCTGCAGAGTGGCAGGAACTTTGCAAACATGTGAGAGAAGTTGAATTAAGTATGATGGAGAAAGAGTATTTGTTAGACGATGTCCAAGAAAATATTGTGATCATGTAGCTGATGATAGTAGTGGTAATAGTGAAAGTGAGGATGAAGATCATGATGAGGTGAAACGTGAAAAATGGAGAGAGAAGAAGAAGAAGAATAAGAAGCATATGTAGATTAAACATTCATGAATTTGCCAGAGACAACCCTTTAGATTAATTCTCGTGCCAGTTAGCCAGTGGACTCCATAGAGCGTTATGCAGAAGTCACAACAGCACGGACCACAAAGTAAGATTTTTATTATAACATGAGTGTATCGATGCTGATATAACTCATGTCTTAGGGTCGTTACACACGAACGACTTTTAGCCGCCAAGGGCGACTGCAAAAACAGTCGGTCTGCCGCCGATATGAGCGGTTCTTCGACGGCACAAGCAGTCGACATGAGCAACTCTGCAGTCGATAAGGGCGTTATGTGTCGTCACTTTGACGGCAGCCAAACTGCAAAAGTTGTGTCATTATTCACTCTCATTTTAATAATGCAATGTAATGAGAGTTTGTATACAAGACCAATATACTACCTATAACTACGGTACAAAATTTAACGAAAATCTGTTATATAGGAGGAAAGGTATTAAATGCATCCCTTATAAGGGGTATTTTTTCTCAAATATAACCATAGGCCTACTTTTATTTCTTTTCCGTCCTAGAAAAAAAACCTGTTAAACATATAAAATATTGAATACCTCAGATTCTTATTATTTGAGCCCAGTATGGGCAATTTCATTGCCTCTTTCATGAGTTTCGAGCCCATGAAGATAATGCTTTTATTACTTCAGAATGTCAGGATTATCATTCGCTTATCTGTTGGAAAAAGTGACAGACAGTGCAGACCAAGGAAACTTTTTCCTTGATCATTTGAAAGGTCTGAGAGAAGGAAAGCTAGGAACATACTGCAAGCCACCGGTGTCAATCGGTTGATGTGCTCTCTTATCTATCCGGAGTTGCGCGCGGGCGTGGATTCGATTCCCGCTTCACTGATTACCTGATTGGGTTTTTACCGAGGTTTTCCTCTACCGTAAGGCAAATGTTTGGCATCTATGGCGAATCCTCGTTCTCACCTCGCCAAATAACATCTTGCTATCACCAATCCCATCGACTCTAAATGACTTAGTAGTTGATGATATAGCGTTTTTAAATAACCAACTAAAGACACACTGCAGTCTCAAAACAAGGAGTTACTTCCCTTTCTTACGCAGATAAGCTTGAGAAATCAGGGAAAGATAGATGCTGCTAATTTTACCACGGAAATTACCATTGCTACACCAAGACGTGCCACAAAATAAAAAGAGCGTATATGTCAGTTGTCATAAAGCCTATTCCACTTACTCCTGAGAAAGCTCTGTATCTTGTTACAAAATAAATGTCTTACCTCTAAATACGAGTATAAATAATTAGAGCTTGTATACAAAACAAATATGTTAACCTTAACTACTGTAAAATTTTGATGAAAATCTCTTTCGTATGAGAAAAGCTACTAATTTTACCTAAATTCACCCCTACAATAGGACAGTTTCTTTTACACAAGCGTAATGACAGCTTCCATACAAAACCAAAATACTACCTATAACTACTGTACAAAATTTAACGTAAATCTGTTAGATAGGAGGAAAGGTATTAAATGCATCCCTTTTAAGGGATAGTTTTCCTCAAATGTAACCAGAGTTCCTATACAAAACAAATATACTACCTGTAACTACGGTACAAAGTTTCATGAATATCTGTTAAAGAGAAGATAAGTTACTAATTTTCTCTAATAGCATTCCCTATAGAGTCATTCTACGTCAAATCACCCAGCAATAAAACACGCCCTTCTCGTAAATGGTCGAATATTTTTTTTCATGATTTCCAGACATCAAATAAGGAGACTTGTATTGTTTTATTTTTACAATTATTAATTATTTGTGTAGTTATAACTATTACGCTAATTATGCGCGCACTGTTACATCAACTCACTTGGAACTCTGTGTCTACATATAACTGAGATTTGCGGTTTGGTGCATTTGAAAGACTAAATGAAACACTTTTTATTACTTTACGCCTATCACAAATAAATTTAAAATTTGGCCTCATTTTTTAATCATTTCTTTTTTAAAGCAGAATTACTGTATTAAATAGCCAAGTTAAAAATCTGAAATATATGTAGACTTGTTCCCTGATGTATTGTCTGAATGTATTTAGAAATGTGGGATCCACACACATACATTTATAACAATTTATTTTTCCGGAGGCATGCATGCGCTCGCGATTCCCAGCTTGCAGCCGTAGACTAGAAGGCTGCCCGCGGAAAGTTTTACGAAATCCCCCCGTTGCATATAATAACTGATGACGCCACACTACAAAACAAATGCATTAATTCATCAAAGGATTAATACCTTAAGGAACAATAAATATATTATCTAAAGTTATTTTATTATTGTCAGCTCAGCTAAGAGAGGGAGCCTTGCACAATGCTGTATGTTTATACTGTACAATAGCCAAGTGTTTAACGATAGCAAGGCTGGGAAAGTCAGTAAACTTTATGGCAGTAAACAGATGGCAGGAGACAAAATATAGAAGAGAACAATAAATTATTAGTCAGGGTTTGAATTTCATGGAGTGATGTGACTTCTATTCAACATGAGTGACGGTTAAGATCGCGTAATATAAGTACAACAGGTGTTTGAAACCATTTGAACTTCCTAATAACGCTTTTAAAAAGAAAAGTACACTAAGACGCGTAAGTCGCGATTTATTGATAAAGCTAAATTTAAAGGAGTCTTTGAATATGCGAATATGTGATTCGTTCCGTAAAAAATCTATCTACTACCGGATAGGTCACGTGAAAATATATGTGAAACCGGTAGTTCTTGTTATATTAATAAACATGAATCAAATGAAAGTCCAGACAGAGAACGTGATTATCCCAATTTTTCTTCTAGCAGTGTTATTGATACAGCGCCAGAAATCAGTAATATAGAGGAATTAAACAAAAGTTTGATGTCAACAGAATCCCCTATCAAGAAAAGAAAACTACAACAAAAACGTTACCCCAATGAAAAGCTTCAAAAAGTAAAAAACTCCCTAGCAAGTGAAGTTTTTTTTCTGTAGAAGATGCATCGTCATCCCTTCAAAAGTCAGCCATATTTCATTTTTGACGGAATACAAAGTATATGTACAACTTGAAAATTACATTGTTATTGCAGACGTTTCTGAAAATTATTCATTTGTAATACAAGATTCAGTACAAGGTGTGCATTGGAACAAATGCCAAGCCACAATACATCATTTCGTAGTATATTTCAAAGAAGATACAGAAATTCGTCACAAAAGTATTGTTGTCATCTCAGAAAGCATGAAACATGACACCGATTCCTTTCACTTTTTTCAATCCGAAGCAATCAATTTCTTAAAGCAAGAATTTAACGATATGAAAAAATCATCTACTTTTCCGATGGATCAAGTTCACAATACAAAAACAAAAATAATTTTAAAAATAAGTGCGTACATGAAGACAAATATGGAATTAGCGCTGAATGACACTTCTTTGCAACGTCGCATGGTAAAGGTCCATGTGATAGCATTGGAGGAACTGTTAAAAGACTTGCCACGAGAGCCAGCCTATACAAGATGCTTTAACACAAAAAAATTGTTTGATTGGTCACAAAAAATATTTCTAACGTGTCATTTATATTTCGTACATTGAATAAGCATAAGAACCACACTGAAAATTTGCAGGCTAGATACCACAATCTAAAATCAATAACTGGTAGCCTACATTAAAATTATATTCTTTCATTCCGTTGTCAAAAACTGAAAATTTAGTAAAACAATTTTCTTTCGAGAAAGAAGGTAGGCGAATGAAAACTTAAAGTGTAGTGTGAATGAAAATGTACGTTTAAAAAGCATAATGTACAAATATTTGAAGATATCTACTGTAACAAATTTAACCAACTTGTGCAGTTTGTATCAAATAGGTTAGATTGTAAATTGCAAGTTGATATAGTCCGCATCACCGTTTTTGGCATATGAAATAAGTAATGGGAGCGTTAAGTGCGAGTGTTTTACTTTTGCCGCAGTCAGTCTGACAACTGTGTTTGGCAAACGGCTGATGTGACATTTATAGGAAGTGGTACCTTTCTTAGCTGCACTAGCACCATGCTCAAAAACTGAGCATTATACTCGAGGACACACGTCAAAAACGCTGGCGCCAGCTATACTATCTATACTGACATGACTAAAGCATTTGACAAGATTAATCACAATCTTCTTTTGTCTAAATTAAATAATTATGGTTTCTCACAACAAATGTTAAAATTAATGATACCATATTTAAGAAATAGACAGCAATATGTTAAATATCATCAATGCGAGTCACATATTTACACTGCTAATTCTGGAGTACCTCAAAGCTCAAATCTTGGCCCACTGTTATTCTTGATTTATTTATTTATTTATTTATTTATTTATTTATTTATTTATTTATTTATTTATTTATTTATTTATTTATTTATTTATTTATTTATTTATTTATTTATTTATATTAATGATTTTCCTAAAGTAATTAAATATTCAAAATGTTTATTTTATGTTGATGATCTAAAGATATTTAAATCAATACAAAATACGTGCGATTTAGAATTACTACAAATTGATATCAACAATATTTATCAATGGCTTTTAAATAATGGGTTAAACTTTAAAACAAAAAAATGTTGTTATATGACTTATACACGGACTACATATTATTTAAGAGGTAATTATACATTGAACGATGAACCATTGCAACGAATATATTGTGTAAAAGATCTCGGTGTAACTATTAATCATAATTTGACTTTTCATAATCACATATTTAATATAAAAAATAATGCTTTCAAAAATCTGAGTTTTATTATTAGAAATTCAAGAACTTTACAGAACACTTCGACTTTGGCACTCCATTTTAATTGTCATGTTCGCGCTAAGTTGGAATATGCCTTTGTAATTTGTTCACCCACTTGCAAATCACATAGTAATCGAATTGAAAAAATTCAAAAACGATTCTCTAGATAGCTGTATTTTAGAAGATATCATTGTTCAGCCATCCATAACAAAATTTCGTAAAATAATCTACTTGCTGAATTTAATTTAATGTCTCTAGCCAGTCGTAGATTATTTCTTGAACAATTTTTGTTATATAAAATATTCAACGGTCTACTGGATAATAGCGAAATATCACGAATCCAGATTAACGCTAGAACATCACATTTAAGAAATCGTCAATTGTCATATTATAAATAACCAAACACTTCAGCACTTAAAAATTCACCAGTGTTAAAAATGTGTTCAAATTTCAATGAAATATGTAAAACATGGGATCTAGATTTCTGAATTTCTTACATGGAATACAAATATTTTCTTATTAATATACTGGAGGTAGTTGATTTTATATAATATTGCTATTTGTTAGTCTGTAATTTGCCAATTATAGCTACATTTTAGATTTTTGGCTATGATATCTATATTTAACTATTTCTCATTTATTTTATTTTGTATTTTTCATTTATTTCTATATCTGTATCTCTTATTTATATAGTATCTATTTTTCTGTTCTTTTTTTTTCTCTTTCCTTTTCTCATTTTACATTTTAATTTGTATTTACACTTGTATCTGTTTCATCTCTTTTTTTCATATTATCTATGTTTTTCTTTTGTAAACGAATATCTGTACTGTCTATTGTAATTGGGGCTTTGCCCTGTTATAGGCATAAATAAATAAATAAATAAATAAATAAATAAATAAATAAATAAATAAACAAACAAACAAACAAACAAACAAACAAATAAATAAATAAATAAATAAATAAATAAATAAATAAATAAATAAATAAATAAATAAGTAAATAAATAAATAAGTAAATAAATAAGTAAATAAATAAGTAAATAAATAAATATATATAAAAATAAATAAATAAATGAGTGAGTGAGTGAGTGAGTGAGTGAGTGAGTGAGTGAGTGAGTGAGTGAGTGATGAGTGAGTGAGTGAGTGAGCGAGTGAGTTACTGAGTGTAATGTGTAATGTTCACTCCATCATCCAGCGCCGATAAACCTCCCAGCGCCTTTCAACGCTTCCCTTTCACTACTGCTACACCGACTGCTATACATTGTTTCGCAAGTAATTAATTTTCCATTAAATAGCCGTATTAAAAATTTAGAAGAAATGCCTACTAAGTGCACTAAAGTATTCCTAATAATTCCAGAAAAAATCACAATGGGATCTGTAATAGTGTAATGTAAATTTAATTACCAGGGAAAGGATTTATATGTAAATACATATTTACTTATAAAGCTAATATAATTTATATTTTGCATTATCTTTATGTTTCACAATGTGTAGGGTTGAAAAATCCTACTTTTATTTTCCATATTTTTCCATATTTTAGAGTTTAGTACATATTTTCGTTAATTTCCATATATTTTCCATATTTCATATAAAACAGTCCATATTATATTAGGTTTAACAATAAAACAAAACAAAATTCCATTAACTTTTAAAAATACATTTCAACAATAGAGATTTAAACACATGTTCAGTAATCCCTTTAACATCAGAGTTATTTGAAAATTAGCAGTCCTATCAACAATGGGAAAGTAAGTTACAAAACTGTATTAATTTAATTTAAAATTTTTAACAGACTTCAGTTGTGCAGCTCAACAGTTAAATGCCAGTCAGAGTACACATAGGTTCAGTTTTGTAAATCATACTATAAAGACGGTAAATATGCCAAAAGTACGTCATTCAGTCAATTTAAAATCAAAACTAACAAGTTACATTTCAGAATTTAAAGAAGATGGTTTATCAACTGACAATAAAATATTATTTTGTAATTTGTGTCAGTGTGCAGTATCATCTACACAAAAGTTCCTGGTGCAACAACACATTACAACTAGTAAACATCAGGCCAACAAACAACTAAATTCCAAGCAGAGACAATTGTTTTTAACACAACCAACAACATCGAATGTAAGATCTGAGTTTAACATCGACCTGTGCCGTTCTCTCATCTCTGCTGATATTCCTCTCTACAAACTAAAGAATAAGGTCTTCAGGGAATTCCTTGAAAAATATACTCAACATACAATCCCGGATGAGTCAACACTTAGGAAGACGTATGCTCCATCCATCTACGATGAGACAATACAGAAGATAAGAGATGAAATTAAAGATAGTTCAATTTGGGTTTCCATTGATGAGACTCCCGACAAAGAAGGTAGACTTGTTGGTAATGTAGTTATCGGTTTGTTAAGTGAACAATATTCTGAACGAATTCTTTTACATTGTGATGTTCTAGAAAAGTGCAATAACAAAACTATAGTTAAACTGTTCAACGAAGCTATGGGTATCCTGTGGCCAAAGGGTATTATGTACGATAATGTGTTATTCTTTATTAGCGATGCTGCCCCTTATATGGTCAAAGCTGGACAAGCATTATCTGTTGTATATCCTAAATTGACTCATTTTACTTGTGTGGCGCATGCATTTCATCGTGTGGCAGAAGTGGTCAGAGACAATTTCCCTAAAGTAGATTTGTTGATTTCATCAGTGAAAAAAGTATTTCTCAAAGCTCCCAGTAGAGTTAACGTGTTGAAAGAAATGTACCCTGAAATTCCATTGCCACCAAAGCCAATTTTAACTAGATGGGGTACATGGCTAGAAGCAGTTGAATATTATGCCGAACATATAGACTCTATTAACAATGTTCTCCTTGCATTGGACTCTGAAGATGCAGTCTCAATTGATACTGCGAAAACAGTTACCTGTGACATAAGTGTGAAGAATGACTTAGCTCACATTCAGCATACATTTTCATGCATCATAAAAACGCTCAAAAGTCTCCAAAATAGGCACCTTTCACTATCTGAAAGTTTTGAAATTATAAATAGTACTGTGGAACAACTGAATCGTGGTAGAGGTAAAGTTGCAGATGCAGTAAGAGCTAAGGTGGACACTGTACTTTCAAAAAACCCTGGATATGAAGAACTACAAAAGGTTGTTGCTGTGATGAGTGGTGAATCAACAGTGAAGATTAACTTGGACTTATCCCCAGCAGACATTGTGAAATTGAATTATGTACCAGTTACTTCTTGTGACGTCGAACGCTCTTTTAGTCAGTATAAATCTATCCTCAGAGACAATAGAAGAAGATTCACTTTTCAGCACTTGAAAGAAATGTTTGTAACCTATTGTTATGGTAACAGACAATAAAAATTGTGTTTTGTTGAAACTACATTGGAAGATAAGGTACGTCCATTATAATTTTTGTTTAGTTTGATTAAAATGTACCAATATTTAACGTACATAGTCATTTTTTTATAATTTTAAGTCCATATTTAATTCCATATTTTGGTAAAAATCCATATTTAATTCCATATTTTGGTAAAAATAACTACATATATATTTACATATTTCATATATTTTTAGTCCATATAAATCCGTTCCCTGTTAATTACTTACAAATCAATGTGCAGGAGACTGACGTAGCAGCAGTGGACGGGAAGCGTTGACCGCGCGCTGGGAGATTTATCGGCAATGGATGATCCAGTGAACGTTGCAACATTACACCAAGTACGGATCAAATCACTGAAGGAAAAACTGCTAACTTACACTTATTGTGATATCTTCAAATATTTGTACACTTTAAATTTTCACTCGCCTACCTTCTTTTTCGAAAGAAAATTGTTTTAACTACTAAAGCTTCAGATTTTGACAACGCAATAAATGAATGTAATTTTAATGTACCAGTTATTGGTTTTAGCTTGTGATATCTGGCCTGCAAATTTGTGCTTCTTCAGGGGACAAAATATAAATGGGACGTTACAAATGTTTTTCTGTGTCCAATCAAAAAGTTTTTTGGTGTTACAGGATCTTGACCATGTTGTAGCCTGGCTCTCGTAGCAAATCTTTTTAACAGTTCGGCTGCTATTACAACTATCATAATTCTTTGACAAAGATCATTTATAAAATATATGACAGTGAAATGAATTTTCTTTTATAAAAGTTTTTTTTGACAAGAAATCTTTTATAAAATGTGAGTGCATCTTTTTATCTTCGATAAAAGATTTCTATACCTTGAAAAAAAATATGGCGGAACACAAATATAACTGAACTGTTGCCAAGACAAAATTTCTGATATCGGAGTATCAAGGAAATTAAATCTTGTAAATAAATAATTTGTGTAATATAATATTAATAGTATATAATAATATTTTATAATAATTTGTACAACTTTTCAAGTCTTCGCATTGTGGTCTTTCAATAAGTTCTGATGGATACCGCTCTTATCACGATTTGCATTCCACAGTTTAACCCACGGGCTTTTCTTTTTCTATTTCTTTTTCAGTAAAAGTGCTTATGCAATAATTGAACTAATTGTAGCTAAACAAGCATAATACTATTCTTCATTCATGGTGCCTTAAACGTAATGCGTAAATATTAATATCAACAAACCATAAACTTAACGCGTAAATATTAGTATCAACATATCATAAACTTAACGCGTAAATATCCGTATCAACAAATCCTCAGAACACGTGTTAACTGTTGTGGAACAAGTGTTAGGTGAGCTTTTATTCCTAATTTTGGGTTATGTTTGATAAAATATTTTATAAGAGATTTTATTTAGTGTAATATAACCGAAATCCTATCTTTTACTAACCATCTTTGATAAAATATTTTATCATATTCTTGACAAGGAACTTTGATAGCGTAATAGCAACCTTCCTCCAATGCCATCACATGGACCTTTACCATGTGATGTTGCAAACAAGTACCATTCAGCGCTAATTCCATAATCGTCTTCATGTAAGCAGATATTTTTAAAATTCAGTTATTTTTGTATTTTGAATTTGATCCATCGGATACATTTTTCCCCCATATCTTTGAATTCTTCCTTTGAGAAGTTGGTTGCTTCGAATTGGTAAAAGTGAAACTAATCGGTGTTATTTTTTATGCTTTCTGAGATGACAATAATAATTTTCTGACGAATTTCTGTACCTACTTTGTAATATACTACAAAAGCATACCGGTATATTGTGACTTGGCAGTAGTTCCAATGCACACCTTGTACTGAATCTTGTATTACAAAAGAATAACTTTCAGACAAATCTGCAATAACTATGTAATTTTTAGGTTGTACATTTAGCGGCAAAAGAATGAGCCGCTGACAATTTCAAAGTTCCAGAGACAACACATAATTAAACCATTTAAATTTGCTGTATTTTGTTTAAGAGTCTAAAAATATGTAATAAAATCTAATGGCGGGTTGATTCTAGATACATCAGGGCCCTTGAAGAGTGAAATAATAATAAAGTTGATAAATGAAAAATCAACCGCAGCGAATATGAACAGGAAAACAAAGTATTATGCCAAACCGGTGTTAACGTTCACAGTGGCGTAAGTCGTTACGGCATTGGTCTATTGAACAAGGTGATAGTAATAGTTCTAGGTTCGAATCTCCCCCCATCTTTTTTTTTAATTACAAATTTGCCATCATATGCGTCTCGCAAATCTATAATTATGTGGCGATATCTCTTAGAACCGGCACGTCAATTGATGTCCAGGAGCCCAGGAGAGCCTGAGCGCTTTACAGCGGAAAGGAAAGAGATAGACGAAAGAGGTGGTATATGTCGCTTGGTCGAGCTATATTCAGGGATGGCCAGCACAGATTCATAGATAAAGGGAAGAGAACTTATTAAAATTGTATCCATGTAAATTTTTAGATTTGCCTGAGAAGTATGAGTGCATTATTAGAATGTAAGTTTTAATTTTAATGCTCATTTTTCACAAGTTTGATTTTTTTATTGAAAAGAAATATTTTCTCAACTTTTCGTATAGAAAAGTGAATTTTCAGGTATAGGCCTATTTATTTAGTAGCCTTACAGAATGTGTTCGTAAATCTAATATACCATATATACGTATTACTGAAGATAGTGTATTGAAAATTTTGAACATTTTCGCATGGAAATTGTTTGTAAAGAAATGAATTAACAAAGCAACTACTGTTACATCATAGGCAAAAGATACATGCCCATGTGTTGTAAAAATGTCAGCTCTATAGCTTCAGGAGATTTCGAGAAAATAATTTAATATTCTGATGATAGGAAGTTGCTTACAAATATCACCTTAAAAGCATAATGCGATAAGAGTTTTGTTATGTAATATTAGTTACACTTAAAACAGATACAGTACCTAGGTAACTTTGCTTTGTACTGTGATATTGTTTTGATTAGTTTATTGATTACTTTTGTAAGGCTAAAGATACCATCAATATAAATTCCAACTTATCATGTCATACTCAATCTCTTTCCTTGGAATGTCACTTTCTTTATGAATGATGTGTTTCATCCACTTAATAGAGTATAATATTGCACTACTATGGAATTTAAGTGAATATTCCTTCTTACCTCTCTTTTATGTTATTAAGATTTAAAACACAAGTGCAATATTAAGAAATCAGTGTTAGTACTTTTGTTTTACAGACAATATAGATAATATTAAACAGAAAGAAACCATATAAAAATAACGACATAAAATTTCACGTTCCGTTAGAAGTTTGTGACCTCTGTTTTCTTAATCAAACAGGTTGCTTAATCATATACACAACCCTTCCTCTTTCCATACTTAGCGTTTGCTGCCCGCGCACGACTTCAAGGTCAGAAAAATGCGCTTGCTTTGACATCACTGTCTTAGAATATAGCCTACCCAAACTCTAATAAATAATAAACCTCCCTCTCCCTTTCAAGCAACACTGATATCTGGTAATACAAAGTTCTGTCTCGTCATTACGCTTGAATATGGCACAGAAACAATAACTCATTGCCCTGGTTCGCATAGGTTATTCTGCGTATGCTACTCTCCGACAGGACTTCGATTGGAGAAATATCATTTTCTCCGACGAGGTAATTGTCTCCAATAGAAACGATAGTACTGCCCTAGTTTATTGTATGAGTGGCCACCGATACGATTAACGCTTCGTGAGACGAATTATTAACAAGTCGGGTTGCGTCAAGGTCGCGTGTTGGGGGGTGGATGTCATACGATGGGGCAGGACTTCTGGAACGCATCCACGTGCTGTTTATGGCAGAAGTCTACGAACACATTTTGGCAAATGTAATGATCCCTTCCGCCCGAAAACGATATCCAGAAGGAACACTTTTCTTCCAGCAGGATAATCATCCGATACACACCGCCAACCGGATTCAAAGACGGTTTACGAGGAGGCGTGATGTTGACCCAATCGACTGGCCTCCAAATTCACCAGATATGAATCCGATTCAAAATTTGTGGGCTGCAGTCAAAAGGATCCTACGCTCTAATTGGGCAGAACAACCACCCGTTTGGACACCTGAGGAATTGTGGGACACAGTTATAGATGCGTGGGAGGAGATGGCCAAGAATTTAGAGCTGTTCCATAATCTTGTGGACCCCATGCCGCGCAGAATGGGGGCGGTTGTTGACGCAGATGGTTTGTGGACGAGATAAGTCCCCACCACAGGCCTTTTTTTGTTAATATATTAACAAATTGTTTGTTTTTGTTAATTTAATTATTTATTTGTGTTTGATATGCGTCCGGTTTTTTAGGATGTGAAACAAGTATTTTTGTTTATACAGGCCAGGTCTCACCTATTAATAGCCCATAGGTGATGGGCAATAATATTTTTACAAGGGAGGCATAACGAAGTTTTTTAACAAATGCCATTTCACAATTAAACCAATAAATTAAGTAAACATTAAAATAAAAAATTATAACTTTAACGTACCGGGAGGCGAACTCACAACCTCCGGTGCGTATGTCAGACTTCTTACCACTGGACCACACACTGCTCGTAAAGTTTATTACATTATAGACGGGTGACTTTCAATGAAGAGACACCACAACAATGCCTTGCAGTGGGTTACGTTTACACGAGCGAACCGCGCGATAGAACTTAGCATTTCTATCGACCAAGAGTCGGCCCATTCTTTTTGCCTCTAAGTGTACATTTTCTTTGCATTCCGTAAAGCTTTCCGAGCGCAGCCTTCTACCACACGTGTACGTGTAGGCCTATGGCCACAAACAGTTCATTAGCTGGGGATCGCGAGCGCGTGCATGCCTCCGGTAAATAAATTGTTGCAAATGTATGTATGCAGATCCCACATTTTTAACGCAGTAGTTTACAGATAACACATCAGGGAACAAGTCTACGTTTTTTTTTTTTTAGATTTTTAACTTGGCTATTTAATATAGTACTTTTGTCTTGAAAAAGAAACGATTAAACAATTAGGCCAAATTTTAAATTTATTTGTGATAGGCCTAAACTAATTGTAAGGTATTGTATTTAGTCTTTCAATTGCGCCAAACCCCACATCTCAACTATATGGAGACACAGAGTTCCAAATGAGCCTATGAAACAGTGCGCGCATAATTTTCGTAATTTCGAATAGTCACAACTACACTAATAATTAATAATTATGGAAATAAAAGAATATGGATCTCCTTATTTGATGTCTGGAACTCGTAAAAAATAATTCGATCATTTACGAGAAGGTCGTGTTTGTTGCTGTGCGATTTGACGTGGCATGACTCCCGTGTGTAAGCAGAAAACGCTGCTCTTTGCAGTCGACCTTGGCGGCTAAAAGTCGCTTGTGTGTAAGGGCCTTTAGTTGTGCGTCTCCCCTCGACCACTTCCCTATTCCGCGCAGGCCAAATGTCACGAAGTAATAAAACAACACTAATAATTATTGTCATTAGTTACATAGCAGGTTGAGCAATTGCCGAGCGATTAAATTCTTAAAAATGAAGTAAAATGAGAGTATTGTACAGTAGATTTACGGCATATAAAACAACTATGTCCTGGATAACGCAAAGTTTATCGAAATTTACAGCTCAAATCTGAATTAGGTAATCATCACTCAAGATTATCATTCTACGATCGAGAGGAAGGAAATCCGTTCAAGAACAGTCATAGTCGACTTAGTAGTACTATTAGTAGTAGTAGTAGTAGTAGTAGTAGTAGTAGTAATAGTAGTAGTAGTAGTAGTAGTAGTAGTAGTAGTAGTAGTTGTAGTAGTAGTAGTAGTAGTAGAGTAGTATTAGTATTGGTGATAGTAGTAGTAGTAGTAGTAATGTTATATAACGGAGCTTTCAACTACGTTGAAATTCAACTTGGGGGATAAATAGTCGACAGATCTTACCTTCATCCCTCTGTTAGGAACAGAGATATTTTACGTATAGCACATGTATGACAGGAACCCACAATCTTCCGGAGTATTTTATTGTCCCTTAACATTAATCGCTCTTGGCAGATATGAATCAAGTGCCCGGTGTAAGTCTCCAGTTAAACTAACAACACTTGGCTATGAAGGTACAAGACTTTGATTCTAAGGTGAATAAATTTTGTAACAGAAAGCGAATTTTGCTACTGCACTAGCATATTACAAAATCAAATTTTACAAAAGTCACTAAACTTAATGACAATAGAACAAGGCGCATTACGCAAATACTTATTGCATAGGAAGAAGGATTCAGATTTGTCATTCAATGAAACATTTGTGGCAATCTTGGTTAAGTGAATCATATGGGTTTGTGTTTCTGATGCTACTTTCTTAGTTATGGTGTTTAATGCAAGTAATATTAAGGCCTATCAAAAACTGATTAAAGAAAATAATATGCATTCAGCATTTCATTCAAATTATATTAGGCTTACTTATTCAGAGTTATTGTTATTATTATTTTAAGAATTTGAGAAGAAATTGTACCTCACAACCTCAGAAGCTTGTCAGGATGCACTCTTGTTGAAACATATGGAAGTTAGTATTCCCAAAAAGCCAACCGTATTCCAAATAATGCAAGTCCATGGATGAAGCACTAACAGAATTCAAACACGTATCCAAAAATAAGTATCAAGACATTGCTAAACTTCTTACAACAATGTACCAGAAGACACAAAAATTATTTTATAAAGAAGTTCTGAAGAGAAAATGATCCAAGGAATACCACTAATCTAATAGAAATTTGTGATGCCGAAGAAGTATCATAACATATGCAATTGTCATTTAATTTAAAGTAATATTTTTCCTTTTCTATTTGTAATCATTTTCATGGTCAATTGATTATAATGATTATATATTGGGGTGTATACAAGAAAAAATAAGAATATTTAATGGAAATAATATTTTGTTTAGTTCTTAAATGGTAAGCAAATAAAGACTGTAATGTTAACATATTTTCTCTTTTCATTCTTTATTTATAACCAAATTCTTTCTGCCACAGCAGACTACGTACATGACAAAGAATAAGCCTACTCTAACAATTTGCATTTCTTGGTATAGTTGTTGTAAGAGTAACAGCGGTGAATTTAGTTATTGCAAAATTAAACGCATATTATAATACATTGTTATAAATATGGAAAATACAGTCTAAAACTGTTAAACATTACCGTTATTTTAAATAAAATACCTAGTAAGGCCGGATAAAGAATGACTGTGAAGATTCCAGTTCAAAACTAATATATTATAGGGTAAACTAGGGTCTGTTGGAAAGTCGGGCATGTTGAACACTCTGTATTTTAACGTGTTACCACGCCACTTGTGGGCACCACATTCTGCTAGAAGTCAATGACGGAAGTAGCCACGAGTGGGACTACTTCCGTCATTGACTTCTAGCAGAATGTGGTGCCCACAATTGGCGTGGTAACACGTTAAAATACAGAGTGTTCAACATGCCCGACTGTCCATCAGACCCTAGTTTACCCTACATTTTCTAATCAGAAAAATAAAAAAATATAAATATATTTGCTTTAATTTTTTTCACTGTAAAAAATCAACATTACAGCAAAGTTCCGTTAAAACACTGTATAAGTTATGTTTCAAGGAATCTAAAATATATTACCACATTTAAAATTCCATTTGAAGGGTTCGCGGGAAAAACGATGAATGTTACAGTTTTCTTAAGGTTGATGTCATTACCTAATTCAAAGGTTCACTGCGAAATTTAATGTTGTTCTTATGAAAAATGGTAAAAAGAAGAATTATCACCACGAATACAGTAATCCTTTCCTTTATTTTCTATAGAAACAGCATTACATCTTGCAGTTATAGACTCAATTAGATCGTTATGTAATCCTTAACAGAAATGTGACATTCAACGTTTTTCCCGCGAATACTTAATTTATCTTCATTCCTTGAAATTTTCTATGATATATTAAATATTGTAGCTTCTGTAGAAAGTGTGTTTTGCATAACCGTCATATTTTAAGTCATCCCACTGATTGGATTCCTGATTTAAAGATTGTCTTCTCAATGTGGTGTATTTAGATTTAAAATGTGTATTGAAACCCTTATTCCCAAAAACTGTGTGGCATCTTATAACTTCTTAGTAACTTGCAATTTTGCTTCTCCGGAAAAAAGAAAAAAGACTTCAGTTTCTATACAAAGCGAGTTTCGCAAAAACGGTTCTCAATAACTCATTTTTACACCCTTAACATATCCTTGTTGACTCGAACATGAGTCAAGCTATCTAAGACGCTGACTGAACTTGAGAATGCTCGATTTTTAGTAAGCTACTTAACGACGCTGTATCAACCACAAGGTTATAATATAGTGTCGATGGAATTGGTGATTTTTTAAAACTTCTTTTATCTAACGACGCTGTATTAACTACTACGTTATTTAGCGTCGATGGAATTGGTGATATCGAGACGGTATTTTGCGAAATAAGGCTGAGGATTCGCCGTGCGATTACCTCACATTCGTCTTATAATTGCAGAAAATCTCTAAAAAAAAATATGCCAGCCAGACAATAAGCGCAAGCTGGAATCGAGCCCACGCCGGAGGATTGGTGATGAAGAAACAGTACATGGTGAGATGAGGCCGATGATTCTCTCTGGATTGCCTGACATTCGCCTTAAAGTTGGGGAAATCCTTGGGAAAAACCAAACCAGTAATTACATCCGAATTCAGCTCCGTAGGAGAAAATAAATGCGCCACCGCCTGAGCTATGCCGATGGCTATGCTCGATATTAAAGTGCAGATGTTGTCTTCCACACCATACTTCAATTCTGATCACCCATTTATTATTACGCTGTCAACAAGGTCCTTAGTTTTCGTTTCTTGGACAGGGAAGTGACGAGTGAACTCCCGCCGTAGATTGAAGGGACGTGAAATGAATTATGAATCTTTGTAAGCCAGCGCCAGTCAAAGATTTCCGGAAATCTCTATTAATAGTGTCAAATTCATTTCCGCTAATCCTTATTCACGTGTGACTGTAATGTCAGAGTGTCATAGGAAGGGATCTACGGAAATCAAGTATGATCCAATATTAATACAATACTTACAGCCATGTTTTTTTCGGTTCAAGCAGTTTCCTAAAGTGACCAGATCCTACAGATCATCCTCTTTACCTGTTCTAGCGTGTCTCGCCAGTAGGGTCTCAACAGATTACCTCTATGACCATCTCTCGATTCCCGCCACCAAACTGGGCGTTCCCTGCTGCCACAGGTGCGTAGTTGTAAGAGAAGCAAAAAATGATTACGTAGATATCTTCATTCGGTGTCTCAGAAGCTGACGTATGACATAACAATGCTCTAAAATTATATAAAAAATAATAATGTAAGATGAAGAATTTTCGTGAAATGAATTTTTTTTAATTTCATTGCGTTATTTTACGACGCTGTATCAACATATCAGGTTATTTAGCGTCTTAATGAAATGAAGGTGGTAATGCTGGTGAAATGAGTCCAGGGTCTAGCACCGAAAGTTACCCAGCATTTGCTTGTATTGGTTTGAGGGAAAACCCCGGAAAAAAAACTCAACCAGGTAACTTGTCCCAACCAGGATTCGAACCCGGGCCACCTGATTTCGCGGCCAGACGCGCTGACCACTACTCCACAGGTGTGGACCAAAGATTGTTTGTGAAATGAAAATGGTAATATTGGGCGGCAAGAAATCCTGCTAAATATCATTTACCTTCCTATTCTGTTCATTACACATTGCTTCAATTGATACTCGTACAACATCAAATAAATACAAATTAATAATGGCTATTTAACGACGCTGTTTCAACTGAAAGGTTATAGCGTCGGTGAAATTAGTGAAAAGAGATTGTATTGTAACAGGATGAGACCGAATATTTGCCATGGATTGCTTAATAATCGCCGTACAGTTAGGGAAATCTCGGAAAAATACATAGCACAAGCGAAATTCGAACACATAATCCTGCTAGCGTGGGATCAGAAGATCAAGTTTCAGCTCCTGATATTTCGGTGGTAAATATTATGTTATTGATAAAAGGATTAGAAAATTAAATTTATAGCTCTATTTGTGAGTGCTATAGGGCGCGCTTCCGTACAGGGGCAGCGCCAAAATGGCGCCAAAGAAAAGAAATAAACTACATAATATAGCAATAAAATATACTGAATGATAATGAGAAAAAAGATATACCATCACACCACCTCAAAAAACGCTCAAGGCAGAAAAAAAAGTATCATTTATCTCATATCCTCTTTTTCCACTCTCTCTACCTCCCTCGCACACTCTTCTATACTCTCATTCTTCCATCCCTTTTCCCCTTTCTCCGCACACAACTACTTTATTTATACTATCTAATTTTATATATACATTACATACCTTATCATTAACACACATTTTTACTTACCTTGCCAGTGACGAGACTCAAACCACCGATGTTTATTTCTATCCTCCATAGCCTTAACCATTAAGCTACAAGAACACTTGCGAAAAATACGCTTGCAATTTATACAAAACCTCAACCCAATCACAAATCTCCAAATTTACGTCATATACTACGTCACGCACTACGTCACATCTTACAAAGAAAGACATTCCTCTCCACCTCATAACGCATGAGAACAACATCCGCTACGGATAAACCAGGAAAATAATCGCAAAAGACAATACTAAATAATAACCGTCACACGAAATACTTCAAAACCCTCATATACGGAAAACATAATCTCTTCATTTTCCTCGAATATATCCAAACACCAGTCGCTTAATAACAAGGTATTCGACTAACCTACTATCGATATATCTCGAAAACACTGTCACTACCACTCTTCAAAACTTGCGTCTAGAGCCCAACCATCAAAATTACTTCTGTTCTTCTGTTGTGGTGTTGATAGAGTATCGGTCTGTCGACCCTTCCTCTTATATGTTGTGTAACATGGTGAGCTGTCTCTTGAACATGAAGGATCCAGACCTCTAAGGGGTTGAGGTATCCTGACTTGTAGTTACATCTTGGTTGTTATTAAAAGATGGTGGTGAGAATGCTTTTGGGTCTACGGTGTTTATCTGTTGCAGTTGAATATGTGCCAAGGTTGTGTATTAGCGGGTTGGTGTTTTGTGAAGTCTTGTGATATAGTTTCGTTGTCATATTTCTGATGGTTGTAGAAACGCTGTTTAGTTCCAGGTCGTCATGTAGTTGAACTGTTCGTGTATCCCAGCCACTGCCATGAATAATATGTAGTATTTTATTTTGAAAGACTTGGAGTTTTTTCATTGTAGTTATGGGTATGAATGCCCATGCTGGAGCTGCGTAGACTATAGCAGATAGAATGAGAGTTCTGTATATGTTTACTTTGACTTTGTAATTGAGAGCAGATGATT
The DNA here is from genome assembly GCF_040183065.1 of Periplaneta americana. Classification (NCBI taxonomy): domain Eukaryota; kingdom Metazoa; phylum Arthropoda; class Insecta; order Blattodea; family Blattidae; genus Periplaneta; species Periplaneta americana. Next base: position 101,149,737 of record NC_091123.1, read on the forward strand.
TTATGAGTGGGTATAATAAATGAAGCCTTCTATAACCTTTCTTTATTTTTGTGTTGATATGTGGTAGCCATATAAGTCGACAATCCAATGTAACTCCTAGGTATTTAACTGTTGATGTCCACGGGATTGGTGTCTGAAGCAAAGTGATATTTGTGTGTGGTTTAGAATAACATTTCGTGAAGATTGTTGCTTGACTGCTTGACTTTTTGCGACGTTGAGTTTTATTTTCCATTTCTGAAGCCAGAGTTCTAGTGTTGGGAGGTAGTGCTGTAATTTGTTTATAGAAAAGTCTGGAGTTTGCGAAGTTGATGTGAAGGCTGTATCATCTGCATATTGATATATTCTAATATTTGCTGAGGTTCGAATATCTGCGATGTAGAGATTATATAAAAATGGTGATAATATTGATCCTTGGGGAACACCTGCTTTGCTTTCTTTAATGGAAGATAATGAGTTTTGATATTTTACTTGAAAGCTTCTGTTTGTTAGGAAGGAGGCTATAAGACGAACTAAACTGGGATCAATTCCTGCTTGATAGAGTTTATAGATGAGACCAGGATGCCATAATGTATCATAAGCTTTTTCTAGTCCAATAGCAGCATTGTAGTGTAATATCTGTGTTGAAATGCCTTCGTTATTTCCTCTGTAACGCGCAATAACTGTAGAGTGGTGTTTCTTTCTGGGATAAATCCGAATTGGGTGTCAGGAATAACGTTTAGAATTAATTTCTTGATGCGACATAGTAGTATTTTCTCGAATAATTTGCTCATTGTATTTAACAAACTGATGGGTCGGCGATTGTGAGGATATCTAGAGTCTTTCCCTGGTTTGGCAAACGAGATTATATATGCTTTGGTCCAATATTTGGGGAAATATTCGAATTTTATGATAGAATTAAATAATTTAGTTATAAATATAATGGCATTTCGAGGTGCATTTTTAGTGCAGCGTAAGGAATTCCATCAGGTCCAGGAGCTCTATTGCATGGGGATATTGTATGCAAATGATTACATAATTCTTCTGTTGATCCACAAGTAAAATTACATAAAGGGCACTTTTTACTTTCATGAAGAGTGAGTTAGAGGGCAATCCATGAATTTTCCGCTCATGAAATGTAGCATGATATTTTTGAATAAACATTGTGTCACAATAAGAACATTTAAACTTGTATTTACTCAAGTCAGTTTGTCTCAGTTTAGGAGCAATTTCGTCTACTGTCCCAGGATGAGATCTATTTACATGCTTCCCAAGGTTATTATAATAATCATACTCCCTGTCGCACAGCTTGCAAACAAATTTTTTCCCTATTATTTTACTGTTAACACCTCATTTTAACACGAATACAATAATTAACTTGAACAAAAACACAGTCACTAATTTTGGCTTTAGTGTTGCCGCCATCTAGTGCAAAAAGATTCTATTAATACGAACACTGTAACACCACTGCCACCTGGTGAGTGAAATTCTAACTACTTACTCAAGTGGAAGCATTTGATGGTTGGGCTCTAGACGCAAGTCTCTTCAAACGCCGACTTCAAATAACATAACTCACAAACACATCGACCATCGATTAACATGACACAAGACACGACGTCCAGCAGCCTAAAAGGCCGAGCAACTTTAATAAGTCTGTCCCAAACAGTTCTACACATACAAGAAAATACTATACAATATGCAATGAAAATAGGTTTCATCAAGAGCGAAGCCAGATGCCCTCGATGCAAACGGGCTATGAAACTCACTCCAACAGATCAGGTAAATGTCCATATAATACCTATTTTGCAAATTATTTCACCATCAAAACACTAAAATCCACCAAAAACAACACATCCTTACGTATATAAAATACACATCACTAACACAAATTTCAAATACTAAAAACACAACAAATCGAAAACGCTTCTCTTCTACCTATTCATAATATGTGATCGTAACTATTTCCAAATAACCCCTCATTCCTCTACAAAGACGTTGCAGTTGGAATGATATTCCTCTGCACTAGACACAAATGTCGAGGACTCAAACGAAGCTGCAGAATAGGAACGTGGATGGAGTCTGCCCACATATCCCTAGAGAAGTGTCTCATCATCACCCTCTGTTTCTGCCTAAAAGAAACTCCTATGAGGGCCATGGAAGAATCCTCTTTCCGAGGTGGTTGGACCTCAACAGAAACAATAGCAGATTGGTACTCCTATTGCAGGGAAGTCTGCGCTGACTACCTTGGAGAACTGTACCGGCAAAGACTTCCAAGTAGGAGGACCACAAATGACTGTAGAAATCGTTGAGACACTTGTCGGAAAAAGGAAATACAACAAAGGAAGAATACGGAACGGAAAAAGGGTTAGTCAAATCTCCACACTACTCACTAATATCTAATAACACACTTATAACTCATTACACTCCAAAACATAATCAATAAAATAATAACCAACACTTTTCCAGATGCTAGGAGGATACTGTCGTGAAACGTCCCAGGTATTCCTCGAACTATGTCCCGACAATAAAAGAACGAATGAAGCCCTCATCCCGACCATTGAGAGACGCGTTGCAATAGGATCTACTATAATAACAGACGAATGGAGAGTATACTCCAGCTTAGATCCTGCTGTCTACGCACATAAGACCGTAAATCACTGAAAAAACTTCGTAGGTAAATATAGAAACATAAACCTTCAACCAACTGTCACAACATAATAAACATAAATATATTAATACATTAATCTACTGTGCTATTACTCCCAACAGACCCTATAACAGGCGCCCACACGCAATCCATAGAATCCACTTGGTGTCACATGAGAACATCTCTAACAAAAGCAAAAGGCACCAAGGATCTGTGGAGCCACCTGTGTGAATTCCTATGGAGGAGAAACTTAAAATCACGACCGCAGTTCCCCGACGCCTATTCAGCCTTCATACACGACATTCAGAACCTATATCCCGTCCTCAATCAGTCAAAACCACATACACAAACTATATCTACAACTTCCGAACAACCAGGCCCAAGCACATCCCATTCATCGCAATAAACAAATACACACACAGCAGTTTCCCCTCCATACGAAATACGACAACATCTCCAAGGTACGTTATCTACTCTTATATAAATCAACTAACATACGAATAAACTAACCCTAATCTAATCAACCCCTAACATCTAACCTTTTACAAATACACACACCTAAACTGACGTGTAATCTTTCCCAAAAAAAAACCCTTAACTAACATTTTACAAATACACACACTTAAACTAACGTCCAAAAACCCTAAAATGACGTCTAACCTTTCCAAAAAAAACCCTAAACTAACATTTTTAAAATACACACACCTAAACTAACGTCTAACCTTTCCAAAAAAAACCTAAACTGACGTCTAACCTAATCTAACCTAACCTAACCTAAACTAACATTTTTCAAATACACACATCTAAACTGACGTCTAATCTTCCAAAAAAAAACCCTAACTGATGTCTAACTTTTCCGAAACACCCTAAAGTAACATTTTTCAAATACACACACATAAACTGACGTCTTACCTTTCCAAAAAACCCTAAACTAACGTCTAACTTTTTCAAAACACCCTAAACCAATATTTTTCAAATACACACATCTAAACTGGCGTCTAACCTTTCCAAAAAAACCCTAAACTGACGTCTAACATTTCCAAAAAAAAACCCTAAACTAACATTTTTCAAATACACACATCTAAACTGACGTCTAACCTTTCCAAAAAAAACCCTAAACAGACGTCTAACCTTTCCAAAAAAACCCTAAACTAACATTTTTCAAATACACACACCTAAACTGACTTCTATCCTTTCCAAAAAAAACCCTAAACTAACATCTTTCAAATACACACACCTAAACTGACGTCTAACCCTAAACTAACATGTAACTTATCACTAATCTATGTCAAATTTCTTTAGTCTAATATCTAACTAATCAACGATATGTGGAAACCAGACTTAAATAATTTAGCGTTCTTACACACCTGAAAGTCCCCATGACGTCAACTGACGTCATCACATTCGATCTGTGTACACCATTCCTGGCAACAGTCAATCCGTGTACAGAGCTCTACGAACACCATTCCAGACAACAGTCAGTCCGTGTATACAGTTCTACGTAAAGAGCATACAACAAGAACCAACGTCATTACACAAGCCGTCAGTAAAACAATAAAAGCTTAAAATGTACGTAAAGTAATATCACCCACTAAGATAAAAAATAATCTGATAGCTACATTATATTCGCAACACGAAAAAGGCGTCCCATTACAACCGTCTCGTAACCTTTGTACCATAACATAACCACGTTCAATATTGTAATATACCGTGTCGAAAGCACTTGATCCTCGTAAACAAAATACGCTTATCAATATTAAGTAACTATTAAATCAGTACAAAGTACCATTATCCCAATTTGGCGCTGCCCCTGTACGGAAGCGCGTCCATGCTATAAACTGACACCGTGAGTAAACATACATCTGTCAACTATATCTTTCCACTTTCACGGCAATTGAAATTATGTTGCGGTTTCGTATGCATATACCTTCTTGTGTTATTATATAAATATACAGTATACACACATCAAAATTGCCTAAATAACACAGTATTTTTCATTTAATTCTTAATGAAGAAACATACTACATGACATGCAACTATTATTATGTATTATTTATGTATAGAAAAATATTCTACACGGTATGAAAGTGTGTAAGAATGTTAAAAGGAAACACACATAACCTGCTCTCAGAATGAAAATATAAAGTTTCAAAATTTCAATTAAGATTTTAGATTTAGATTTATTTAATAATAATATATACATAAAAAGGTTACATTACAGTACCCCGAAAGAGCAAAGCTCGTGTTCGGGGACAGTTCCGTTACATAAATATACATACTTTGTAGACAAAATACGTAAGAAGAAAGGTCACATAAAGATGATAATAATAGAGTTACTAATAGTAATACTAGTAATAACTGAGTGAAAAAAAGAGACGATGTTGAGATTGGTAGGAATATTTTGAAACCTTTGCTGTTTTTCTCAACTTCACACAAAACTTTTGCCATTAATAACGAGTAGCATCACCTCTTGCATTCATTACTGCTCGACACCTTCTTGGTATTGAAGATATGAGATGAAAGATTTCATCTTGACGAAGTTCTGCCAGTGAATTTGGAGACGTGCGAACAGTTGATCGAAAGTCTCAATGTTTTCAATGTCTCCTAGAACTCTATTTTGAAGGATACCCCAAAAATTCTCAATTGTATTAAGATTCGGGGACTGAGCAGGCCACCCTAGAAGTTGAATATTGTGTCTTCCCAAACACCGTGTTTTTGTTCTGGCAACATGTGCCAGAAGAGAATGGAGAAAGTTACACAACGTAGAGCTGCACTAATTGTATTCTTCACCTGACATAATTAGGAACATTAAATCCAGTCGTTTGAGATGGGCAGGGCATGTAGCACGTATGGGCGAATCCAGAAATGCATATAGAGTGTTAGTTGGGAGGCAAGAGGGAAAAAGACCTTTGGGGAGACCGAGACGTAGATGGGAAGATAATATTAAAATGGATTTGAGAGAGGTGGGATATGATGGTAGAGACTGGATTAATCTTGCTCAGGATAGGGACCAATGGCGGGCTTATGTGAAGGCGGCAATGAACCTCCGTGTTCCTTAAAAGACAGTAAGTAACATGTGCAATGGCATTGTCATGCACTAGAAGGAATTCAGGGCTAATTTATTCAGCGATGGGAAAGACTACAGGCTGCAATATCACTTGAATGTAATGATTTGCTCCTAGTATTACTTCAACTAAAACGAAGTCAATCTTCCTGTGTGCCATTATTCCTCCCCATATCATGATAGAACCTCCTTGGAATTTTTGAACCTCCTGTGGATATATTTAGTCTTTCTGCTTGACCTGGTTGTCTCCATATGCGTATTCTTCTGGAATATAGATGTAAACTGAAGCGTAATTCATCAGTAAAGAGAACCTGACCCCATTGATCATCTGTCCAATCTTCATGTTGTTGGCATCACAAAACATGAGGTTCTCGATTTCCACATCGAATAGCTGGACACCTCAATGGGTGACGGGCATTAAGACCTCTGTTCCTAATGATATGGGTTCATACAACCACATTCCCAACATTCTTCAAAGCACTTCTTAACATGCTTGAAGTTGAAGTCCTTTCTCTCAAGGCTCTTAGGCACAGAAATCTGTCTTGTGCGGCAGTTGTAACTCTCGTTTTATCTGGATGTTCTTCTGGACTACCAAATTCACGATATCGACTCCATATTCTGGATATTACGCCTCTTCCAGTATTCAGAGCCCTCGCTGCGTCAGCTTGTGTTCCACTGTTTTCAATCATACCAATTGCTCTAAACATGTCATCGTGGCTTAAAAGACGACGTTGAGCATTCATTTCTACAATTTTTTTATGTTTCACACTGTTGAAGTTACCCCGAATTCTCCGTTACAAATGAACTAATCACCTTATCTGACGCACTAAAATACGAAATATCAATGTAATAATGTAAATGAAAGAAAACAATGGTTGCTATGGTGTCGGGAGCATCGATAAATGAATAACTTACTTATGTGTGCCCAATGCTTAATACTTATTTGGGTTTGGAAAGAATTTTATTAATAACTAGCCGTACCCATGAGCTCAGCTGCACCTGTTAGAAATAATTATAAAGTAATTACATAATTGAAATAGGACGTTAGATTCAGGGAACATTCGTGTTTGATAGAGGGAAAAATCGTTTAATATGCTACTAAATTTAAATTGTATTTAAATAATTAAAATGCGACCATTTTGGTCCAAAGACCACTCATTTGGTGCAATGACAATTTCTTTAACATGTTTCTTAATTTTTATTACTTGCAACCATAGTATAATGAAGATTGGCATATCATTTAGTTTTAATGTTGTCGTGTTGGCGTGCCTGGGGAAAACCCAGGAAGGAAAAATAAAGAGGATCGTATGGTTCAAGGTTTTTGGTTGCCTCTAACAATAGTATTTATAACATAAGCCATCATAAACATAACAATTTAATAAACCACAAACAAGTAGAGAGAAAGAAACTACAAATATTATACAAATTAAGAACTGTGAAAACGTAAGAATACCCCCAAGCAGGAAGTGGGGGTAATAAAATAATTTTAAATACTAAAGTCTGATAACGGCGTAAATTTCCGAGAGAGAGAGAGAGAGGGCTAATAACTAACATGGAAGGAGAAGTGAAAATATGGTACTATACACTACGAGTGATCAACCCTCCCCCCCCCCACATAAAGTACAGTTCTCCATGGCACACGGGCTCTGAGAAATGCCATCAAGTTCAACACTCCAACCTTTAGCTGATTGCCGGTGCAGGTCCGTGTAGAATACCTCGTCACCGACTCAGAAACTATCACCATTAACACCACGATAGACTCGGAGAAACTTCACTGTCATCTAAAGGATGTCGGCGATCCCACGCTGTGTAGAATATGATAATTAACAGAGCTGGCCAATGCTCTGTTAGAGATGAAGCAGACCGCCACCGGGTCTATGTAACTGCAATATGAAAACGATGTTCTATCGGTGATGCGTCCCACGCATAACCAGAGTCATTCCAATTCAACCAGGCGGGTCGACTCAAACCCGGGGTTGACGAAGTACAAACAACCGACGAATCCTCCCGTAGAGGTTGAAAACTAGACGTCCTCTCTCTGACTCGCTTCGAACCCGAGTCCCGTCTCACGAGGCCGCTCCTAGCTCCTCCAGCAGACAGCCGCCCCACTCCCTTGTTCCTCCAATCAGAGGAGGCGAAAATGGGGGTGCGTTCACAACAAAATAAGGAAAAATGTAGCTAACACTATCACATAAAAATCCCCCACAGCATAAACTACACCACAATGTGTATACTTTATATTACTTGCTATATGTTTTCATTGAATTATAGTAATAACTTAATTTTAACCCTTGTTTTCTACGTCTTCAGTAAATGGCGCTTGGCCCATCATGGTTCTGAACTCTTCAAATAACATAGTGATATAGCATATATAATGGTATGTAATTATATTTCTTTCTTTCGAAAATGTAAGAATTCACGATCTCCCATGTACCATTGCCATGGAATCAATAAATGTGTTTTTTCTTCCTACTCAAAAATGTTATATTTTGCACATAGGAGTTACTGCAGGAACAACAACGCAATAATCTGAGGCGGCAGTGAAAATGTATTGTATTGTTATTTTAAAAGTCCTGTATATCCTTAAATATCAGTCCTATCAAAATGTTGCATAGAATAAAACTTATCGGAAATAATTTTTAAAGAAACCTTTGTTATGTAACATTTTTCACAAAAAGCAATAATAACAAAGGATATTTCTATTTATTTCATTCAGGCCCCTTAAAATAAAGTATTTTGAATGCCATACGGCCTAAAATCTAAGTTACAACGAACTTATTTATATTACAATTTTCATTGAAATCCGTTCAGCCATTATCGCGTGAAAAAATTACAAACATCCAAACAGACAGACAGACAGACAGACAAACAAAAATAAAAAAAAAGCGATTTTCGTTCTCATGATGAATAATTATAACTTACATGTTAACACGAATTATTTCTGGAGAAGCGAAAATTACTAGAAAAATTTCGGTTACAGATTTATTATTAGCATATATTATATTATATTATATTATATTATATTATATTATATTATATTATATTATGTTATATTATATTATATTATATTATATTATTTAAAAAGTGTGTTGATAACGGATGTACTCCGATAAGTAAGTTTTTAATTTGTTATGGGGGCTCTTAATCTCAGGAGGAACAACTTTTACAACAGCGCAACATAATCTGCTTGGCTCAATACCCAATATTTTTGCATTGTATTTATTACATATGTGTTTTATGTATTTTAACACGATTTAATTGAGCAGAGTTAAAATTTGGATTATAAAGTAATGGAATGCTAAGCTAACGTACTATTACTGCATACTAAATCAATTCACTCTCCTTTTTCGTTAATTCTCTGAGATGAAAATTATTATGTACATGAATATTATTTTAAGAAATACAGGTTACGAATGTACAGAATAGACTTTTAAGTTTTCTGTGCATAAGAAGCTATTTTAATTTTACCTGTCCTTGATTCACTCAGAATTTACTGCAATAACATTATAGCATTATGTCCATCTAGAGAAACTACACTTTCGAATGGTGAAATAATAATAATAATAATAATAATAATAATAATAATAATAATAATACTAATAATAATAATAATAATAATAATAATAACACAATTAATTAGCTTCCGATATTACTTCATACGAACACAGAAACATTCTGTGTAGGCTATGTTTTAATAGCTTTCGTTTGTTGTTGTCCAAGGCCCCTTATAGACGAAGTAATTTCTTTTTATTTCATTACAGCCCTTAGGTGACACTGTTATTTTAATTTTAAAACTCATTTTTCTCATTAAATATCAGTCCTATCAAACTTTTGCATAGAATAATACCTATCGGAAATCATTTTAAAGAAACTTTTGTTATGTAACATTTTTCATGAAAGTTAATAATAAGGGAGATATTTATATTTATTTAATTCAGGCCCCTTATAACCCCCGTTTTAAATAAAGTATTTTGAATGCCATATAGCCTAAAATCTACGTTACAACTAACTTAATTTATATTTCAATTTTCATATAATTCAGTTCAGTCATTATCGCGTGAAAAGGTAACAAACATCCAGACAGACAGACAGACAGACACACAAAAAACATTAAAAAAAACGATTTTCGGTTTCAGGATGATTAATTATTTTGCCGCAATATATTTTCACAGATTAGTTCTAGAATTATTTAGATACGATGTATATTTATTCAACAGTCCGAAGATTGATTGGAACCTAATAAGTGTCATCAGTGACATCAACAAAGCATAAATCTTGAGGCAATTAAGCCAGAAAATGATGGAGAAATTTGGCAATTTGTTATCAATATTACTTTCAGAATCATAAGAGGCGAAAAAGAAATTATGTTATAGAGTATGTATTGAAAAACCAAGACTTTACAAGCTTCAACAACACCAAACGTTTAACGAACAGATGTTTAATTACAAAAACTCTGTGATATGAAACACGTAGAAAATTATCACAATTAACGTTAATGATTGTTGTTATTTAGTCAACTGTCCGAAGACAAGTTTGAACCTCACAAGCGATACCAAGATGGTGCCACTTATGAGGCAACTAGGCCAGGAAATAATGGGGTACGGTGAACAGTTCCTTTCTCCCTCCATTGCATACATCGCCAATTAACAAACTCACTAACTCAGACTTCAGCTGCATACAAACAATTTTATTGTTCTTCCTTTGACACATATCATGAAGTGAGATTTACTTCCTGATAATAGGTGTACATATCAGCCAGAACTTCAATCGGAGGTCGTTAATGATTATGAAGAAGAACGTAATTATAATATAGAACTTTTGTAGTAGTCCTATCAGTCTAAATAATCTTGGAAGAAACGCGATTCTTCGCCTTGATTTATTATTTTTAAATCTTTCAAGTCCCTGTGCCATCGAAGCTTTCTTGAGTTTAGCTACGCTTTGAAATTTATCACGACGTTTAAAATGTCATATATATGGAACGGCCCACACGGAATATGGAAGGAGATCGCAACATCCCCCAGACCGCCAAGTCTGTGTTCAAGTAAGTTGCTGCCATAAACTACCAGCTTTACGTCTGCGCTTCTATATTTGTGGTATATATCTTTCCTTTCCAACCCGCGTATTGTATAGCTGTCTAGCTAACATTTTCCAGTGGCACTATTTCTCGGAAAGTCGTAAATACTATCATTAACATAGGAATCACTACTATCAATATGAAGTGCAAATTTTCATGCTCACTTATACATTCTAGAAACGACGCCCGAAAGTGTAGCTTTTTATGTTACATGAATTACGTACATTATATTACGTGAACTACGACAGAAGTAAAGATATCCAACGTATTTTTCGACAATAAAACGTAAGAAGGAAGATCTGATACAGAAAAATGAACAATATTGAAGTTTTCACTCGAATTCACATTGCTTACTATTATCATAGCAAGAACAGTCATTCTGTCATTGATTTCTACTAAAAAATGTGTTTGTTACGTTCGAACGTAAAGTTAATCTATCTCGAAATATTGTTTATAAAATATAATTATTTACTCAAAGTAGTAGGTCGTCTTAAAAAGTAACACAACATTATGATGTATTAATTAATTCATTCATTCATAGTGTTCTGTCCAAGGACAATTCTTTCACTGCAAATCCAGCATTCTCCATTCTTTCCCATTTTCTGTCTTCCTCTTTGTCTCCTCATATGATCCATATATCTTAATGTGGTCTATCATTTGGTATCTTCTTCTACCCCGAACTCGTCTCCCGTTTACCATTCCGTCCAGTGCATCCTTCAGGTGGCAGGTCCTTCTCAACCAGTGACCCAGTCAATTCCTTTTCCTCCTTCTGATCAGTTTCAGCATCATACTTTTTTCATCCATTCTTTCCAACACAGCTACGTTTCTTATTATGTCTGTACACTTCACATGCTTCATACTTCTCCATATCTACATTTCAAATGCTTGTAGTCGCTTCTGTTCACTTCGTCGTAGTATCCACGTTTCTGTCCTATACAATGCTACACTCCATATAAAGTACTTCACTAGATAGTTCTTTCTCCAGAGGTCTGCAAAACATACTCCTTCACTAATCTCTTCCTTAGTTCTTTCTCCAGAGGTCAGCAGAACATGCTCCTTTTTCCATTAAAAACTTTCTTTGACATTGCTACTCTCCTTTTAACCTTCTTGGCAGCAGCTTATAGTAAACCCTAAGTATTTGAAGCTGTCCACTTGCTCTACTGCTCCACACCTGTGGAGTAACGGTTAGCACGTCTGACCGCGAAACCAGGTGGCTTGGGTTCGATTCCTGGTCGGGGCAAGTTACCTGGTTGAGGTTTTTACCGCGGTTTTCCCTCAACCCAATATGAGCAATTGCTGGGTAACATTCAGTGCTAGACCCCGGACTCATTTCACTGGCATTATCATCTTCATCTCATTCAGACTAAATAACCTAAGATGTCGATAAAGCGTCGTAAAAAACCTACATAAAAAGTAAAAAAAAAATTGCTCTACTGCCTCATTTAGAATTCTCAAGTTAACCTTCTTTACTTGTCTCCCTATGACCATGGTCTTCGTATTGTTGGCATTTATTTTAATTCAATACTGCTCTCAGCTGTCATTTAGCTCCTTAGTATCATCTCCTGTTCTGGTAACAACCCCATATCATCAGCAAATCATATATAATTTATTCTTCTTCTTCCTACTATCACTACTCCCATATTATGAAAACAGTTCTTCACTAAATCCTCCAAGTAGATGTTGTCCTATTCTGAATTTGACACGTTGTTTCATAGAAAGGTTACTGAACAGCCTCCTCTCTTTCCAATCCATGTCAATTTTCTTTAGAATCTCCGTCAGTTTATTTCAATCTACTCTGTCAAACGCCTTTTCTAAGTCCACAAATACTAAGTTATACACACTTCTGCATTCTTCTCTAGATATATTTTGCCGATTGTTCGTAGCAGTTCAATTGCATCTCTCGTACCTTTTCCCTTCCTGAACTCAAACTACTCTTCTTCCAACTGTTCTTCCATTTAGAATATAAACGTCGATTCAGTATTCGCAGAACAATTTTTGCCGAATATGATATCAGGCTGATAATAGTCCTGAACTCCTCACATTGCTTGGCATTATTTTTCTTCGGCATTGGAAGCAACACTGTATCCGTAAAAACTTCAGGCCAGTCACCTTTTTCATATATTTCGCTGCATTATGATAGAATTTGCTTCTTGTCTTCACCCAAGCATTTCACTAATTCAATGGAGATTCTATGAACTACTGTTGCTTTTCCATTCTTCATTTCTCTAAGCGCTAGTTCAACTTCTTCCTTTAAAATAGAAAATCTTTTTTTCTCTTCTGATATGGCTGCTTCGTCTTCTGTAGTCAAGTCGTGTAGACGATTCCCTGTCTCAAATAATTATTCTAATATTTCGTCCATCTGTTCAGTATTCCTTGTCTGTCTGTTATTTCATTTCCGGTTTCGTCCTCTATTAACCACATGGATTTGTTTTTCTTATTTGTGAAGTCCAAACATTTTACTTCGCTGTACGTTAAATCATATCTATATTTTCTCTAGATTCTCTATTTCTTTACACTTTTTTTCACCCAGTCTTCTTTAGCCTTATCAGTTTCTCTTCTTAGTTCGTTGTTAGGTTTCTTGTAGTTTCTTCTACCTTCTTCCGTGTTGATGTTTTTTTTCATTTTCTCCTTTCCTCCATCTTCTCCGACATTTTCCCTGTGACCCAAGGTTTCTTAATTCTCACACCTTCTCTATATCCTATTGTTTCTTCTGCTTTTGTCTGTATATAGCATTTCAGGCGAGTCTAGTACTCATTATTATTCCCAAGTGTTGTTTCTAATGTAGCGGCTTTCTCTTGAAAATTTGCTTCTAATTATCTTCATTCTTTAGATTTCCCATGTTCAATTCCTTCGTCACGTGTCTCTTTTTATCTTATTCAGACGAATATCTACTTCGCCTATCAGGAGGACATGATCTGAGTTAATATCTGCTACTTATAAAGTCTTCGTATTTTTAAGCAATTTCGTAATCTCTCATGTACCAGTATGCAATCTATCTGATATCTGCTTTCGTCCCTTAGGCATGTTCAAGTGTATCTTCTTTATTTATGTTGTTGGAATAATGTGTTTTCTATAATCATTGCATTTCTTTTACAGAAATTTACCGAAGATTTCCCTCTGTCATTTCTTCTTCCTAGTCCATATTTCCCAACTGTTCTTCCCTCTTGTCCTTCTCCTAAAACTGCGTTTCAGTCGCCCGTTAGGATTACGCATGCTTTTTTCTTTTCCTTCTCAATTAATTCTTCTATCATGTCATAGCTTTCCTCTACTTCCTCGTCTGCTAATCCACTATGTGGCATATAAACTTGCACTAATGCTAACTCCATTTTCTTTCCTTGCAGTCTCACCATTATCATCCGGTCATCCACATAACGCACTGATATCACTTTAACTTTCACACGTAGTCCCAGTAATACACCAACACCATGACTTTCTTTGCACTCACTATTTGAATAAAACAACTTAAAATCATCACTCACCAACTCACCACTATTTTCCCACCTTACTTCTGATATTCTCATCACATCCAGTCCGTTTCTTCTCACTTCTATCTTCAAGTGTTCCAACTTACCTACTTGCAGAAGCGTCTTACATTCCACATTCCAATCCTCAATCTTATTTTTCTTCTCTCTTTTGAGTTGCTTCATAATGTGCCCTTCCCAGAATCTCCTCCCTGACATCCGAATGGGGGATAGTTTACGTCCGGAATCTTTCACCTTGGAAAGACTCAAAAGTTGAACTAAAATCAAGTTTAATTTCCTATTTTAATTATAACTCCATTCCATTTGTTGTATCCTTACTTACGATTTCCCTTTTAACTATTTGAATTAATTGGATTGGTTATGGTGTATTCCAGTCGTTAGTCTAGTTTTTACTTTTTCTATTAACCTATGTTGTTATTTTCATTTTGTATAGTGTGAATTCTTATTATGTTATTTTTTTCTGTTATATGTTAGTATTTTGTTCTGTAACTTTTTCTTTAATTTCCTTGCTAATGTAGTTTTGACCTGGTAGAGTGTAGAAAAAGTCCCTACGGCCTTAACTCTGCCAGTATAAATAAGTACTCGTAAAATAAAAAATACAATTATTGCAGGAGATACAGTGTCAAATGAAGATAAATGAGAATCAAAACATTTTTCTGTCCAGATCTGTGCCTCATATACAGAAGTCCCTCATATATTAGGCCTATACCGTATTAATGTTTTCAAAATTAACATAATCTCAGCGGTTAGAGAGATCAAATAGGTAGTGATGCACAAATTTGCAAAATATTTTCTGTTACAATAAATGTACCGGTAGTAGACTATACTAGAGGCATTTGGAAAATAAGAGCCGGTCCAATATTATTCGTTCTTAGTAGACCCGCGCATACGCAGTCCGTAAAAATGAATCATTGAGGAAGTGAGATATTTTATGAGATCGTGCCATTAACTGTTGTGAAATATTTATTGAAAATGAGCCATACAATCCAGAATCTGGCTATTTGAGATTTCGTACTGTCATGGTCTTCATTCGTTCAAAAATCAAATTGTCGAGCTTATTCAGCGCCAGCTAATAGAGATTGTGACTTAAGTTTGACAGAAGCGAAGTCGGTGAAGTGTAGAGTTGGACAAACGAACTGAATGATAATGTTATGCCACAGAGCTTAAGTAAGCCCTGTAGTATGATCTTCACTAGGGCATTAATTTCCAGAAGATCTAGGGAAGGTTTCACAATAAGGTGAGTGCATCGTATTTATATGAAGCAGGAAATACAAAGACATAGCCAGTAATTCTCCATTGAGTACCAACGAACTTACTAATACAGCAAGTAAGAGGAGCGCGGCTGTCTCGCGTGTACTAGACATCACTGCCTGCGATAAAGGTATTCTTGCACAATGAATCACAGCTGGACTAATCATGTTAGTCCAGTGAATTTAATCACGCATTTTAATTGGTTAAATTAAAACACGCATTGTTCGAACTATTTTCTTAAGCGTAGTCCCAATAAGGACCTTATTACTGTATTTGCGCAGAATCGATGTAATTGTAATAGATGATTAATTAAGATGGCATCCTAAAGTACGTATAAATAAAATATTTCTTAAAACCCATCTCATCTGCTGGGTAGCGTAGGTGATGCCACGGCCGGGAAACGGTAAGGGAACATAAAAAACGTTTTGTTTGTTTTATACTGAAACACCCAAAAGAAAAACTGAGTCAGAAACAACTATCATTCTTAACACAGCACTCAATATCCTGGAACATTGGTGTAACCACAATAACATGAATGTAACTAAGTTCCAAAGCTTCCCTTTAAGTCATCAAGCCATACACCCTAACCTAAGATACAAAGATATTCCACTTCATCAAACAGATGTGCCCGTGCCTCACTTCCTGAGCTGTTTCTTTGCGGGACGAGACGCAGAGGGGGTGATTGGGCGGTCCTGGGTACCGCATGTGCCTACTACCCTACGTTCAACACATCGGCCTTTTCAGGATTCCTTTCGTCAGCTATGGAGAAATACCAGCCATGGACAAGCGAATTTATAGGCTGTCCCCTCACAAAAACAAATTATGTCCTTCTCATCAACTCCTGTAACTAAACACTAATACCGTAATGTGTCTGTGATCTATTATATAATAAAAACACATAAAAACACATAAACACTAATACCAGTGGTAGACTACAGTCTCTACTTGAGATTATCGACCTAATCGCGATTACGGTTGTCACGTGTACACATCCCTAAACTCTTTCCTCTGTGGCAGTGTTTCTCAAACGTTTTTCCACCGCGAAACCCCTTTTAATCTAAAGTGTAATTGCGGAATTCTTGTAATATTTTATTAGTATTTAATAGTTAACAGAC
This sequence comes from Periplaneta americana, assembly GCF_040183065.1. NCBI lineage: Eukaryota > Metazoa > Arthropoda > Insecta > Blattodea > Blattidae > Periplaneta > Periplaneta americana. The sequence goes on from NC_091123.1 coordinate 101,166,346, forward strand.
AAGTGAGAGCTAGTATCTCAATAATTCTGTTCAGTGGGACGAATGTATTTGTTTTTTAAGCCTGCAATCTGATTTTATGGCGGAAAGTTGTAGTCTCATTTATGCTATACTTCTGCATTTTGTATTTTCAGTATTTTGTTTTTGTGGACACATACGCAGAGAATGCAGTGATGAAAGTGATAAGTATTATGGGTATTTTCCGTTTTAGACGTTTATTAGGCCTAAACATATCGTTATTACGCATATTATTGTAGCCTAATATTATTATTACTCATATTCTTGGAATATTATTATTATTATTATTATTATTATTATTATTATCAGTTGTTTCATGTTATTATTGATTCATATTTTCGTAACATTTATATATTTTTATAGTATCCACTAAGTATAAAATAGCTACCGGTGCAGCCCAGTCAGCTAAGGTGCTTGCCTATTGATCGAGAGTTGCGCTCGGGCGCGGGTTCGATTGCTTCTTGGGCTGATTACCTGGTTCGATTTTTTCCCCGAGGTTTTCTCCAACCGTAAGGCGAATGTCATGTAATCTTTGGCGAATCCCCGACCTCATCTCGCCAAATACCATTTCGCTACCATCAATCCCATCGATGCAAAATAACCTAGTAGTTGATACAATGTCGTTAAATAACCAAGTAATAAAAGTATAAAATACAATTTTAAATTATATAGGGCTCACGGAACCCCGGAATGAGAAATGCTGCTCTATGGCAATTCAGCAATAATTGTCCAGACTGAACGAAGAGTGGCCTAGTGTGTACTTACATCGCCATCGCCATCAGAGATAGTGGTAACCACGATTAGAGTATCCAGTATTATAAACAGTAAAGACCCCTGCAATGGCATAGGATAATGTTATCAGCACATGTAATATGCTGCCATGCCACACGCTGCAACTGCCGTTCTGGTCCGAGCAGACCTAAGAGGCGTGGTTATAAGCACTAGGGAGCTCTCGGTTCAGGACGTGAGACACGGGCAGTACTAACGTATTTAGGAGTGTTCTTTAATAGAAAACTAAAATGGTCTCACCAGGCAGAACAAATTATATTCTCATCATCCAATCGGTTAAATGGAATTAAACGAATTGTAGATTCAAAATGGGGTTGTGTCCGCACTATCCTACAAATAATATATAAAATGTATATAGTACCTCAAATATTGTACTGTTGTGAACCTCTAATGACAGCTTCGGAGACAGTATTGGATAAAATCGATCAAGTGCAAAACCAAGCTCTACGCCTCCTCACTGGTGGAGTCAAAACCTCTCCAATTAACGCCATCCTCCTTTTAACGGGATTTAAACCAATTCATAGATTAATTGAAGAGAAGGCACTAATTCTATACGAAAAGCTGTTGAGAATTCCAGGAGAACAATTCTGGGAATCTTATCACAATGTCGAAAGAAGGTTGAAAACACAGCACGGATTTATACAAAAAGTGATGGAATTGAGGGAAATATATCAGACTCTTAATACTCCAGAAACTCTTCCTCAGTTTTTAAATCCAATACTTTCTAACTTCATTTTATTCTCCATAGATTTGGAAGATGCTGTTTAAAAAAAAAACACCAGTAGATATATTAAGATCCCTGGCTCTTGAAACAATTAACCTCAATTATCTAGAAACTGATTGGCTTCATGTTTATACAGACGGATCCAAAACGGAGGATGATATTAATGTTGGTGCCGGTGCATACATGATATCTTTGCTTTCTATACAGCGGTAGGCACCCATAGGTCAGCTTATGACGGTGAAATTGAAGCTATCAGGCTACCCTTAACTCAACTGATATGTCATCAAACTAAATTCAAGAATGTCGTCATCCTGTGCGACTCCAAAGCAGCCATTGAATCTGTAGTTTCCTCGGACCCTGAGTCTTCATCAATTCAGGACTGTCAAAATGCCATACAATTATTACAAGCAAAACACAAAATCGTGGTACTACAGTGTGTCCCAGGACACTGCAACTTATTTGGCAATGAGAAGGCTGATGCCTTGGCAAAAAAGGTGCTAAAATTTTACAAACATCTCCTAAACCAACACCCTTCCATGTAATAAAATAATACATCAAAGAAGTTTCCCACAACATCCACTCCCATGAGATTGCAGAAAAAAACATGTGGCAAACACTGGAGAAGGGACTTTCTATCAATACCTAACAGACCAAGAAGATTGGCAGTCGCCCATTTCCGACTTGCCACTGGACATGACTGCTTGGCGCAGCTTCTCTACCGCTTAGATAGGTATTTATCAACATCCAACCTGTACCCTTTGTGACCTTCAAGAAGCGATGAATAGGGATCATCTCCAACGCTGCCCAGCTATAAAATCACTGACAAAATGTGAAGCTGGGAAGCGAGAAGCGTCATGCCTCTGTTTAGTTCTTAGGTTTTAGTTCTTTTAGGTTTTTGTTTAGTTCCTTTGTTATATTTAATTTTAAGTTGCATCAAGTTAATTGTTTTAATCTTGAGGTTGTGTTTAGGTCAAAGATAAGTTATCTATGTACCTGTCATTCGAATAAATAAATAAATAAATAAATAAATAAATAAATAAATAAGTAAATAAATAAATAAATAAATAAATAAATAAATAAATAAATAAATAAATAAATAAATAAAACTAAAATTTACCATTAAGGAAAGCCTGCATGGTAACTTATAGTCAAGAAAACAAGACACAATAAAAATTTAAGAAAAAAGTTTTTGATGTCACTGTATTATTGTTATTATTATGATGATTATTATTATTATTATTATTATTATTATTATTATTTCATTTATATGGTTTCATTAATTCATTTATAATACATTTTATTTAATTGCCATCATTTTAATTATCTCACTGAACTAATTTTAATAATATTATTTGTGCTATTTATTTTGTTGCATTTTGGTCAATTGAGTAATGTATACTATTATATTGATTGTATTTTCATCTCATTGCCATTTTCTATCATTCATTCTCATCATCATTTGTTGTTTTGTTTCGTTTTGTACCTGTGCTAAACTGTAATTGGCCTTGTGCTGCTGTTTCGCACATTAATATTCTAAATAAATAAATAAATAAATAAATAAATAAATAAATAAATAAATAAATAAATAAATAAATAAATAAATAAATAAATAAATAAATAAATAAATAAAATAAATTATTATTATTATTATTAGCATGACATATTTTGAAATGAATAAGAATGAAAGGAAAGTGAAAAAATATTTATATTTATTATCAATACTATTACTATCACTATTAATTCGCCGAGTTAGCTCTGTGGTAGAGTGTCCGGCTCAAGCTAACCGGCCTGGGTTCGATTTCCGGCAGGATCAGAAATTTTCGTATACAATTTTTATCTCTAGATTAGGAGAGGTGGTTGTGCACAACTTCTTGTCACTAGAATGTGCACATATGCGTGAATTATATCCCAAATCTCTCCGCAGTGCACTGTGTCAGTGTTGATAGGTACTAACTTCTATACGATGAGTGAGTGCTCTCAATATTTTCTACTCTTTTTCCGAAATTCGTCTATCCAACACCGAATGTGTGGTTTAACGTGAGATGTATCTCGGAAGTACAATATAAAAATCCGAAGGTATCCAAGAATGGACTCCGTGAAAACTCATCTTTACGGAGCAACACGAAGCTCTCAGAAATGTTTGGATGGCTTCTCGTATTTTTGTCATTGATCGAGAAATTGTGCTCGCGATGCAATTTAACGCATGCTGAGCAACACCACTTCTCCCCCTTAGCCAGTGGACGAAACCGCCCTCATCAGTCAGACGTGCGCAATCCTCCCAACCCCTTCATCTAACTGTTCTCATTGTCTAGGTTATATTCTGCAAAGAAGCAAAGGAAGAATGAAACTTCAATAATTTAACTAACAGCGGCATTCACACACTCATTGCAGTCCGGAGTGTGTCTTATTGAGCTTCGCTTTCGCAGCACGAAATGGTTAAGTTCTTTTCAATAAAATGCAAATAAGCTTTCCTTAAGCACTTCTTAACTACCAATTAAACATATACAGTAAAATGTAAAAGAGAAGGTCCACTGGTTAATAAAATCAATGCATAATAGTAAAATTAAAAATGCAGTGAGACTAGCTATTCATAGTTGCGATATATTTATTTGAGACTCCAATTCACGTCTTCGGTAACAAAAACAGTAGTGATGCTTAGAATATCCTTTTCAAATCGTTGATAAGAAAATGTGAATTCATGCTCTACAGATTTTCAATTTTTATTCTTTTCCTGGTCAATCCTTCATAAAGGACAACTCTTCAGTCAATTCGCACTTAATATAAATTGAATTCGTACATTACTTATATTAACAGAAATCTAAGAATTCTATTCCCAACTACACATTTTTAAAAGCTAAAACACAGTCCAATACAAATTGAAAATAATATCCAGTAGGCCTATTATTCATATTATTGTGAAAATGGATATAGACAGGCAAATAACAGAAGGGGAATGTAGGGATAAGGTTGCTCTGGAGATCCAATCGATTATCAAAACAAATTGGGGGGCCGAATTTTATATCTCTATGGAGATAGCAGAGAAGGTAGACTGGGTTTAATCTGGTTTCGTCTAGGAGCCTGGAGGGCACTTAAAATCGTCAACGAAGAGGGGGCGAGAATATGTCCTCTTTGTGGTAAAGGCGAGACATCACACCATATTTTATTAGAGTGTGAAGCCACAGAAGCTCTGAGGAAACGATTCCTGCCAGAGTCATTCATTACATCTAGCAGGGGGCACTTGGTAACATACAATATGTTAAATAACGTTAAATTTTGTGACAGTGTGGGAAAATTTATGGCAAAAGTTCGACAGTTGAGGGTGGAACTGACCGAGGGGGAGGGAGCAGAGGAAATAAGGGAAAGTGTTATTAATTAGTGTTGTAATGATGAAGTAATTAGGGGATAATGTTCTTTTTGTATTTACTGTGTCTTTTTTTGTATTTGTATTTTATCGCGTGTGTATGTTTTTTATGTATTATCTTTATATTTATTAGTTGGATTATTTCGTGCAGCCTCAATAAGGAATTGAATTGTATATATATATATATATATATATATATATATATATATATATATATGTTTCACTGTGGTTTTTTCTCTCTCTTTTCATACCTTACATTTATTTTATTTTTTATTATTTTTGTGAAATATGGTTTGAAGTTACTCGTAGATTAGTTGTAATTGTGATAATTAACCCATTACTGCATAAAGTTATTAATGACTTGAAAAATGCGTTTCTGAGTTTAAGTTTGCTAGTTGGTGACTTAAGAATGCATTCTTACCATTTTTAACTTTATTTACTTTCTGGGATAAAAATTAAGGACCGTCCCATAAATAGGACGCTATGCATAATGGCCAGTGATACAGTAGTTGAATAGAATAACCCCTCTTTTAGTTCAAATAGTATTTATGCATTTATTATGTGGCAAATACATATACATATTAGAATCAGTGGTTCAACTCCCTTCTCACACAAGCCTACGCATTGTCCAACACTATTTTGTGTGGTAAGGGTAGAAACATTTAGGATGGAGTCCAATTTGACACTTGCTGCAGATGAACTTTGCTTTCCATGTACAATTAGCACACCTTCGTTGAGTTTCATTTTCAACTGGCCAGTGGTATGGACCATCAAGTGGTATGGGAACTCACCCTATGCCTTTTCAGAAGTGTAAAAGCCAGGAGACGGCAAAAGTTGAGGAGCGGTTCTGAAGAGGCTTCATTTTTCTGTACAGAAACAAAGCATTTACTACGCCAACATCAAGAAAATAAGCGAAGATGGACCACCACTCTGTTGTTGCCGCTGTTGCTAACATCGGTACTGCCAACGCTGGTGCTGCTGTTTCTGTGCTAGCCCTGGTACTGCTGTTGCTGCTAGTGATGGTGCTGCTATTGCTACTGCTAGCGCTTGTGCAGATGGTGGTGATTGTAAAAAGAAATCCGTAGCGCTACAGCCCATGAAGGCCCAAGACCGACCAGCCGGCTGCTGGTCTCACGTCCACATGCCGAAACAGAGGTGGACAATCATCCAACCAGAATGGCGGTATCGTGTGGTTAGCACGATGATTTCCCCCCCAGCCGTTATAGCTGGTTTCCGAAACCGGATTTTCGCTACCTATCGTAGCTCCACAAGTGCATGATGATGCTGCGTTGGCACCGGTCCCATACACTGGCCGAAATTTCATGAGAAAATTTCTTCCCCCATGAGGATTCGAACCAGCGCGCATTCCGTAACGCGAGTCCGAGGCAGGATGCCTTAGACCACAATGCCACGGCGCGGTACGTTGGTGGTTATAGTAGTAATAATAGTACTTGTAGTTGTAGTAGTACGATGGCCTTCTAGCCTGGAATTACTTCCCTACCTTGAAAATTTGCATATATTAGCTTCCTTCTTTTCGGACGGCAATAACTTGTGCGAGAAACCTCAGCTTCATTTTTGTCTAATTTACTTTCAAAATAATTTGTTGCAGCTTTTATGTCAGAAGACTCTGGCATACTTTCATCAACAATGTCATCTTCATTATCATCATAGCATATATATATATATATATATATATATATATATATATATATATATATATATATTGTAATTCCGCTTTACTAAGTAGCATTTTACCGCTAAGATTATTGAAATAAGCCTCATGCTCGTCGTCCGATTTATCACTGTATTTATTTGTAGCCTATCATGGAAATCTTCTGGAGGGGTCACATATATTAGAATCTCAATATCATTATTTTGATTTTCCATTAGCCCCAGGATTTCACTCACGGTTAGACTGGAAATAAACCAATGTAATGGAAACCATCTACATATTATAAAGAATACTACAGGAGTGCACACTGCGTGGCGTCCTATTTTTAGGACGGCATTTTATTTCACCTTGTACCTAGCAACATATAAGACAATTTTATTGTTGTTATGTACCACATGAAAACTCAAGTATTCAACTCATTATGTGAAAATAAAAATCAGATTTCTGTACCACCATTCAGAGTAACTAAGACTGAACTTACACGCGCTGCGTCACAAAACACTGTTATCCTGCCATCTTGTAAAAAATTAGCTGGTATGAAGAAATGCTCGCGCGGAATTCAAACACTGCAACACTATAATACAATGTAATAATTTATTAATAATGTATTTGGTACTCATCACTATAAGCTTTATAATAAAAGTATATCATCTATGTTTATGTTTCCTGTAAACGAATGTGAAATCATTAATATTGTAAACAGTTTAAAAAATAATGTGGCTCCTGGTATTGATGGTATTACAACAAATACCCTGAAACTTATTATCGAAGCTATTTCTAAACCACTTGCCTTTATATTTAATTTGTGCATATCTCAAGGTGTATTTCCCTCAGCCCTAAAACATGCTCTGGTGATACCAATTCACAAGTCTGGTGACAAAAGTAATCTTAATAATTACAGACCCATTTCACTATTACTCAGTCTCTCTAAGGTATTTGAAAAATGTATAAAAACACGGTTAATAACATTTTTAGAAAAAAATAAACTACTAAATGATAATCAATTTGGTTTCAGAAAAAATTTGTGCACTGATGATGCTATTATGGCAGTTACCTCAAAAATAATTCAAGAATTAGATGTAGGAAATAAATGTCTAGGAATTTTTCTAGACTTGCAAAAAGCTTTCGATACGGTCAATCACAGTATACTTTTGAATAAAATGGATAGATTAGGAATTAATGGAATTGCTTTAAAATTATTTAAATCTTACTTAAGTAACAGAACTCAAGCAACTAAAATAAATGATCACCTTAGTAAATCACGTAACATTGATATAGGTGTACCTCAGGGGACGATTTTAGGTCCTGTTTTGTTTTTAATATATATCAACGATTTACTTAAAATTGACATTGAGAAATATTCTGGTACTCTGTATTCTTATGCTGATGATACTGTGGTTATATTTAGCGGTTCGAGTTGGAATGAAACTTATCAAAATTCTAACAGTGGTATTAATATTATTAAAGAATGGCTGGATGCTCACTTACTTTCTTTGAACGTTTCTAAAACAAAATTAATACCATTTTCATTAACATCACATGGCCTTGAGCAACTAGAAATAAACAATAATATAAGTATAACTATACATGATTGTAACCTACCTACTTGCTCATGTAACGCTTTGAGTATATCCTCACAAGTTAAATATTTAGGCATTATTATTGACCAACATTTAAAATGGGACAAGCATATCTCCTTTCTGTGTAACAGATTGCGTAAAACAATCCACAAATTTTCCATTCTACGCTCTTATTTACCTGTTTATGTTCTGCGTACTGTGTACTTAGCTCTGTTTCAATCAATAATTCAGTATGGTATTTTAGGTTGGGGAGGAATGGCAAAATCGACTCTCCGTCCTTTACATATGCTCCAAAAAAGAATTATCAAAATTTGTCTATATAAACCTTTTGATTACCCAACAAAATTAATTTTTCAGGAATTTGGCGTATCAAATCTAGAACAAATTTATAAACAAAAATTGCTGATTTACTTCCATAAAAACCACAATAAATTTAAATATGATCCTCATGAATACCAGACGAGACAAAACTACAGTTTCTTTCTAAATACTCCCAAATGCCACACAACTGCTGGATTAAAACACAGCAGAAATTTTGGACCCAAAATATATAATACATTAATTAGAGCTTACCCTGAGCTAAGTACACTTAACACACATAGATTTAAGAAACAAATCAGATTAATTATTTAATTGTTTAAGCCAATTGAGTTAAAATTGTTACTCTAATATTCATGTACTTCTGTATTTTCTATTTGTATATAGACCCTGTTATTACATGCTGTATGTATTTTACCATTTATTAATGTGATTGTGCTCAATGAACTCTCGTAATTTTGTGATATATTTTGTATAACTGATCTGAACTGCGCCCGAGCACGAGCTTCTGCTCTTTCGGGCTGCAATGCCTAATGTAGCTCAAGTGTATAGTATTAATAAATATTATTATTATTATTATTATTATTATTATTATTATTATTATTATTATTATTATTATTACTTTCTAAAGAATGCCTCCAAATGTACTAAACAAGAAAAAGTTCCATAGAAATCAGTATTTTACGCAAGTCCCATTTACAGGACGCTATGCAGTAATGGGTTAATGATAACGGTAGTAATAATAATAACTGTTGTTTTGCTATTTTATTATTAGTAGGTATTATGTGCATATTTATAGCACGAATGGCCGTACGAGCTCGTGCGAAGGATCTTGTGTACATGAGTTTGTATAATTTATTATGCATTAATAATTCTATCTATCTATCTATCTATCTATCTATCTATCTATCTATCTATCTATCTATCTATCTATCTATCTATCTATCTATCTATCTATCTATCTATCTATCTATCTATCTATCTATCTATCTATCTATCTATCTATCTATCTATCTATCTATCTATCTATCTATCTATCTATCTATCTATCTATCTATCTATCTATCTATCTATCTATCTATCTATCTATCTATCTATCTATCTATCTATCTATCTATCTATCTATCTATCTATCTATCTTATTGTGAATAAATGGCTATTAGCCTACAAAAATATATTAGACTTTCTGAAACGTTCATTAAAATTTACATTTTGGAGCATTCGGTAAAAAATAGGACTGTTTTTACAACAATAATCCCGGTTCGAAATAATTATAGTAAGCCTATGCAGTAAATTATAACTAGAATCTTTATGAAGGAAACAACTTAAATTGAAGACTAGTTACTATATTACCAGTGAATCTGTCGACTTTGAAACTTTGCCGTTCTGTGTTCTATATTATAAACAGGTAATAGTCAGTTATTCTAGTAAAATAATTAATACTGATATACAGCTTATATAACTAGTGGCTTGTGCAGCAAATACTGCAAAGTAAGTTCATTAGAAGTTCAAATAAAAATTTGTGAGATTTATTTTTCAGAAAGAATACCACACATTTTGAAAGTAATTTGCTGCCATAATAATGAGACATACTCCTAGTAAGATGTAAAATTGAAAGAACATAACAGCTCAATGAAGTATAACCCCGTAAAAATAACTCTTTTAAAAATCATCCCTCTAATAATGATGCTGAATTTGATCAGGAATGAGAAAAGGAATTGGTTGGTCGCTAGCTAAGAAACTGCCTGCTGAAGGATGCACTGGAAGGAATGATGAACGGGAGAAGGGTTCGGAGCAAAGAACATATCAGATGATAGACGACATCAAGATATATGTATCGTATGAGGAGACAAAGAGGAAGGCAGAAAATAGGAAAGACTGGAAAATGCTGGGTGTGCAGTGAAGGAGTCATCCTTGGGCAGAACACTATGAATGAACGAATTAGTACATCATAACGTTGTGTTACTTTTTGAAGTAACCTACTGTCCTACTACATTGAGTATATAATTATCTTTTAAAAACCATATTTCGAAATAGATAACTTTACGTTCGAACGTAACAAACATATTTTTAGTAGAAATCAATGACAGATTGATTCAGTGCGAAAACGCAAGTAACAATGTCAGGACAATCAGCGGATTTTTCGTGTGGGAGTAAAGCAGAAGCTATTTCAGGTCATTGCAATTGCTGGTGAGAGTTAAGAAAATGTCAGGTTTACCATGATTTCAAACACTAGACATAGCATCTTGGTATAGGTGCTGCATGTTTCGTGAATTGCCTTGAAATATAGAGAACAGAATCACTATTTTTTCTCCTAAGGGATCTAGCTAAAGTGATCGGGAGTCTAAGAAATCTTATAGGTCTCATATTTTATCAGTAAGTAATGCCTTTGGTATTTCTGTAGAAATTGTAAGCTACTATTTGCTCTTTCACCCAACAATACTGGTCTACTAAATATTGCTGGATTAACTTCTGTGACTAATAAATATATGAGAATGGCTACGAATAACAATCCGAAATTATACAAACTGAATTAAAGTCATTCTATTGAGCTTCCTTTGCTGGCGTGGGGCACTGTGTTGCAATTGTGATTCATAAGGGAAGAGGAGGGATATATAATGAGATCACAGTGGGGGTTTATTTGGTCCCTCTTGTCTATCATGCACAACATAACGATATTCTGATTGCTCAATATCTTCGGAGACAGAAACACCCGCAATGTCCTCTGTAGTAAGTTTATTGTATCGTCGCTTATCTATACCAATATGTTCAAAGAAACTTGTATCTACAGATCGTACTTTTTCTTCATTTGCTAATCTATTTGCTTTGCATTTTTGTAGGTAATAGCGTAAAGATTGTTAGCAACAGTATCTGGTAGCCACCGGCTGAGGCGCTTGCCTGCCGATCCTGTTGAAGTTGTGTCCGGGTGCGGGTTCGATTCCCGCTTGAGCTGATTACCTGGTTAGGCTTTTTTCGAGATTTCTCCAACCATAAGGAAAATGTCAGTCCATCTATGACGAATCCTCGTCCTCATCTCGCAAAATATCATCTATCACCAATCCCATCGACGCTAAATAAACTCGTAGTTGATACAGCGTAGTTATATAACCAAGTAAAAAGAAAAGAACAATATTTGACAATGTTTGGAGTGTGTGAATGCTGGATATCATTTTGGTCACATAAAATATTAGCCTAATATGTTGAATCAATGACGTATAATTTGCCATTATTAATGGCGAAAAAACAGAGACGTAAGTTATTTATGTATTATCCTTTGTATTTTCAGCAGTATGAACTGTTGTGAGGAATCTATTGCTGAAATGCGAAAAATGAGGTGAATGCCATATCAGAGTTGTAGAATCTTATATACTTCCTAAATAAAATTAGGCTATTCATCGTAAATCATTAGCAGCTTCAGTGTTTCATTCGTTGCTAGTTGCGAGAAAATAAACTCATTAGAGCAAGAAGTAAAATGACCCAATATTCTCTCTACAACAATATGATATGCTTGGCAGCGATCACAAATCTAATCGATTGAACCAAAGGGATATAAAATTAATGGTGATGCAGTTTCAAGACGCAGCTAAAAATAGAAAGCATGACTCAATTACTAATGCCTCTTCCGTAAGTTTGAGCTACTATCTGGGAAAATTAGAAAATCATACAATATATAAATATATACGCACACCGCTCCATCATTAAATATCTGGAAAACACCCACACCACTTGATTAATAACTATGAAAATATTTCACTTTTCATAATAATATTGTTAGCTTAGGTAAATTAAGTAGCTTTTTAGGAACATATAATATACTTTATAGCCGTTACTCAGAAAATAATAGAAATGATAATCTAGACTAATTTAAGATATTCTCTAAGTCTACTTATAAAATACCTAAATATTTCATTTTCATGTCATCAATGATAGCATTATAGTGTATCATTAATGACAAATACGCCATGTCATTAACTATAATAATATTTCATTTTTAATGATAAATAATGTCATCATATCTTCTTACGTTTTTTAGTTTTTAATACCTGTAAGCTGTACTCAGAAAATTTACACAACATAGAATCTAACCTGTAAATTCATGATAATAATATAAACGTCTTAATTAATGTTGAAGTTTTTAATAACTAATATAGAGACATTCTCAGAAATTTGCACAAATGAAGATCGACATATTGACGTTATGTCATAGAATCTGAGCTCTAAATAAGACTATATTAGGAATCTTTCTGGTCATGGATTTCGTGATGTTTATTTTATTGTGTGTTTGTCATTAGAGTCCGGCAGACTGCCATTTATTATCTCCCGTTCTCGTAGACGATACTAGCTGGCCGATAACGCCAGTTCCGAGAATCATATTCTCGAGACTGCCATTTCCTAGAACGAGGAATACGGGGATTTGACCTGTTACCGTTAAGAAATACGTACACCAAATGCCGGCTTAATTGCCGCTCATCACAGCAATTCGTGACTCTTATTGAAATGTTAATGTTTATAAAGTAATTTTAAGAACATATAGCAGTGTGTAGGCTACACAATAATACAACATATTACGATGACGACATTCTTGTAGAATTCACACTATTTTAATTAATTGTTGCCTTTCTCGGGAGACAAAATATTGCAGCATTTTTAGTCATTGCCTAAGCTCTTCAATAAAAAGGTGTGATTGGGTCTATAACGTGTTTTCTTGTTATCAGTATTTCGTTCACATTCTGTTTTTATTCATTCGATAGTGTTTTTGAATACCGCTATTGTAATGGATATCACACGAGTGTATATTTACAATAGTAAGTGAAAGCTAGTCCGCCTCCTTGGTCTTGAGGTAGCGTGCTGGACTCTGATCAAGATGAACCAGATTCGATTCCCGGTCGTGAAGTCAGGGGGATTTAATCCGGACCTCTTCACGGGGACTGGTTGTCTGTCCATTGTCCAAGTGTGTGTGATGTCTCGCAGTGGCCCCCGAATACTCTGACCCAGTAAATGGGGAAGTCCTGCAGTGTGTGCGTGTGTTTCAATAGAGTTGTGGGTCTAGGTGCAATAAGCCTCAGGCTGCAGTGCCGAAATTAGTAAAAATAAAAGCTAATTAAAGAGTAGGTACTGGACAACAAATTACACGAACGAGTTTAGAATAAGAATAGATATCTGTGGTGTTCGGGTAAAGGGGTATAAGTCATTTTTTTGAGCAGATGGAATTTTGTTCCCAAGAGAGTATACAAGTTAAATTATACAAGTGGGTGTGCAAAAATCGAAGAATACTAGCAGTTGATGTGTTTTATTTGTGTAAAAAATTATTTGTAACAAGGGTTCCAAGTTTAATTTTCATTTATCTCTGAACTCATTTTTGAGTTATTCCACGTCAAATCGCACAAAATTTTACAAATTTTGACCTTCATATTTCTGATTGCGTTTATATTTTTTTTACCAACTCTATGGGTCTAATAAACCAACAAGTGTAGTTTTATTTCCTCCTAAGTCCACATGTTTTTAAAATATTACATGTTAAAATTCGTTAAAAATGTCGCACAATGCAACATTTAAAGCGTCATATTTCTGACGATATTGATGTTAAAAATTTTTTTGAAAAATGCATTTAAAAGGTTAAAGTACTGTCTTTTATTAAATATTTACTAACTAATTTTAATATAATTATTACACATATTTTTTATAATTCAATTTTTAAAACATATATATCAATGTGAAATAGCCCTATTAAAAATCTACAAAAATGCCTACTAGGTGCACTGAAGTGTTCTTAATAATTCCAGAAAAAATCAGAATGGGATCTCCAATAGTTTAATGGAAATTTAATTACTTACGACACAATGTGTAGCGGTCGGCGCAGCAGCAGTGGACGGGAAGCGTTAAAGCGCGCTGGGAGGTTTATCGGCGCTGGATGATTGACTGAACATTGCAACATTAAACCCAGTACGGATCAAGTCACTCGAGGAAACACTGCTAATTTACTCATTATGGTATCTTAAAATAATTGTACATTATGCTTTTTAAATGTTTCTTTTCATTCACACTTTAAATTTTCATTCGGCTACCTTCTTTCTTGAAAGAAAATTGTTTTACTAAATCTTCAGTTTTTGACAACGGAATGAAAGAATGTAATTTTAATGTACCAGTTATTGGTTTTAGATTATGGTATCTGGCTGCAAATTTTCAGTGTGGTTTTTGTGCTTGTTCAATGGACAAAATATAAATGACACGTTAGAAATGTTTATAGTGACCAATCAAACAGTTTTTTTTTTGTTTTGTTATAGGATCTTGTATAGGTTAACTCTCGTGGCAAGTCTTTTAACAATATATCCAATGCCATCACTTGGACCTTTACCATACGACGTTACAAAGAAGTGTCATTCAGCACTAATTCCATAATCGTTTTCATGTAAGCAATTATTTTTAAAATTCTCTTTTTTTTTTGTATTGTGAACTTCATCCATTGGAAAAGTAGATGTTTTTTTTCATATCGTTGAATTCTTGCTTTAAGAAATTGATTGGTTCGGATTGAAAAAAGTGAAAGGGATCGGTGTCCTGTTTCATGGTTTCTCAGATGACAATACTTTTGTAACGAATTTCTGTATCTCCTTTGAAATATATTACGAAAGGATTTATTTATTTACTTATTTATTTATTTATTTACTTATTTAAATTTTACAGAATAAAGAATATGATTACAAGCAAGAGAAATAGAAATAAAATAATAAAATCAATATAAAAAATTTGAGACCGTATGAGCTGCGCAGTTCAGATATAATCATAATAGGCCTATAAGAGAATATAAAATAAAATAAAATAGGAAGTAAAATTAAAATTGTATTGTATTGTGGCTTGGCATATGTTCCAATGCACACCTTGTATTGAATCTGGTATAACAGATGAATAATTTTCAGAAAAGTCTGCAATAACTATGTAATTTTCAGGTTGTACATTTCTTTGCATTCCGTCAAAAATAAAATATTGCTGACTTTTGAAGGGATGACGATGCATCTTCTACATGAAAAACTTTACATCCTAGGAAGCTTTTTACTTTTTGAAACTTTTCACGGGGGTATCGTTTTTGTTGTAACTTTCTTTTCTTGATAGGGGATTCTATTGACATCAAACTCTTGTTTAATTCCTCAATATTAGTGATTTCTAGCACTGTGTCCATAGAACTGCTAGAAGAAGAACTGGGATAATCACTTTCTCTGTCCACACTTTCATTTTATTCACGTTTATTAATATTACAAGAACTACCGGCTTCACATATAATTTCACTTGACCTATCCGGAAATTGATTGATTTTTACGGAACAAATCACATATTTGCACATTCAAAGACTCCTTTAAATTGAGGTTTATCAATAAGTCGCGACTTACGCGTCTTAGTGTACTTTTCTTTTTAAAAGCGTGATTAGGGAGGTAAATGGATTTAAACACTTGTTATATATTACGCAATCTTTACCATCACTCATGTTGTATAGAAGTCACATCACTGCGTGGAATTCAAACCCAAACTGATTATTTTTCTCTTCTATATTTTGTCTCCTGCCATCTGTTTACTGCCATAAAGTTTACTGCCTTACCCAGCCTTGCTATCATCAAACACTGGGCTATATTACAGTATAAACATACAGCACTGAAGGGATTCCCCTCTTAGCTGAGCTGACAATAATAAAATAATTTTAGATAAGATATTTACTTTTCCTAAATATATTAATCATTTGATGATTAGTATGGTGACATCAGATGCAACGGGGGATTTCGTAGAACTGTCCACGGGCAGCCTTCTAGCCTATGGCTGCAAGCAGTTCATTAGCTGGGCATCGCGAGCGCGTGCATGCCTCCGGAAAATAAATTGTTACAAATGTATGGGTGCCGATCCCATATTTATAAATGCAGTAGTTTACAGGTAATACATCAGCGAACAAGTCTATATTTTTTCAGATTTTTAACTTGTCTATTTAATATAGTAATTTTGCTTTGAAAAAGAAATGATTAAAAAAATAGGCCAAATTTTACATTTATTTGTGATAGGCCTAAAGTAATAAAAAGTGTTGTATTTAGTCTTTCAAATGCGCCAAACCGCAAATCTCAATTATATGTAGACACAGGGTTCCAAGTGAGTTTATGTAACAGTGCGCGCATAATTTGCGTAACTTCAAATAGTCATAACTACACAAATAATTAATAATTGTGAAAATAAAACAATACGGGTCTCCTTATTTGATGTCTGGAATTCATGAAAAAAAATTCGACCATTTCCGAGAAGGTCGTGTTTTATTGCTGTGCGATTTGACGTGGAATGACTCTTTTATGACTTATCTTCCTTTGCCCAAACACCGCAGATATAAAACAAAATGATATAATTTAAGTTAGTATGATTGACAATAAAAGAATAATTAATAATAATAGAGTAATTAGGCATTGGAATTCCATCACTATGAAATAAAATGACAGAAAAAATAAATTGAGGTAGTAGAATATTGGCAATAAAAATATTAATTATAGGACACATAATAGACAAGCAAAGTATTCCAATGTTTTCACATGAAATAATACATCAGGCAAAATTAAATAAAGTTAGATAGTATAACTGGCAATTTATATTCATTAATAATAGGAATATAAATGTTAGAATTCATTAAAGGCAAATTATGGTTTCAAATTATGTCATTACAAAATTAAATATACAAAAGGAAAGAATTTTAGATAGCATAACGGCAATTTAAAATCATCAATAATAGGAATATAAATGTTAGAACTCATAAAAGACAAATTATGGTTTCTAATGATGTCACTAAAAAATTAAATACTACAAAATGAAATAATTTGAGATAGTATTTGAAATAGTAAATCATTAATAATAGCAATAAAATGTTAGAACTCGTAAAAAACAAATTATGGTTTCAAATTATGTCACAAAATTACATACTACAAAATGAAATAATTTGAGGTAGTATAACTGGCAATTAAAAATCATTAATAATCATTATTAATAGAAATATATATATTGTAACTCATAAAAAACAAATTATGCTTTCAAATTATGTTGCTACAAAATTAAATGTTACAAAATGAAATAATTTGAGATAGTATAACTGGCAATTAAAAATCATTGTTAATAGAAACAGAAATATTACATCTCATAAAAGACAAATTAAACTTTCAAATTATGTCATTACATAATTAAATGTTACAAAATAAAATAAATTGAGAGAGTATAACTGGCAATTAAAAGTCATTATTAAAAAAAATATAAAAGTTAGAACTCACAATAGACAAATTAAGCTTTCGATTTATATTACAAAATTAAATATTACAAAATGAAAAAATTTGAAATGATGCAATGGGCCGTTAAAATCATTAATAATAGGAATATAAATGTTAAAACTCATAATAGAGATATTAAGCTTTCAAATTACATCACTATAAAAGAAAATGTTATAAAATAAAATAATCTGAGATAGTCTTTTAAATAGCATTAACAATAGGAAAATAAATGTTGGGGCTAATAATAGAGAGGCAAATAAATGAGGAGGTCACGGCAAGAACGTGCCAAGCCACATTTTTGGCCAAATTGCACTAATCATGCCATCTCATGGGAAATAATATATTTAAAATTATGGTGTCAAAGAGTTTCTAAGAAAACCTAACAGATGGCTCTACAGTATTATCCGTTTTATGTTCTTGCCCTAAAACTTCTTGCATCTTCTATAAATGCAAGACAGTGTCAAGCAACAAAGGTAGTTTGGAGAAAATGGTGCACAGGAGGAAGCTGAGGTTTTCTAACGAATCAAACAATGAAGGCATTGATTCCAGCTCTGGTACTGAATATTTTCCACTTTCTGAAGAAGAATTAACATCAAAAACTGAAATATAGTTAAGTATTGCTTGGCATTATATTGCCCTCAGAGTATTAAGTGTAGATGTGTTGGTTGGACAAAGTATGCATTTCATTAAAAAAAAACATGTTTATAATTCCTTTTTTCATTATTTATTTCAAGTGATGATACTGTCCATTAATGTCTAACGTTTTGTTCCTTTTATTACTATTTATGCGAGTCAAGATATTCTTAAATTTAAAATTGTTGCTTGGCATTTTCTTGCCCGAAATTTTTGTAATATTTTGCTTGGCATTCTCTTGTCCTATGTAAATATTTAATATTTATATGAGTGCATTACCATATTATTCAATTACCATCAAGTAGATTTCTGAGTAGTATAAACATGTGAACTAATTTGACTTTTACAATACGGAATTTGGCTCAACTGCAGTATTTGTCCCCCTATGCTTTAACATCTGAAGGAGTGCCAACATATTTCTTGCGCTTTTTGTGCTTCCAACCTTATCTCATCTGCCTCCACTGTAACGAAAATTGTTACATACGTCAATCTTCCTCTCGATAAAAACACAAAGCAGGCCGAGCAGAGAGTTCAAGGTGCGCAAAGAGTGTAAAACTCTGCTATATTATGACAAAGATTGTGTTTTTAGTAGAAACGGTTCATCTATGGAACCGCCAACGTAGGAACCAATTCCGAGTTCGAGCCCCGAAAATATATAATTCATCATTATAGGTATAACAAATTACAGAAAAAGTCCAATAACATGTACACGCAATGCTCCACTTCCGCGAAATTACAGTCTGTAGTTTGCACTCGGTGACGGCATTATTTCCTGAGTTCGAGCGCCGAAAATGTAAAAAATTCTTTCATAGAGGCATAAAAAATGTGAGGAATAATCTAAAGATTTGTATAGACAATGCACATCTTCCGCCAAATTACAATCTCTAGTTTGGACAAACTGACGGCAATATTTCCTGAGTTGGAACACCGAAAATGTCCAATTGTTTATTAGAAGCATAACAAAATTCCAGAAAAAATCTAAAAACTTGTATACACACTGCTCGATTTCCGCCAAATTACAGTCTGTAGTTTGGACCCAGTGACGCCATTTTTTCCTGGGTTTGAGCCCCGAAAATATACAATTCTTTATTAGAGGCATAAAAAAATGCAAGAACAATCTAAAAACTTGTATAGACAATGCACATCTTCCGCCAAATTACAGTGTGTAGTTTGAACCCAATGACGGAATTACTTCCTGAGATCGAGCCCAGAAAATGTATATAATTGTTTATTGTAAGAATAAAGAATTGCAGGAAAAATCTAAACTTGTATACATAATGAACCTCCTCCGTTAAATATCGGACTGTAGTTTGAACCCAGTGAGCGTGTTATCTCCTTAGTTCGAGCCCCTTAAAATTAAAATTCATTAATGTGGGTATGAAGGATTTGCTGGAAAATCTAAGAAAAAAGAAACCTTACATATTGAACCCCTTCCACTAAATTTCAGTCATCACTGTCTTCTCAGTCATTGTTCTATTCTCAGTCTTCTCTTTCCTTCATGAACTGAACATTGAGACGAGAGAGAGTGGACAGAGGGAAGGCAGAGGGCAGAGAAGGCACAAAAAAGACAGAGTGAACTGAGTGTACAGAGAGTGGACTGTGAGCAGGCCTACTGAGTGTGGACTATGAGTACAGACAGTGGGCTGAGAGGACAGACAGTGGACTGAGAGAACAGAAAGTGGTCTGAGAGGACAGAGAGTAGACTGAGAGGATAGATGGAGCACTATGGGGATAGCGAGTGAACTAAAAGAATAGAGAGGGACCAGAGAGTGAACTGAGAGAAGAGAGAGTGGACAGAGAGAATAGAGTTGTCTGAGAGAACAGAGAGTGTACTGAGAGCACAGAGTGTGGACTCGGAGTACAGAGTGAAGACAAAGAGTTGACTGAGAGGACAGAGAATGGACTGAGAAGACAAATAGTGGACTGATAGGACAGAGAGTGGACAGAGAAGAGAGAGTGAACAGAGAGTGATCTGAGAGAACAGGGAAGGGACAGAGGGTAGACTGAGGTGACAGAATGGACTGAGAGAAGAGAGAGGAGACAGAGTGTCTGAGAGGACAGAGAGGGGACTGAGAGTACAGAGTGTACTGAGAGGACAGAATGTGGATTCAGATGACAGAGAGTAGACTGATAGGACAGAGTGGGATGAAAAACTGAGAATGGATTGAGTGTACAGAGAGTGGACTGAGAGTACAGAGAGTGGACTGAGAGGATAGGGAGAAAACTTAGAGTGAACTGGGGAAACTGCGAGTCAGAATTCTTTCCTCTCAGTCCTCTCTGTGCTCATTCATTGTAATTTCAGTACCCTCTCTTACTTGCGCAGCATATAATTATAATCCTTCAAGTTCTTTCACCACATAATTGCCATGGGCAATCAGAACTTCAATTTGCTTGGGATCAGTCACTTGTTGGTTCTTTATGAAAGCTCTCTTTGATATCGGTTTACTCTGTTTCCTTTCCCTGTTCTACCTCAGTCCTCTCTCTTTCCTCTCGGTCCAATCTGCGTCTTCTCAGTTCACTCTTTTTCTCCTCAGTCCACTC